>NC_090267.1:325092968-325418682 GCF_040414725.1 Anabrus simplex | reverse complement strand
TGCTCCTGGGAAAGTTCTGCAATCCAACACCTGGTTTCTGAATCTCTGCCTAATCATAATGAAGTCTAATTGATACCTTCAGTGTCTCCAGGTCTCGTCCACGTATACAGCCGTAGTTTGTAGTGTTTGAACCAAGTATTAGCAAGGACTATATTATGATCAGTGCAGAATTCAACAAGCCGACTTCCTCTTTCATTCCTTTGTCCCAATCCGAATTATTCTACTGTTCCTTGGCCTACCACTGCATTCCAGTCTCCCATCACAATTAGATTCGTCACCTTTTACATATTGTATTAAATCCTCTATCCCTCATATATTCTTTCGATTTTCTCATCATCTGCTGAGCTAGTAGGCATATAGACCTGCACTATTGTGGTGGGCATTGGTTTGGTGTCTATCTTGACGACAATAATTATTTCATTATGCTGGTAATAGTAGCTTACCCGCTGCCCTATTTTCTTATTCATTATTAAACCAACTCCTGCATTTCCCCTGTTTGATTTTATGTTGATAATTTGGTAGTCGCCTGACCAAAAAACCTGTTCTTCCTGCCAACGTACTTCACTTATACCAACTACATCTAACTTTAGTCTAACCATCTCCCTTTTCATATTCTCTAACCTACCACAACGATTCAAACTTCTAACATTTCACGCTCCGACTCGCAGAATGTCAGTATCCATCTTCCTGATGATCGCCTCCCTCTCGTGTAGTCCCCACCTGGAGATCCGAATGGGGGACTAGTTGACCTCCGGAATATTTTACCCGGGAGGAAGCCATCATCAGTACATCATTCATACAGAGAGAGCTGCATGTCCTCGGGAGTTAGTTACCACTGTACTTTCCCGTTGCCTTCAGCCGTGTAGCAGTATCAACACAGCTAAGCCATGTTGAGTATTACAATACCGCTTTTCATAACTATGACATCTTTAGTTTTTGAGACGTAAGTATCCTCAAAAAAGGTATTCAACCCCTTGATGACCTTTCTTCACCCCCTTAAGAAGATTTTTCCGAAAACAAAATTACGTGTTTCCTTATTTTTAAAGGAGATTCCAAATAGCAATTTTCAACTCTGTACCATCTATAGTATTTGATGTATAAGTATCCCCATAAAAAAATTCAACTCCTTCTTTATTTCTCTTCACTCACCCCATCCCCTTAAGTGGATTTTACGAAAACAAAAAAATGCGTGTTTCTTTATTTTAAAGAAGATCCCAAATACAAATCTTCATGTCTGTAACATCTTCAGTTTTAAGATATAAGTCTCCACATAAAAATAAATCAACCCCTTTTTCAGTCCCCCCTCCCACACACACAAAAAGTGGTTTCTTTCGAAAACTTTTGAAATAGATTAAAAATACCAATGTTTACGTCTGTAAAATGTTCACTTTTTGATTTTGATATATATTTTAAGAATTCACCCCCTTTAACACTTCACCTTAAGTGGATTTTCAGAAAACACATTATGTCTGTTCCTTTGCTTTTACGGGAGATTCCAAATACCAGTTTTCACGTCTTTAACATGTTACGTTTTTGAGATATACTGTATATATACTCATTTTAAAAATTCACTCCATTTGTCACTCCTATTCACCACCCCTTAAGTAGATTTTCCAAACACAAAAAATACGTGTTTCTTTATTTTTAAAGGAGATTCCAAATTCAAATTTTCATGACTGTAACATGTTCAGTTTTTGAGATATAAGTATCCACATAAAAGGTATTCAATCCCTTTTTCACCTTTCTTCACCCCCTTAACAAGATTTCCCGAAAACAAAAAATACGCGTTTCTTTAATTTTAAAGGAGATTTCAAATACCAGTTCTCACGTCTTTAAACTGTTCAGTTTTCGAGATATAGACACACTCATTTTAAACATTCACCCTCCTTTTTACTCCCTTAGCGATGGAATATCCAAAAATACTCCCTTAGTGAGCACCTATATTGTAATATGAATGTAACCCCAAAATTTCGTTTCTTTATGTCCAGTAGTTTTGGCTTGGCGATGATGAGTCAGTCAGTCAGTCAGTCAGTCAGTCAGTCAGTCAGTCAGTCAGTCAGTCAGTCAGTCAGTCAGTCAGTCAGTCAGCCAGGACAAGTTATTTTATATATACAGATATATACCCTCAATGAAAGAAATATATAGTAAAACTTGTTCAAAGCGGAATTGCAAGGGTACAAGTTTCTTTTCCGAATTAGACAAGTTTCCGGATTGAACATAATTATACAAAAAGATTCACAAATTACTCAACCCTGATCTATTAATCTAGTTTTGGTGATGCAAATCTCAGTAACACAATATCTTGATGTACAGTAGGTTTTAATTACTCTCGCATAGACCTGCACTATAACACACTCAACATATTATGTACAGTATGTACTGTATGCACCGTACTCAATGAAAACCGGACAATTTCTGCCTTATTCCCCATGTTTAATAAACAAACTACAGTATACATATAACACATTACACAAATCACTGTATTTGTCAAATTATCCCTTCTTCCACATGTCTAACAAGAAACCTGTTTCATCTTCCTTGATGTCATGTCTTTCTTAATGCGGTCTTCAGCGCTGTACAGTAGCTCAAGAAGTCGTGGTGAATTCGACTTGACAGCAAATTTCATAATGTCCCTGACACACTCAATAGCTTGTTCATGAGTGGGTACTTTTTCCTGACTTTCTCTTCCCTCCTCCTCCTGGTCTTCGTCCCTCGGATTATCATCTTCATTCCCTGTACGGCGGTACAGCAGACTGGAAACTGCAGTGAGTAGCAAGCTGGTCGTCGCTGCGAATGTATTCGTCTAAATTACATGCGAAATTCTGTTGTTGGCTCAGCGTAGATATCAGTGCAGCATATTCAGTCACTTCCTCAGGTGTGCCGACGTCATCATTTTCTGCAAATCCTGATTTTTCAAAACACTTTACGATTGTTTGAGATTTGATCTGATTCGTAGCCAAAACTGATCCAGTTGACAGCATCCAGTATGGAAACTGAGCGTGCAAGGGAGTAGGTGTTGTCAGATGTATCGACATTCTCGATCAGTGACTGCATCAAAAAACGCCTGTAGTGAGATTTAAAGGTGTAAATCACTCCTTGGTCAATAGGTTGAACAACGCCGGTTGTGTCAGGTGGAAACCAGGCTAGCTTGGCATGTGGGTGACAAGTGGCATTGTCGAGAAAAAAGAATAGCTTTGCGATTTTCCTTCTTCATCCTACAGTTAAATTCGTTCAGCCATTTTTCCATTAGAGCACTGGTCATCAAGGCTTTCCCATTACTCTTCCAAGTTACCGAAATCTTGCGCATGACCAAGTTTTTAAAACACCTTCGTTTTGCTGATTTCCCGATTACCAGGGACTTTTCCAATTCCCCCTTCAGGTTATCGGACAACAGTACTGTAAGTCTTTCTTTCGACATTTTATCCCCACTACACTTTTCCCCACGAAGCGCAAGAGACTTTGAAGGCAGGGCTCGAAAAAACAATCCTGTTTCATCGGCGTTGGAAATGTATTTAGGTTCATAGCCAGAAATTAAATTTTGCAGCTTCGATTTCCACTCCGCTACTACATTTCCATCCACGTCTCTCAACTCGCCACAGACTTCATTCCATACGATATTGTGTCTTGTTTTGAAACTCTCCAATCACTCAGTTGAGGCTTTAAGGCGGTGTTGCCAAGTGATTTAGCAACGGCAAGAGCCTCATTCTCTAGCATAGGTCCACTAATTCGGAAGGTTTCTTGAACAGCCACCGACGAACCATTCTCACACTAAATCACTGATTTCTTCATTGCCTGTTACCTTAGATTCCCTATTCATTTGTCCGTTACCCACCATTCACTGCTTAGTAATGTCGTCCTTATGTTTTAAAGTCTCATAAACTTGAGTTTTCCCACATCTGAAACGCGACATAATTTCACGCACAGACAACTTTTTCTTATCACTCGCATCAATAACGTTCACTTTCTCGTTCAGTGTTAGTGACGCATATTTCTTAGCCTTCAAATCTGACACAAATTCACAGACGGGACACAAAGTAAGGGAACTGTTTACCTTAGAATTGGGCTCAAGTTGTACATCAAGATAAAGATCTCTACGAACCATGGCAAGAGTCATGCAATTAGTGGAGACTTAAATCCCATTTTACCAGGAATTTGGGAAACCGGACCTCATTAGAGCAGCGTATTACGGTCTGTAAACACCTGACTCTTCCCCTGGCGAAATATTTATGTACCGGGTATGCCTAAATAAATTTCACAGCTAAAGCATAATTTCCGCATTATACAGTAATTATTTTCATAATTTCTTTCCGTTTCAACGTTGAACAGATTCCGCTTTATACAACATAAATAACATGCAAAGCCATATCCAGTCCGCCGGGACCAAAACTTTTGTACATACTGGACAAGTTTCCGCTTTATAGACATTCCGCTTTGAGCTAATTTGACTGTATATTGTGCCCATTGCATTTCGTAGACGTTTACAAAATCTCGCTGAAGGAAGGTATGGCCCACTCAATTTAAAAGAATATGCAATGAATATATGATACGATGTATAACAGAAGGCCATGCATAACTGGGAATGGACATATACCGGAACAGCGAAAAGTCAAGTAGATTGTTTTAAAGAAAAAATAGAACAGAAGAGATTGTTTAAAAAATTTACTTGAAAAATTGAATCCAGGGATTGAAGACGTGACTTGTGATCGTGCAACATATTGAACGAAATTGTAAGATATTTCGGTGAAATTCCTGAAGAAAAGCTATTTTCAATAAAAAAAAGAAACGGCATAATCAGCCTAGAGTGAAACCAGAATTAGCCGAAACATAATAGCTAAGCGAGAAAGGATTAAATACGTTGAGCGGAATCCGAAGAGCAAGCCTAATATAAATACAGGACGGGACCATACGAACTGCACTAGAGAAAAAGGAACGGAGAGAAGGCTATTTCATTGACACAGAAGCTGGGAGAAGAATAATTCTAAACATTATTAAGCAACTTTTGAAGATTTTTCCCCGAGATTGTTGAAGTATATAATACATAATTTTGAAGAGATAGCAGTTTATAGTACAAAGGAAGAATAAGAACAGTAACTGAGAGAAATATTAAACTCACACAAAATTTGATTACGACCATGTTCTTCTCGGGAATATTTATTTTTTGTTGCCAACAGAACCAACAAGACGATGAACTGCTAAACGTGTAAGATGGACCAACCTGGAGAGAGGTACCGCCCAGCCAGATGACCAGCCCGTAACGAGAGAGGCATCATCCTACCAGATGACCAGCCAGTGACGAGAGAAGAATCGTCCCACCAAAATTCGGTTCTGAACGGGAGAAGGAGTGATGTTCAACCCTAGATCCAAACCGCAGAGCTAACCACATGATGGTCGAAGATGAGCAACTGGCACCGGAGTAACGAGGAACAAGCTAAGTCTTTACATTTAGTAGCATAATTTTTTATTTATATTTAATTCTAGTTTGGCATATGCTTTGGAATTGGTGATACAAACCGTCTAATTTAGTGTGCAAGTGATAATATGTAGTGAAGTGTGAGATATTTAAGTCTTTAATGCTATAATAAGGCAGTATAGAACTAGATTCACATTTATTTCGCAAACAGATTACCGCGTTTTGGTCAGACAAATCAGTGAAGTAGCTGAGAATATGATTGAAATGTCTTGACATAACAGCTGATTGCTAAGAGTTAACATATGTTGTAGAATTTCAATAAATCTCGCATTGAACATATTCATGGATTACGTCATAGATGGACCGCGCGTCAGAAGTGGATGATTATAATTATGTACTCCGTGTACAGCGATATCGTAGTATTGAAAACTCATTTGGGGTAAAGCATCGTAACTTAATTGAGAAGAGTTTCATGTGAAATGATATTGTGACATGTTTATCAAAGCAATGTAGGCGTAATTGCAACGTTTTTCGTATTGAGGGTTATGTTAATTTAGGTGTGATATTGAATGGTTGGGATTATGTTTCTGAATTATAAGACGGCGAAATAAGAAGATATATTGTATAATATGAAGGATTATATTGTGATTTTACGGTAAATGCAAGGAATATATGTGTTGAAGAGAGTAAAATGTCACACTTAAAAGGTAAGGATATTATGGTACGATGCATATACGTAAGAGGAAGTACATCGCGGGAATGACCAAAACCAAGGTATGAATATTGAATAGTGATATTTAATTGAGATTGAGATAAAATGTTATGTTAAGAATAGATGTTGTATTGGAAGCATGAGAGTTCTATGACATTCTCGAACCGTATTAATGCCAAATAGAAGACATAATATATATACGCGGTCGTGTAATCCCAAAGCATAAATGCGTGATATTCATCTTTACACTGCATAAATGAATCAAGTAACTTGCACAGTAGGATAATGATTGGTATATGAAAATATTAAAGCATATTAAGCCTTAGATATATAAATCAAGAATTATGTGGATATATAGGTAGTTTATTTATTTTAGAACAGTGTATATTCAAATTTGCATTTTATGAGAGGTTAATATATAGGGAAATGATAGACTAGGAGCCGGACTTAGCAGGCATTAGGGATGTAAAGCCTTAGCACGTGAATCGTTACTAATTTATATCCAAGAAGAAACCCGAATTAACTGAGTTCAGATTTTATTCAATTTATTCAGATTTTATTTATTTTATCTGTTCAAAATGGTGATATATAGTCGATCAAGAGATTTTGAGACGTTCTTACAATACGAATTGCAATCAGATAATGTGTTTCCAGTAACAGTTAGGATGTCCCAAGACTAATTATGGATAGTAATGTTAATATCTTGATTTCATTTCGGAAACGGTTCAAAATAAGTTAACGTTACATTTTATGTTTTTTCAACAAGCCAGCGCTGACTTGGAATTATTTATTGTATATAGTGATGGAGGTAATGCAATCATGAATCCAGTTCTCATTTCTTACGACAATTTTCTAATTAAATAAAGTGAGGATCATTATTTTTTATAATTTGTGAGTGTTGATTTGTTTTAGTTTTACTCAGTCCTTTAGCTAGTTGGTAAGATAAGTAGTTAATTTATTTGCGTAGGTATTTGAATGCAATTTATGATGGAATTACAACGTTAGTACTTGAAGAAGGCGAACTTTTACACACTACTACGTCTTCGGGTGGACTTGTCTCTTCATGAATTCACGTAAAGCGAATTTAAGTGAAAGATTTACAGATTTTTCACATGGAATGAAATACCCTGAGTATACATTGAGCTGCTGGGAGTTATTTTGCAAACCGTTGCGACAGCGGGTGCAATATATACAAAGTAACACTGAAACAAGGCCTTTGCAACATGTACCTTGTTAAAAACGACGGCTCAATTTAAGCAGAAACTTGCAAAATATTACCAAATGACCTTATATAATTAAAATGAGCAAAATAGCCGAAATAATGAAAATGGCCGAAATATGCATTTATATGCAATATAAAATTGCTTTAAACGGGATGAGGGATATATCATTCACACTTATTTTTTCAGAGTTCTGATAAAGTAAGGTCAGAAAACAAATATGACTTTTCCTTAACATCCGAACCTTAGTTATTATGAACAAAAATATAAATCACTTTCTCGCTCGTAATGGTCAAATGGAGCACAAGTGATCCAACTGATGTACATCTGCTCCCTTTCTGTGTATACAGTAGTGCAGTAATACATGTATTTATAATGTGAAGGTGTGTTTCGCGCAATTCGAGCCATCATTTTCTCGGAGTTCCAATTAAAATATCAATCAAGAAGGCAACGAGTGCACGGCCGTCTACGAGCGACACTTAAGGAAGATTTGTTCATCTTTAGATGAGGTAATCACCCAGCGCTGCGCATGTTCAGTATAGAAGGGATAAGTCACTCAGAAATGGAGTGAACGCTTGACCTGGAATAAATCCTCCACTCGATTTGAGGTGGAAACATTGAGGCGGGCTCAAAACTCGTTCCACACGCTTCAGTGGTAAGTAGACAAGCGTCTTCTTTACGACAAGGGAGAGACACGAATTTTCGTCATGTGTGAAGTGGAAGTAAACTCCGGAGCCAATACGAGTATATTTGTCGGACCCTACGCGTTCCCCCTGAAAAAAGCCCTGTACTATAGCATTATCATAGAGCACAAAGTTAGCACAAATAAAGAAATGACCGGAAAACATCAGAAACCTATTTTTACACTAAAATTATTTAGGAACGTAGAAATTCTTACAAACTTCAGTTAGCTGTCTACAGTGAGAGAAGTTAGATCGCAAACCATTTCGTTTATTTTTCAGATGATTATATGCAGATAAGAAATAGAAGTATCGGATTAAAAAAATTGTCATATTTAAATCCTTTACTGTAACAAAATAAATCAAAGCAAAGTCACCTCCGTACAGGCCATGAAGGCTCTTAGAGGAGTGGAAGGTAAAGGCTTCCACCATTATTAACCTCGGCACGTGATGGGGTAGTGTGGTTAGCTCTACGCCCGGCCGCCTTTGCCCCCAGGAATTAATCTGGTAATCATTTTTGGTGTAGGCTGAGTGGACCTCAGGGCCATATGCACCTCCGGAAGTGGAAATCTCGGTTCTTAAATTCTACGACTTCCTGACGGGGATTCGAACCCACGTCCTTCCGGGCGAACCGAGCACGCCTTTACCGCCTCGGCCAGGCAGCTCCTAAAAATAGGTTAATTAATTAATTCATTCATTCATTCATTAACTAATAATAATAATTCGCCAGTACCACGTCCCCTTGAGTCTTGTATAGCACTGCCGGTACTTTCAAGATAAAATATTCATAATTCGCGAAATTTAGGCACAATATCAACTCTTGGCAAATTATGCTGGATCTCCCCCAAGATACATTTCTAAATACGTCACTGTCTGTGGCCATAGATAAGGTATAGCCCTAGCATCTTCCTGGAGTAAAGATGGGACATCACGGGAAACGATACCAGGGCTTCGATCGGTGGATTTCATACCCCCCAGTCTCCCGAATGCAAACTCGTATTGAGTAGCGCCGTCACTTGCTAATTTTAACTCTAGGATTCTAAACGAATTACAGTACTGTAGTAAGCTATCCTAGTAATATATGGAGCAGACATAAGTGTTCGGGTACAAAACTGTATGAGAAGACAAGAAGATGGAGCAAGGTGGCCCAGTCTTCTGCTAAAGAGCTGTTGTAAGTCAGTACACATTCTCATCCTGCCCGCGCTCTCTCCTTTAACGGCGTGCCGTCTCCGCGCCGGTCCGCCCAACAATGCCTGACTTCCCTCTCCTTTCTCCTTCCCCTTCAAGGCGCTCGCCTCGCCGTGGAAGATGGAGTACCCGTTAAATCTTATCATCGTTTTGCAAGACTGCGTTAATTTCATACGCCGATGCTGATTGATCCGACCAGATCCGTAAATTAACTCCAAGGGAAATTCATTTTCCGCTCGTTTGGCGCGCCACTGAGCTTAGTACCAACCATGACGTCACCAATTCATCATTCCCTGACGGCACGCGGCCTGCCTCCTAGGTCGGGGATTTGAATGGTCCTCTTGGCCTTTTTGCGTACAGCTCTCGAATCTTGAGTGTATAACTGAAGTAAAAGTGGCCTTGCCTCACTCAACAACGGCTCACTTCCATAAAAGGTATATTAGTTCCTCAAAGAACAAATCCAGTTTCCTTACAATATGAATTCTCGAGCATTGCACATACAAATGCATTTTACATTAACTGTGATTTCATAGTACACGTCAGTGCGTTTGTGTTTTAGATGAGAGTAACAACACTTGCCCATATCTCATTGGCTGAATAGCCAGCGTTGAGGCCTTCGGTTCAGAGGGTCCCGGGTTTGATTTCCGGATTTTAATCGCCTCTGATTAATTCTTCTGGCTCGGGGACAGGGTATTTGTGTTTGTACCAACACTTTCCTCTTCATATTCACACAACACACTACACTACCAACC
Organism: Anabrus simplex; assembly: GCF_040414725.1. NCBI lineage: Eukaryota > Metazoa > Arthropoda > Insecta > Orthoptera > Tettigoniidae > Anabrus > Anabrus simplex. The sequence continues at coordinate 325,408,720 of NC_090267.1, read as the reverse complement.
ACCACAGAAACACTCAATAGTGATTACATCCCTCCATGTAGGATTGGCGTCAGGAAGAGCATCCGGCCGTAAAACAGGGTCAAATCCACATGTGCGACAAAGTTCGCACCCGCGACCCCACAGGTGTGGAAAAAGCTGCTCATACGCACTACGTCTATCACACAGTGACTGCAGCAGAAAGCCAAGTTATTAGGATTTTTATGCCATAACTTCCAGTAGCATAGCCAGGATCGACCGATTGGAGAAGGGGGGGGGGGGTGTTATAGTTACAAAATGATGGCAGAACATAATGAAGGTGCACGAGCGTGTGTGGCGCGCGAATGCGCGAGTGTCATTATAAGGACACTGATACAAGTAAATTATGTTGGCATTCATTTTGCAGTACAAGTACTTTACAAAATCTTACAGTAAGAAACCGAACAAAAACAATATGATCAAGGTGAATAGTTTTACGGTGAATGGTATGTTCAGATAGCCGGCCTCGCGGTGTAGGTGTAGCATGCCTGCCTCTTACCCGGAGGCCCTGGGTTCGATTCCTGGACATGTTAGGGATTTTTACCCGAATCTGAGGGCTGGTTCAAGGTCCATTCAACCTACGTGATTAAAATTGATGATCTATCTGACGGTGAGATGGCAGCCTCAGTCTAGGAAGCCAAGTATAACGGCTGAGGGGATTCGTCGTGCTGACCACACGACATCTCATAACCTGCAGGCCATCGAGCTGAGTAGTGGTCGGTTAGTAGGCCATGGGCCTCCGGGGCTGTTGCGCCATGGGGTTTGGTTTTGGTTTGATATGTTCAGATTATAATCCAAAATCCAACTTTATCGGCTTCTTAGATATAGTCTAAATATCTCTGCCGGTTTTACAATTATGTCTGTGAATGTTCAAAAGAGTCAACCCATTGAATCGACCTTCACTCGTTTATTGTCAGTTTCTCTTAATTTTACTTTATATTAATTCCAGTAACTCCCGCTTGGCTACGCCCCTGATAACTTCTGGTTAATAGAAAAAAGCGTACCTAAATATTACCGGTTTGCACATAACATACAGCATATACAATATTAAACGAAATGTGCATAAATTAACCTCGTAAGGCACGTTTAACGCTTTTTTCTATTATCCGCCAGTGTATATTTAAAACACTTTTAAGTACTACTACCCTGTGATGAAAATAAACCTTCTTTTGCATTAATTGGATCATTGTTTCGCTTGTAATGTTCTATGGACCTTCCATTCCCAGTATTACATTAGCAACTGCAGTGATAATCTAGCTGGAAATAATTAACCTCACTCGGTAAGGATACTTTATACCACTTTGTTTTCAGGTATAACAGATAAAATAACCTTAGTCTATGCAACAACAAGGGTTCCTTTTTATTTCTTATTATACGTTTACAAAAAAGATCATTTCCTATGACAATGTGGCACAAATTTCAGACTGAATTTTAAAATTATTCCTTAAAGTTGAGCAATTTTTACGATACTGTAATGTATGTATTAACAAGTAAGTAAAACTCATAATATTCTAATGACAGAACATTCATTACAAGACATTAAAGAATGCGATATTCCTTATATTGATTGAAGATTACGTCGTTCACTACCTTTTGACTTCTAGCCGCCTCCCCTACTCATTCTCCCCCTCTGTTTACTACTTTATTCCCAATAAGACCGACTCCCGGAGCGATGGAATCTCCCGGCACAGCAAACAATAGATCGAGCTCTATTGTGGTTTCACATAATGAGGACACTGTCCAGGCAGGTATTCCGTTTCGACCACGTCTCAGCGAACCAGTCTCCCTCTCAATCAATCGCTGGCCACCGAGGTATGATTGTTCTTTCTTCCTGGCCGCATTGTGCAGGCCATTATTGTCTTGAAGTCAGTTCGACAGCGGGTACAATAATTAGAATATGGTTCCCATGGGAATTAAGACTGTCCGCCTACCTTTATGAGGTGTCACTCCCGCTTACATCAACGATATTAGCAGACTCAAACCAAAGCCTACTGGAGTGCAGCCACTAAAGCGGAACTAATTGAAGGGTAAACACGTCCAATTCAATACGTGTTCATGGATCAAACACCAGCCTCCGTCTGTATTTCTTGTTCCCACATGCGGTAAATACGTGCAAAGTGACATCGAAAGATATTTGATCACAAATTCTTACTTCAGAATTAAGATCTTATTTAAGATCTAATGGTAGACCAAATGAATCTTGCATTTCTTTCGACGTCTTAATTGTTTTTAATTACTATTATTCCTTTATTCTTTATTTGACCACTGCTGGTGAAATTAGGAGCAGTCGCTTTAATCATCAAAATTATGACAACATATGTTATGAAGTCCATACAATTTATAATCACCTTAAATACTTTCCCTAAAAACCAGTAGGTAGACCCTGAAAATTCAAAATACCGACCATAAAATATACCTTCTTCTATGAAGACATTTCAATTCAACAAATTCTCAAGAGAGAATATTTTTCATTTACTCACAATCATGCTAATGTACAATTATGAGCTCATATCATCAATATAGAACACTTTTTGGTTAGTTGGCTGCATGAAGACTTGGACTCCACTAAAAATATTAAATGTAGAATTGAAATAAATAGAAATTCCTTCATCAAATTATAAACAGGTTTAAAATTCCCATTAAATTCATTTCAAATTAAGGATGCACTGTGTGCAATGCTATTTCTGACCTGTGTTACTACATGGCATGGGAACCAGGATGCAGAAAGCTTCAATAATCGAAAACAGGAGTATTTTATATGTGGATGTATCGTCGTCTATTGAAATTGCCCTGAACAGCCAAGTATGGAATGATGCCGTCTAGAAAAGAATGGAGAAGTAGATATAATAAATCCAGATAGATAAACACTGAAAAATCTTGTTTAGCCCAAATAGTAAGAAATCCCACTATACTAAATGCTTCAGCTAATTCTTCAAGGCAAGTTAGTTGGCTTAATATAATACAAGTTTGGATATCAGTGATAACAGTCAGTAAACTCCTCCGTGCAGCCTCTTTCTAAGTGAAATTCTCACATGTGATCGTGAACATACAGAAATGGATAGGCTGTGGCAGAAGAGGAAGAATAAGAAGAAGAAGAACATGGCTCCCATGGGAATTACCCTTATGAGTTGTCACTCCCGCTTGCATTAACGATATTAGCACGCTCAAACCAAAGCCTATTGGAGTGCAGCCACTAAAGCGGAACCAACTGAAATATCTTTGAAAGAAATTTCATTACACATTTTAGTGAAAAGGGATGTCGCTAGAGATGGAACGAATCCTTACACATTGCTCGCTTACTTTGGGTGTAACAGCCAAGTGACAAAATCACTGATTTCTTACCAATGTGCCTGCAGTTTGAATTCCAGTCAAGGAATATTAGAGAGTTGAAATAACGTCCTATCGGCGCTATGGTGTAGGGGTAGAGTATGCCTGTTCCTTACTCGGAGACTCCACCGGGTTCGGTTCACGGCCAGGTCAGGAATTATTAACTGGATCCGAGGGCTGGTTCGAGATCCACTCAGCCTACATGAGAACAATTGAAGAGCTATCTGACGGTGAGATAGCGGCCCCGGTCTAGAAAGCTAAGAATAACGACAGAGAGGATTCGTCATGCTGACCACACGACACCTCGTAATCTGCAGGCCTTCGGGATGAGCATCGGCCGCTTGGTTGGCCAAGGCTCGTCGGGGCTGTTGGGTTATGGAGGGTGGAAGGTAGGGTGGACAGCTTGAAATAACTTGGTAGATTTTTCCAGTCGCCCCTGTTGTCAGAGATGGGTCTGGTTGTGCCGTCTTGGACTGGTGACTGGCCAGCCATTTGTCAAGGCTATTTAAGCCAAGTCCACGGACAAAAGTCACTTCACTCTGGTTCATAAGTCACGTAAAATATCAAGATTTCTTGCTTCTAATGTAGAAAATTCGTCTAAAGTTTCTGAACCTCGCTTGGGCCGGTAAGCGCTACGGAAAAATGAAAGATTTTAAATCGAGATAATTTCTAGCTAACTAAAGTGACGGCAGTATTCAATGTCTTATAGCAAAGAGGAAGGACGAATGTACCATGGAACAAGAGATTGAACTCGGTATGGTGTAATAGCACCGCCATCTTAAGGTACTAAAATTTCTGTGCTGCGTTATTAACATAAGGCCTGATCAAAAAGTTTCCGTTTTAGGGCGTTGCTTCAGCTGACATGCAATGTAGCGCGACTCCGATGCGGGTACATAAGCACGGACATGTAGGCAAAGGGATTAGTGTGGCAGTCGTATCGTGACGAGGTGCATGCGTTAAATCCGGTCACGTGAACTATGACGACGTTATTACCAAATGCGTCCAAACAGGATCAACGTACTGTTATTCTGTTCTTGGCTGCCGAAGGCCAAACACCGGTGGACATCCATCGGAGAATGAAAACTGTATATGACTGTCGAAAACCACCGCTGTGGAATGGTGTACCAAGTTCCGTACGGGTCTTGCCAGACTCATTCATTGCGGAAAACAACAACAACAACAACAACAACAAAAAGCGGGCGATGGATGATGTCACGAAGAAGGTACGCCAACTCAAGTGGGAGACATTCGAACAGCCGCCCTATAGTCCTGACCTTTCCCCATGCGATTATCACGCCTTCGGTCCCCTCGTACAGTAAATTTCGACGTTTCCTGTCGGACGAGGATGAGCAGCAGGCGGTTACGGATTTCTTGACGCAGCAGGAAAGGGTGTTTTACCACAAGGGTACCTTCAACCTGGTACGTCGGTGGGATGAGTGCTTCATTGCTCGCGGTGATTTTGCTTGACTGGCATCCCGATTCAGGACTGTAGGCCGTCGAACGGAAACTTTTCGATCGTCCCTTATAATTAGGGTGGTTCATAACTCCGGCGTAGAAATAGAGGTTTAGTTTGGTTCCTTTCAGTGATTTCCTCAAGCGTACTACTTAATAAAACGGCATCGTGAATATCTGAGAAAATAGTGGTACGAAGAATTACGAAAATGGATTTTCTTTCGCAAAATGTCGCAAGATATAGACAATAAATTATTTCCAAATAGAGGAAAACATATGCGAGATGATGGAGCGGCTTGTCAGAGTTCCCACAATCCCGAGCGTCTTAGCGCAGCTGAATCAGAACATCTACCGCCCCACTCGCGGAAGAACTTCCAACCCATACGAAGAAGATACCTAATTTACTTCAACAATACCTATCATGTGGTGGGTACGTAGTCTACGTCAAAAATTGCAGCCGTGATCAATACACAGCCCCGTTTAAATTTATTTTAATTCGGAATGATATGGGTCACGATCAAGTTCGTGTAACAAAAGCAATGGCAGAGTGATCTAGCACATCGCCCTGAGAATTGAAAAAACAATTGGTACGATAAGATAGTCCATCCCGGACTTAGTCGTTTCCTTCATTGTTCTCAGGCGGTGTGGACTACCCAATCTCTAGTTGTGCCTAACTGCTAGAATGAAAAATGTGTAAGACCTACATCTTGCTTCAGAGAAATATATCAAAAACACTCACAAACTTACAACAGTCATCGGTCCTATGGAAATGACGAAGTCTCACTTCTATAGGATGTCGGAGACACTTTGGAAGAACATAGCGAGCGAAGTCAATTTTGATAGGTTCTATAGGATGCTAGAAATGCTAGTGGGGATTATAGAAGCATGAAAGTTGAAGTGACTGAATCAGAAAACGGGATGTGTTTAGACGTATTACGAATGAAAGACTTTAGAGTGAGGAAAGATAACGACTAACTGTTTTGTGTCGTACCGACTCAGACCGGTCTTACGGCGACGATGGAATAGGACAAGGGTACAACTGGCAATGAATTGATCGTGTCCTTAATGAAGGTACAGGTTGGCGATAAAATGGGAAACCACGAAAAGCAATCTTCTGGGCTGTCGGCAATGGGGTTTGAACCTATCAATACAAGCTCGCAGTTACATGGCCCGAACCGAGTAGCGAACTAGCCCGGTGGGAAGACAACAGGGAGGAAGTAAGGAAATATATGGAACTCTTAACAGGGGTTAAAAGTAAAATGCCAGAGTTATGAAATGGGATTGCTCATTACTTCCTGCTCGACACATAAATGAAAAATAGTGTATGAATACATACCCTGAGTTTTATGATTAAATAAGGTAGACCTGGTCATAACATAGGTATCATGGTTGAGTTATGTAGAGTTTAAGCCTATTTCACAATTACAATAAGCCATAATTACGGAGCCACAGAGGGCTTTCTGGCATATGAGTATTTTTTATTCTCATATCGTTCCAAAACTTCTCGATGGTTACAAGCACAAAAGTCATTCACAGAAACATGTCATCCGTAGTCCACCTCAAGGGGCCCTCAAATTGGGGGAGCAGGAATTTCGAACATGCCACACATCATATATAGCAAAATAATACGTAATATCTTTGTAATGATCGCAAACCATTCTAGACATACTATTTTAAGCAAAGACCGTGAGGAAACTAAATTCAAAGCAGGAAAAATGTCCTATTCATACGTTTTAAGGAACTTACTGTTTACAAGAGAATTGTGGGAATTTTAAAAATGCCATTGTTTCTACAGGGGCAAAGAATAAACTAACAGGGGTGAAGATTCTTAGGATGTGAATATATTATGCTATTAGTGTTCCAGTTTCTTTTGAAGTTAGGTCTGCATTGACTTTATATTTCAATAGGAAACCTGCCGAGAAACAACTACAATAGAAAACATTTCTTGTACTGGTGGTCACGGGTTTGAGGCGTGCTGGGTGGTGCCGTGAGAACGCCCCGTTCATTTCCGCAAGCTACAATTAAAATCTCTATTTTCTATCGCCTTGTATGTTGATCCCACATTTAGGGTGACCGTGAGAACGCCCTACTGAAGGAACGCTACAATTATTGTAACGGAGGCTGCAATCCACTGTTACTGGAAGCCACAATTACGGAGCCACAGAGGGCTTTGTACGGCACTATAAAGGAGGACGGGCCGCTGAATACAGGGGGCGTTGCCGGCTACCCGCAGGGCTTGCTGCCTCCTGGTGAAGTCGCCACTGACGGAAGGCGAGGAGACGTCTGTTAGACGATAAAATCAGGACTTAGTCTTTTCTTTTGATTTCAGGCACAGTTTAAGGGAGAGAACCTCCAACAATGCATTCAAATGAATTCAGAGTGACGTTTATTCTTCGTGCATGGGACATATGATTACCGCGTCAGATCCATCGGCCGAGACTGACAAGGCGCTGCTCGTGTTGCGTCATATGCGAACTAGAAATTCAAACCTGTAATTTAGGGAGACATTTTAAATGTCCATTACTTATCAGTCAAATGCTATATATCGTCTCGTACTAACAAATATGTAGTTGTAGTAAGCGACTCGTGAACTAGTACGGAAGGAGGATATAGTAGCAAAACTTCAAATAACTGTCTTCGTACACTTAGAAACCCATCGTGCTATGTTAAGCCTTTCAGTAAATGATTCATAAACATTTACCGAGTGAGTTGGACGTGCGGTTGAGGTCGCGTAGTAGTGAGCTTGCATTCGGGAGATGTGGATTCGAATCCCACCGTCGGCAGCCCTGAAGGTAGTTTTCCGTGGTTTCTCATTTTCACATCCGGAAAATGCTAGGCTGTACCTTAATTAAGGCTGCGGATTCTTCCTTCCCAATCCTAGCCCTTTCCCATTCTTGCATCGCCGAAAACTTTCACTGTGTTAGTGGGACTCTAAAAAGAACTGAGAAATTTAAATATCTAGGGGAATGGATAGAACCTGATGGATTGGATAAAAAGGCGATTAGGGCAAGAATTAGAAAACTAGAATTGGCTTACAGGTTAACCCAGAACAGATACAACAAAAGAGCAATACCTTACAAGGCGAAACTTAGACACTACAGCTCAGTGGTAAAGCCAGAGGGTCTCTACTCTTCAGAGAGCCTGACAATGAATAAAAAGGGTGAGTTTCAAGATCACGAAAAAAAGGAGAGGAGAATCTTAAGGAAAATTTGAGGACCACAGAAAAATGCTGATGGGGAGTGGAGGAATAGAAAAAATAATGACCTCTATAAATACACCGAAAAAATCACTGTCACCGTGCGAAAGCGAAGGCTAAAATGCTATAGGCATCTAGAAAGAATGGATGAGAAACGGCTAACTAAGAAAATATTCAAGTACATCACTGGACTAAAAGCTTCGACGAAGTGGGTGGAAGAGGTAAAAAGATATGCAATAGAAAGTGGACATACAGAGGATATGGTTCACAACAGAAAAGAATTTAGAAGTCGAGTGGACAGCATCAAAACATTCCAGGAGAAACCATCAAAATGTAGACCCAAACTGGTCATATCTGAGAAAAAAAGGAAGATCAGAAGTGAAAGAATGAAGAGGTTCTGGGAGAAGAAGAAGAAGAAGAAGAAGAAGAAGAAGAAGAAGAAGAATAGAAAGCCTTAAGTTCAATGCGGTCCATAGGCGGCCAAATTCGGAAACAAGAAGAAGAAACATTCCGGGTGACATTTTGCAGCCGTTTATGACACCTCTTGTTAATGTAATGACCCGTTGTTCCATATCTGATATTAACATGCATCACAAGTAAATGCATATAGGTCTGTTGCCATTGACGCTTTCACGGCTCGTACTTATAAGCCTATGGCATGTCTACTTATAAGTGTGTTTTATTTCATAGTAATCATTAACTGTCTTCAACGCAAGATGCCATTCTACCTTACTTCATTGCAACAATTTATTCTTTCTCCGCAAGTGCTCAGTACGAAATTTTTGTTAAAGTACTTAAATTTACATTCGTATTTCACAGAACAAAGAACTTTTATAAGGGTTTGTATTGAATCTCTCTGATGATACCCCCATGTACTCACTTATATTTAAACGTGCGAAAGTCTGAATATAATGATTCTTAGTAGCACTACTATGTTCAAGATGTAAACCTAAGCCATTTTTCATGAAATAATAAAGTAAGTTCGTATCCTCGTCCAGGGATGGTGCAACTCACACCTCTTACAGAAGTGAGTTGCATGGTTATACGTTCTTAACCACATAACAAATTACCGGGCGTGTTCGCCGTGCGGTTAGGGACACGCAGCTGTGAGCTTGCATCCGGGAAATAGTGCGTTCGAACCCCACTGTCGGCAGCCCTGAAGATGATTTCCCGTTGTTTCCCATTTTCACACCAGGCAAATGCTGAGGCTGTACCTGAATTAAGGCCACGGCCACTTCCTTGCCACTCCTAGACCTTTCCTATCCCATTGTCGCCATAAGACCTATCTGTGTCGATGCGACGTAAAGCAAATTCTAAGAAAAAAGAAACATACCAAATCCCCAATCAAATTTCTGGCAATACCGGAAATCAAATCCACGCCCCCGAAGATGACAAATGACGAGGCTAACCGTTACGTTGCAGAGTATCTAAGTTATGTACAGTCCTCAGACCGAAGGCTGGTTGGATCCTCAACAGCTCCACTATCAGCTGTCATAGATGACCTAGGCATCAATGAAGAGGCGTATAGGGAAATGAGGAGTGAGGTAGTTTCCCGTTGCTTTCCTCACTGAGGCAGAAGTTGCTATTACATATCAGTTTGCCAACTCAAATGTATGCACTAACTAACCTTATGAGCAACATTTTTACACCATTCATACCAGGGGCTGGCTGCATAAGAAATGGCATTACAAGCATCGCCCATACTTCAGTCAGTTTCATATCGTCATATCCAAGGATAAGACGGAGACCGATCAGTGAAAGTAACAAAATTGCTCTAGCCCATACCAGAATACATGGTGCGCTGTAACACTAGGTGTCGCCAGCAAAGGCATACGTTTTAGAGGCGGACCATGAAAGAATACCTTTTTCCCTATCACTCAAAGTAATTTGGATTGGGAAGGGCTAGTATTATGTAAGGCCTACTCTGTAATATTGTGACATAATATAGCGATGTTCAATAGCCTGGTATGTAACAAATGGCTAGGAGAGGAAGTTTTAAAAGTAATCCTTTGTGTTAACGAACTGCTAGTGTTGGAAATAATAAACGGAAGGTAGCCGGAATATGTAAACATACTATCTTCTAACAAGAAGGACTCCAAAGGAATTTCGTGCAACTGTTTTTTTCAAACATGTGTGGCGTTCCCTCAAAATACATTTCTTGTAGTAGGGGTGGTAATTGATTTGTGCATTATAAAGAGGTGACATGAACACGGTCGCTCCATTCACGTCATCATGATGCCTGCGATGGGCAACTTGAAGGATTCTATTACAGTTACTTGACAGAGTACTGTCCTGCAACTGAATTTAAATCTACATCTGAAAAGCTAAATAAGTAGGTTAAATGAGAAATCCCATTTCACTGCTTACTTTAAAGTATGCTGAAGAATTTCAAGTCAAGTTGTAGTCTATTAAAACTAGCCGTGCGCTATTATTAAAGCTTATTCGTTCGCCCTTTTACAAGTTGTACGTGCTCAGTAATTCCCTGCTTTGAACGTATCGTCCATACTTCTCAAGAATTCAACAGATGTTCTAATAGTGAGACGCTAGCAGACTACTGATATGAAAATAAATTCATTCACTGTAACTATTTTGTTCATGTTCTTATCAATCCATGAATACCCTAGTAATATATATTACTGAATGCAGTGGCGAATGTTGGTATCAAGACGTGGGCTACCACTAGACTTAGGCTACCCGTTTTCGATAGTTGGTTTAGTAAACATCAAGCCTTAAGCATTTTGAGCTGCAGCCAACAGCCAACGGAGCTGCCCGCTGTGTTGTCAAGGCTGCTTCACAAACTACTGCCCTGGCCTCTGCCACCGTCAATACTCAACACCTGATCAATCGAGTTGGTAGCCTAAGGTTTAGCAAATTGAAGTCCAGCTTTGAGGCTAAATGAATAGAATGCTTTGTCTTTGGTCCGACGGCCCCGGTTCAATTTTCAGAATCAACCCCCTCATAGTGTTAATTCCCCTGACTTGGGAACTGGGTGTTTATGACGTCTTCGCCATTCACTTTATCCTTATTAGGTCACCACCAAGCCTATGTAGATGCCATGCACTATTATTATTATTATTATTATTATTATTATTATTATTATTATTATTATTATTATTATTATTAACATCATCATAATCGTTAAATAACAATGTTGAATTTTACAACAGTCGTACCCATCGTTCAATGGTTAATTATCTTCCTCGGAAGATCAGTGGTGGTGTCCGACGCGTTCGATTCCAACCAACAAAAGAGAACACTAAACCTGAAAGATTGCGTTTCATTTTAGCATATCTACCAATAAAAAGAAAACTATATTACTCCTATAACAGCAGCCCTGCAGTGTCTTCCTACAAGGATGTAGAAGTAAACGGGAGTGAAATACCAGCACTCCGTTATCTATATATTTAAGGCAGAAGGATGCGGTGAGGAAGTATATACGATGAGTAACGCATGGTGACAGTTAGCAGTGGCGATCTGACGGACCGAAGCCTAGCACAGCTAGCCTATCCTCCGCCGGTCCCCGCGCCTGTAGGCAGACAGTAGCAAGCCGCGTGAGGCGAGTCGATGGGAAGGGACGAGAGTCTGGGCTGCAATATCAGCCTCCGAAGCCTTGTTCTCAGAAATACGTGCGACGTGTTTTCTCATTGCTTTCAAGGTTTGCAAATGGAACAATGTGTCAGATGCTTACAATATAACATGCTTTAGATTTCCATCGCTCGCATTTGAGGTTTGGGCTTCACTGATAGCCTTGGCAGCCCTCAGTATACACCACTGACTGAATGTTATTTAATGCTGTTGTTCTATAAACCGTAGATTAGATATGTTGTTCGTTGGTTTCACGTGTTCAGTAACCAGTTTAACAATCCTCAGCTGTGGTGAAGCCTACTATCGGAAATGTAACCTGGATGCATTGGACACGTCCTGAGATATGATAGTCTAACTTCAATGTTGAATATTGGAATTTCACTTTGAATTGTGATTTAACTGCAAGATTTTTCCTTCCTGGCGTCCAATACTTATTATTATTATTATTATTATTATTATTATTTACAATCTAATTTCATTTCAGGATGGGCAACCTGGAGATAAACAGTTTAAGAAAGAAAGAAAAAAGGAAGGAATCTGGTATTACACTTACAAATAAATTTGCCGAAGTTCTTTTGTAAAATATATTATAAAGTTAACTTTCATAAAATACTAGTTACCGTTTCTCTCATCGACAGGTCGACCAAGGACCAAGGGGGATGTTTTCATTCCCCTTCCTGAAGGGAAGGGGCGGGCCACCTAGAAGGTAACGCCTTCTCTCTGGCCAGGAGATTTGGCGGGGTTCGGGGATTTGGAGTGGTTTGTAGTTAGAATAAGGGAGCTTTGGATTTGGAGGAGTTAAGGTGTTTGGCCTCTTGGCTAAGGGTGCAGATCTGTTCCTTGCTTTTTATTGGGTTCATGATACAGAGATTACATATATTTATGGGTTTTACAATTATGGTTTACAGAGCTTTACAATGGTATAAGACAATTTGTTATAGTGGTACATGTTATTGTTGGTGGTTAGGTAGAAGGAATTGGGTTACGTGTTGGTATAGGGTAGAGAAGTTGAGTAGAGATGTGAGAAGGACTTGGAGTAGGTAGGTTCGGGTCTGGGAGTTTAGTTGATGGGATTGTGGATTGGGGAGTCGGGTGCGGTTGTGTGAGGTGGATGGGCGGGGGGAGGGTTGCGGGGGAGATCGGGATGGCTCCACACGATGTTGGCGGCCGAATAGTCTGATCCCCTGCTCGATCAATCTTTGGGCTTCTTGGGTACTTTGCAGTTGTAGCCTCAGCATATAGGTGGGTCCAGTGGCGTTGAAGATCCTGGAAGCCCGTAGGAGATGGATTCCGGCCTGTCGAATTTCATGATTGATGAGGTGCTGAGGTATGCCTGGGTTGACTCCTCTCACGACGCAGCTAGGGTTGCCCTCGGGCGGTGGTGGTGGCGGTGATGGTTCATTGCAGTCGGGCGGTGGTGGCGATGGTCGTCTGGTGGTTTCCATTGGTTCCTCTTCGGGTGGCCGAACCGAAGTATTGGGTGGGGTAGTTGGGAGGGGAGATATCATTATAGGTGAGTTGTGGGTCGAGACTGTGGTGGTTATGGGGGTCTTAGGTGAGGTGGGGGTAGGATATGTGGCGGTGGTAGTTGTGATGGTAGTGGTCGGAGTTGTATAGGTGTAGGACGAGGGCTGTTGAGGTGGGATGTACGGAGGTGGCTGGGTGCAGGGTTTCGGTGTCGGTGGGGGAGGGATATACTCAGGTGGCCGAGTCCCCGGTTTCGGTTCAAATTCATTTACCATGTGCGGTGGGCATGGATCTACGTAGAACTGGCGGCCGTGGATGAAGATTCCGAATTTCAGGGCTTGCTGGACGTCGTGAGATGTGGCCAGTTGGATTAAGAAGTTCTCTGTGGGAATGCAGTTCTCTAGAATTCGAGAAGCATTTGTAGCTGGTACACCGCTGTTTTGTAGAGAACGGAGGAGACCTCCGTCCGTCACTGGGTAATCAACGCCTTTTAGTACACAATTAGGCATGATGGGGAGGCCGACTTCCTTATTGGTGTCTGGCCTAATTATGCTGTTTGGCACGGCAGGGAACAAAATTAGAGATGAGGTGTTACCCTGCCGTAATAAAAACACAGGCGTGATCGATTATCGAGGTTGGAGAGGGACAGGTCGACCAAGGACCAAGGGGGATGTTTTCATTCCCCTCCCCGAAGGGGAGGGGCGGGCCACCTAGAAGGTAACGCCTTCTCTCTGGCCAGGAGATTCGGCGGGGTTTGGGGATTTAATACGTTAGATGAGAGAGGGGGGGTGCTTTTAATTTAGTGATGTGGAGGATTGGCCTCTTGGCTAAGGGTGCAGTATCTGCTCTCGTGCTTTTTATTGGTTCTTATTACATTAGTTACAAAGGTTTACATATATTGGATGATTACAGTACAGATTTGCAAGTTTACAAGTTACACAGATTTTAATTAAGAGTATTGTTGTTGGATAGGAGAAGGTGGATGGTTTGTTGATAGAAGGAGGTGATGTTTACGAGGGAAGTGAGTAGTAGGACGAGAAGGTTAGAGTTAGTAGGTGGGCTGCGATGGTGGGGGAGGCGGGGTTGGTTCCGGGGTGGGTTGGTGTTAGGGCGGGTGGGTGGTTGAGGGTTAGAGCGAGAGGGTTCCACCCGGTGCTGTTTTCCGAAGAGCTGAATCCCTTGCTGTATTAGTCTTTGTGCATCTTCGGGTTGATGGAGAAGGAGCCGCACCATGTAGGTGGGCCCGGCCGTGTTGTGGATCCTGGCTGCTTTCTTCAGGTTGAGTCCCGATCGCTGAAGTTCCTGTGTGATGATTTCCTGTGGTATGGCTGGATTGATTCCTCTAATAACGCAACTGGCAATGGACTGAGACGCTGGTGGTGGTGTCGGCGGAGTTGCTTCGTTGGACTCGGGAGCTGGTGGTGGTGTTGCTCTTCTAGTTTCCATGGTGACGCTGGTGGCGTCTTCTTCTTCGGGCTGTAGGTTTACTGGATCAGGCTGCTTGGTGGGTTGAGGGGACATCATTATGGGTGAGGAGTGTGTCATCACTGAGGAAGTTATGGGAGTGGTGGGGTGGAGGGGAGAGGTAGCAATGGTGGTGGTGATAGTGGTAGTTGTTGTGGTGTGCGGGTAGGTCAACGGATGGCGTGGGGGGGTGTATGGAGGTGGTGGCCGTGGTAATGGAGGATGGAGTTGTTGGGGTGGCTGGGCTCTCGGGATCGGTTCGAAGTCATTTTCCATGTAGGCTGGGCATGGTTCTGCGTAGTGTGGTCTTCCATTTATGTAGATGCCCCTTCTTATGGCATTTTGGACAGCTTCTTCCGTGGGAAGTTGGATCAGGACTCGGTCGGTGGGTATAAAATCCACCAGTATACGGCTTAGGTTTAATACTGGTACTCCTTTGTTTTTGAGGTACCCGAATAAGGCAGCGTCGGTGAAGGAGCGATCTACGCCAGGAATTATGCAGTTGGGCATGTTGGAGGGAGGCCGACTTCCAGTTTGGTGTCTTGGCCTGATTATGCTTGGTTGTCACGGCTAGGGTACGAATTGGAGACTGGAGAGTTCCCTAGCCGTAGTAAAAAGTGGCATAGATCGGTTTCCGAGATTGGAAGAGCGATGACAGGTCGACCAAGGACCAAGGGGGATGTTTTCATTCCCCTCCCCGAAGGGGAGGGGCGGGCCACCTAGAAGGTAACGCCTTCTCTCTGGCCAGGAGATTTGGCGGGGTTCGGGGATTTGGAGTGGTTTGAAGTTAGAGGGGGGCGGTGTTAGGTTTTTGTGAGGTGGGGGTGTTTGGCCTCCTGGCTAAGGGTGCAGTACCTGCTCTTGTGCTTTTTATTGAGTTTTTACTAAAGATACATTTTGTTACAATACATGTTTGGTTTACAATACAGATGAGATTACAAATACATATAGAGATTACAATGAGGTTTTACATAAAGTGGTGGTATGGTTGCGGGTTGGACGTGGTGTTAAGGTAGGTTTGGGATGTTAGGAAGTGGAGGGTTGTTGTGATGTTTGTGATGGAGGTGGCTAATAGTCGGAGAAGGTCTAGTATTGGGAGGGGTGGTATAAAGTAGTTGGTTTGAGGAATGGGTGGATGGATGACTGGTGGAGGGGTTGGGGGTGGCGGTGGGCGTGGGCGGCGGTGGGAGTTGTTACGGGCGGGTGGGGGTGGGGTGCGGGACTGCTCTACTCGGTGGTACTGAGAGTTGACTCGGACGCCGGTGGTGACGAGGTGGTGTACATCTTCTTCAGCGGGGAGATGGATGCGGACCATGTATGTCGGGCCGTTCCTGTTGAATATTCTGAATGCTCTGAGGGCTGGGATGCCTGCTGTTTTGAGTTGCTCGAGGATGTCGCTTGTGGTTATTGTAGGGTCAATGCCCCGGATGACACAACTCGGTGCTGGCTGCTGGGGTGCTGGTGGAGTGGCAGTTGCTTCTTCTTGTTGTATGGCTGGCTGAGCTGTGCTGGTTGGTTCTACTTGGTTGGGCGTTGCTTCTTCTTGAGGTGTGATGGTTGCGTCTCCTCTGTTGACCGGGGATTGCTGGGTGCTAGGTTGTGAGGGACTGAGGGGGGTGATGGGTATTGACATTATGGGAGAGGGGTGCATAGAAGTGGTGGTAGTAATGATAGAGGTGTGGGTAGGAGTGATGGCCGAGGTAGTGATGGTAGTAGTGGTAGTGGTTATTGATATGGACGAAATGGCGTAGGGAGGTGGTGGGGGTTCCTGGGTTGCGGGTTGATTTTCTATGACAGTGGGAAGAGTGTTGGGGTTTTCTTCCAGTTGCTGCATTATATAGTCCGGGGTTGGTACCACTGTGTATATCCTGTTGTTTATTTTTGCTCCGTCGACCTCCAAAACTGATGCGTCAACGTCATTTCTGAGGTAGACCAAGACTTGCGTGGACGGTTGAGAGGTTGCGCTGTCCAGGAGTCTGCGGACATCGTAGACTCGGAGGCCGGCTTTCCGTAGTTGGGTCCTGATGACATGTTCTGATAGGCTGGTTTCTACACCTGTGATGAGGGAGAGATAATACATGATTTTATGGGGAGGCGACAACCAACTAGGAGTCTGCCTATTTCTGCTTGTGTGGGCCGACTGGGTTGCGATTTTAGAGTTGAGGGCACCCCAGCCGAAAAAAATACAGGTGTTGAGTTGATCTCGAGTGTCGATCATATTGGTGAAACAGTAGGCGCTGCGATGTTGCAATGCTAAGCTCCACTGATGGAATGACCTGACAATAAACAGCGGCGAAGGCTGTTCTGCTGTGTTCCTTTAAGTGTAAAACATCCCCATTCCTATTAGCACCTCCATAGCAGGGAACGAGTAGATAATAATAATAATAATAATAATAATAATAATAATAATAATCGTATGGCCTCAGCTACCATGTGCAGACATTTCAATTTGACGCCATCTGGCTGTCTGCTCGTCAATTTCGACGTTCCGTTTTACTCTAGGCCCCCACTAGATGGCAGACCGAGTAAACCGAAACTCTCTTGGGCGTCTATGGCTGAGATTTTAATGAATTTTGAATTTGAAATGTTTAAATGGGCGTATCTTACTGACTTTGTCTCTGAAGAGATGAAATAAAAACACAGAAATAAAAGACGTAAGGCAACTAAATACATATATATATAAGCCAGTTCATAAGGGCCTCAGGTGCGAATCCCGGTTCGGTCGCTAATTTTAACTTCATTTGGTTAATTCCTCTGACTTGAGTCTGGGGTTTGTGTTTATCTTAATACACATCACTTCATATACACAAAATAAATCACACTGCCGACCACCGTAGAGACACACAATAATGAATATCGTCGTTGCCGGGACAAAACCTCCTATGTGATAATATTCTTGGAGGTATACTGATCCGCAGCACATACAGTATGAAGAGCGAGAATGCCTTGACAATATGCATCCAATATTGCACCTTAGACGACAGAACCTTACCGGCCAAAGTTCTATTCTAAAATATTTCACATAGGAGGTTTCGTCCCGGCAACGACGATATATCACTTCAATGTAGGTTGTTGTCCGAAAGAGTATCTGACCATAAAAGTGAGCCAAATATACTCCAATTGCCAATCCCTTGGGATTTTCATTGTCTTTTCCCCCAATATTTTTAAATTACAGCTACATTTAATTAACCCTTAGCTGATTGAGCGTCGGTCACTTCACCGCCGTTTTACCTTCACCCAGTGATAACAATGGTCAAAGTCTCCTACAGTACTGTTTCTTACTGTAGCTTCTGTTCCTTCGTTAAACTGTAAATTATGGTTGATATTATTAATATTTGTTGTTTTGTTCTTGAGTGAAGTGTTGATAAACACAGGGTCGGTCGTTTAGACCGTGGCGCGCCTTGTAAGGAAGGTGAGATTTTTGTAGCGATGAAGAGTTTTCCATCTTGCAATTCCAAATTATACATTGTACATTTTCTTTACAGTTGGCGGACTTCCTCGATTTTATGAACCCTTAACTAGATGTCACTGGTAAATTAGTGGATATGAGTCAGGGCAAGAAAATGTTTTGAAAGAATGTGATCATAACACGAACACCGAGAACGAATTTTCTGATGAGGAAGATGACGTTGGGAGTGATTTATCAGATATCGATGGGACTTCCGTTTCAGGAAAGGATAATACGACAATCTGTACAAATTTTCCACACAGTTGTTTTATCATCAAAATGTTCTAGGTTACTATGCAAACAGGGCGAGGAGGCGATAACAATCCTAAAAGAAAGAATAATTCGTAACATAGTTTGAAACAGTTTGTACTTCATTTGTTTCAATCCTCTTTATCACTTACCATGTATATCTAAGATGTAGCCAGCAATTTGGACACAAGAACCAAGAGCGGCGAAACGACCGACATATGACCACTAGCGTAACAGAATTAAGCGTGCTTCGCTACGGATAAACACGCTGAAATAAATTTGGCTATAGCAAAATTTTGACTGGAATTGCAATGCGCCATCTTGGAATCAATCTACTCACATCTTTTGCAAAATATAGCATAATGATCATACTTTTTATCGAAGAAATGCATTCTAGAAAAGAATATTGTATTTAAAAATATTCTCCCTTAGACTGTCATAATATTGTACAAAATATTTATTTGACATTTTACTTTATAATGTAATTAAGTTGTCGAGACATGCCCTGAACGCAGATATCACAACACACTTCTTCTCGCCCAACCACTTCGCTTAGAAGAGCAATCAGCAGCGTACTCATCCTGTTACTCAGTACTGTTCAAATCCATTTACTGTAGGCATAGTGAAAGTAAGGCTAGCAGTACAATTTTAATCGATGTTTGTAAACAGGTGTAAATCACCATTTCGCCAATTTCCTGTTTTTTCGCATTTCGAAAACTTTAAACACAGGCCTATCGGTTACTTTTAAATGGGCGTTTTTCATCCTCAGGTTGAGAGAGGTCTGAGGGCCAATGATGCTGTTTGTTTTAAATGGGCGTATCTTATTGACTTTGTCTCTGAAGAGATGAAATAAAAACACAGAAATAAAAGAGGTAACTTCTCAGTCAGTACACTCTACCATTTATTTACTCCCATGAAAGCAAAGTTTACATCGAGGGGTATCCTACAGTAGGCTGTATCATCAACTAAACTTTCTTCGTGGATCTTAGTTAAAGGTTACACCACCATCACCGTCATACCGAAATGGAAAAGTTTCCATTTAAAAAAGCAAAAATACAAGACCCTATTAAAGTCCACACCTATATTCCTTACGAGCACGAAGACTTCTACACAGAAAGATTTTCTTGGCCAACCGAACATGAAAATGACACAGACTAAGAACACTGGAAAAAGGGCGATTTGGACAAAAATATTGAAGTTAATGATACTATTTTGCTTGCCTAATTTGTTCTATACGGTAAGAAGCAACAGTGATATCAAAATATAGTTTTGTTTGCTGAACTTAAATCTTACTCAGATATCTTTAGACATCTGGTACAAAATTATGTTTCTAAGTACTGTAGGCATATCGAAAGTAAGACTAGCATAACAACTTTAATCGAATTTTGTAAACGGATGTAAATCACTATTTGGTCTATTTTCTGTGAGGCTGAATAATAAGTTATGTCTTACTTAGAATTATTATCATATGGAGTTCCATAAAATAAAATAAATTAATTTAATTCCAGTTAATTCTAACCCGACTTCTCAAGTTAGAGGTTGTAATTTTTTTCAGTTTTTAACGTGTATAATTAAATAAAACATAGGATGTTTACTTGAAGGTGGACATTTGTTTGATACAGCATCACGTTATAACTTACCAATCAGATTAAAATACGAAAATACATACATTGTACTTAGTTTAGTCTTCATAAATATTTTTGTATTTTCCCAAAAGTTCAGCCAATATGACATATGCCTATTTAAAAAAATTCCATTCATTTATAGTTGTTCACCTGAAAACGACACCTTTGTAAAAAGCAAGTATATTCATATAAATATTATATTGGTTTAGGTTATTTTTAAATTTTAAATATTGACGCCTTTCAATACCCATTTCTCTGGCCATTTTATACCAGATCCACAGCTATATTCCGGTCTCCCTACATTTCAAAGCAGTTTTTACTTCATGTAAAAATGAGCATCCAAGAAATCACGAAGGAACCCCGCTTAAGAGAGGCCAGTTTTCATGTACAATTAACATAGGCTACTTATGAGGTAACCTCTAATTTTGAAAGCCTGGTCAGGTGCAATGCACGTGACAATGTGACAATGCCTAAAATAGACAATTAAATGAAAAAAGTCGAACAGGACTGTGTTCGGGTCACGGCCGCAAGTTCTGACGTAAAATACGTAACGCGTGATATCGTCGTTGCGCCTGCGAAAGCATATTTCAGCTTAAATCTTCGATCGGTAAAGTTCTGTCCTACAAGGTTTAATGTTGTGCGAATAATTTCAAAGAATTCGCACTCGTGATGTGCTGCGGGTCAGTATTTACTCCGCGACATTATCATATAGCGGTTTTTGCAATGTACAATGCGCAATGGCAATATATTGCTGAAATACGATGTCTAATCAGTATGAGATGTAACTTTTATTATAGACTTTTTTTCATAATTACAAAATCATTTACATATCTTCAAGACCATGAGTTATAAATAATTTTCCACCATTGGAGCAGTAGATGTGCTCACAATCGGTTGGGGCTCCAGCAGCGCGGAACTCGTCTTACGACGTACGGCCACCTTAACTTTGAGACGTTTCCGGCACGTGATTTTACACTCAGCATTGGAAATTCTTGAATTCCAAGTTTTCAGCATATTTTAGCAGCACAATTTTCTTAAACTTTCATTTTCTTACTTTACACATGTTGATTCCACTGAGACAAATCAGATGACACCTTACACAACGTGCTGCCACACCAGATTTCAGAGTTACATTCATTGTTAGCCCGCGGCAAGGCGAATTATTACCTCAAAATGGCAGCACTATTGCATTACCCGATGACGTCATACCGAAGTAGTAGTAATAATAATATATATTATTTTTTATGAAAACTAAAGTCAGTCAGTACGGCCATTCTATCCGATCGATTTACTTCATTTTTTTAACTGAAAAGTATTCATGCACAGATTTGTCGTCAGGTACTATAAATCATTTGACTTCCGCCTTCCTCAAATTATTTGATTTTTAACATTTTTTTGTATTTTTGAATCAAGCATATCTTTGGTTATAATTGTGACACGGATTTCGTTTTGGCCTAAGAACACTCAATGGATCAAGCTCTTTCATTTCAGCTCTTGACTATTCAAATTGGTTGATTCTGACGAAAGTTATGAGTGCACATTCAATTTTACGTCTCATTTCTTCAACGTTTTTTCTCATTGAAGCAATCATATCTTTCGTTCTAATTGAGGTGCGCAGTTCATTTTGGTCTAAAAACACTCAGTGGATCAACCGCTTTCTTGTGAGGTAAAAACTACTTAAACTGGTAAATTCTGAGAAAAGTTATGAGTACATTTGTCTCCATGACGAAGATCTTTGAAGGACTTTTTAACAGTTCAGCACGTAGTGTTGTTCCAAGGAACGTTTAATTCAATTTCTTTGTGTGATGTATATTCAAGTGTTTTGTTGACATAATATTACATTCTATTACCACAGCAGATCATCTGCTTTATTTCATTAACTCGAAACATTGCAAATACATCCGTGAGGATAGTAAAGAACAACACCATACTCTGTACATTGCGGGCGGAGCCAGCGGGAAAATGTTAGTAATAATAATAATAATAATAATAATAATAATAATAATAATAATAATAATAATAATAATAATAATAATAATAGTAATAATAATAATGGTTTTACGTATCACTAACTACTTTTAAGGTTTTCGGAGACGCCGAGGTGCCGGAATGTTTTCCCGCCGAAGTTCTTTTACGTGCCAGTAAATCTATCGACACGGGTCTGACGTATTTGAACACCTTCCAATACCACAGGACTGAGCCAGGATCGAACCTGCCAACTTTGGCTCAGACCGAGATCAGACTCTTATTGCCCCTTCCTCTTTAAAGTGATATTGAACGATGTCGCGCAGATGTTATCTAGAAATTATTTCCATTTAAAAACTTCCATGTTCTTGTAACGCTAACCAGCTCAAGTTTGTTTCCGAAACTATAGACACATTCTACGTCAAAACACCAAAATAGGAGAATACAGATGAAACTACCATAAACCTAATACTAAACAGATGTTCACTTCTTCTCTCGTAATTTCTTTGTTGAAAACACAGGATAGAGAAACAGTACATTCTCATTTATTGCGACGCACAAACCCTACCTCTGTGTAGAGCGGGTGGTATTCACAAATACCACGTCCTTCTACGACCACTGGTGTAATATCTGCCGAAGAGTTCTCACGGACCTCCACTCTCACCTGTGAGTCCAGGATTGGAGTTTACATACCAACGTTCCAATACTGTATCCTTAGAAGGGTTACTCACAAAGGGCGGAATAGCTCAGCAGGAGAAGCCACTAATGAGCAGTGCAACTTTCTCAAGCCTCGCCACAGGAAGTATGGCTACTGTAGCAAACGGTGAGACAGCCTCGGGCACATGTGTTCTAGCACCTGGATCTTATCATTGTTTTGATTTTCTTTACCGGATAACTTCAACAGGAGTTTGGAATTGGACGTAGCTAACGAGGCCGCCAGTAAATTGATACTATGCGCCTGAAGGAGAATACCTTCGAAACCGATTTTGAAATAAGAAATTACAAGAATTAAAAAAAACTGTGTTTATTAATTTTTCTTAATTATCCCAGCATTTATCATGTTCATTTTTCTATATATAAAATATGTTTCAGAAACAAAATATTTTTCCACCTGTCAACAGTCTTCACAATACGAAGAGTTCTCTCCAATTTAAGCATTTTTCATTAGGTGATCTCAGCTTGTACTGATTAAGTAAATAAATAAATAAATAAATAAATAAATAAATAAATAAATAAATAAATAAATAAATAAATAATATGGCCTCAGTTACCGTGTAGCAGATAGTTTGGTACGATGCCGTTTAGGCTGCCTGCTCGTCAGTTTCAACGTTCTGTTTTACTCTACAAGATGGCAAATAAAAACGGATCTCTGCTGGGTAATCTATGCCTGACCTTTAGTTTTGTCGCGTGAACACCAAGTGTTACATCAGAGGTCTTTTACATGCCAGACTCCGAATGACATGAATTGCCAAATGTACTCTCTCCGGTTCTTCAAAAATCCTTTGCTGGGTTTGATATTCG
Source organism: Anabrus simplex (assembly GCF_040414725.1). NCBI lineage: Eukaryota > Metazoa > Arthropoda > Insecta > Orthoptera > Tettigoniidae > Anabrus > Anabrus simplex. Next base: position 325,385,406 of record NC_090267.1, on the reverse strand, counting down.
GATGTTTGTATTCCATACTTCTTACAAACTTCCGACACATTAAGAAATTTTGAAATGATATACGCCCAAAAAGTTGGAACATTAAGTTTGACTGAAATACCTCAACCACTATTCGCGTCATCAGCCTACAAACTGACAGACAAAAAATAATTTCTCGCACATTGATTTTTGAGAGGCCTGACAAGTGTAAATGCGGAGTAAATTCAAAAGCAAACCGACAAACTTTGAATTTTATACATATTTATCTTGAGTTTACAGCCCAAAGGCTGGTTGAATTCCCAACAACTCCACTATCAGCTGTTACACAGAAGAGGCCTACTAAGTAGTTTCTGCTACCTTCCTCACTGAGTCAGAACGTGCTATTACATATAATTCTGCCAAGCCCACTGAAACCACATACCAATTGACACTGTTGTCATAAACTTCACACCGTTCTTCACAGAGACTGGCTTCATAAGGAATGATATTACTAGTATTCCTCGTACTTCTATCACTTCCATATTGACAAAGCCAAGGATGAGACTGAGAAAAACCAAGGAAAGTAGAGATTGTATTTATTTATTTATTTATTTATTTATTTATTTATTTATTTATTTATTTATTTATTTATTCATTCATCTAAGGAATGTATGTTTGCTAGTGGTTTAACGTCGCACTAAAACATTAAAGGTTTCCGCGACACGTAAGAAGCAAATTTGTTCCTATTTGTAGACTACAATAATACATTGTTCATTGTAAACATCATGTATTACAAGGAACTAATGTCAGGAGTTTTATACCTAATTATACGTTATATTTTCAGGACACTAATATTTTACATTAACATTCAGCTCCCTTAAACATCCTTCTTTATTTAACATTTTAATTTTGTGCATTGATAGATCTAAATTAATTGTCTGTCAAAATAAAGGCTATGAGAAGAAAACCAAATTTTTTTCAAAACATTCAGAATCCTTCGGCATTATACAAATAGTGAGCGCAGCCTTTAGATAGGTGAAGCGAACGACTGAATAAAATAGTGTCAGAATCACTTTTCCACATTACTAAATATTCACGCCCGAGAAAATACTTCTGTTTTGTAGTACTTCTTAGAAGATGACATAAATATATATACAGAGTGGTCGTATCGAGCGAGTTGTCTCCGTGATTTCAGTCACGTAGCTATGAGCTTGCATTAGGAAGATGGTGGGTTCGAGCCCCACCGTCACACAGTGGGTAATTTCTAACATCCAGCCGGCCAAAAATAAGATTTTCAATCAACCCTTGTCTTTGGCGCGCATTTTCTGTGAGTCGTGTTTATAAGACTCTTGGGTACAGTAATTAAATATTGAAAAGTCGCGCTGTCTGATTAGCTAATCTCACCGAAGGCCTAAAGTGGCTCTCCTCCGTTAGGACATCATATTCTGGCGAGGCGAGCGCGCAGTTATTACTGTATTATGTGAGGGCTCAGTAAAGACGTCAGAACTAAATATTTCTTTAGCTTGAAATGTGATTATATTAGACGAAGGTATGTATTTTATATGGTATGTAGTATTTTCTAAAAATTTCTATATTTTTGTCCGGAATATGCACTTAAAATTCAGGTACAGGAGTGTCCAAGAGCTATCTAATTATACAAATTTGAGCTGACTTTAAAAATGGATTGCCTTTGATTTCCGCAATGAAAGTATTTTGAGGAGTTATCTATACGTTATTGAATAGAAAACTGTGACTTTTTGCTGCGACCAGGAGCGACCATGAGAGTAATTAATTTTTTTCAGAAGCCATGTACTCTGTAACCCGGAGGTCGGTTTTCGAGCTGTTGAGGAACAGCAGGGAATATAAGCAGAACGATGATATTGCGAATGTTGTAATTGAACATATAGGCTTTGAGGATTGTTCCGAGGATATATCCATGTCAATAAGGAAGTTTGTCAGTATTTTGTGTGCTAAAATTCGATCAGGCTGGACAAAATATAGTAGAAAAAGGGACAAATTGCTGAAGTACAATAAAAGTTGGTTCGACCAGAGAATCAGCCTTGCAGAAGGAAGTGCATCACAGCAATGTCAGGATGAGCATGCCAGTACTATAGCTCATTCCATGTTAAGAAAACAGTATTGCTCTTATGACAACAGGGTTGCCATATCGAACGGCTTTTCTCAACGCCATCACGGGAAAATGGCGGCACATAAATTTGTGAAATTCAATATGTAAGTTCAAGACAAAAGGTTGAAGAAACTAAGCTACAAATTATTTTTATGAACTAAAGGGGCGCGGGGTTTACAGGGGCCACTTTTGGTTTGTACAGAATCAGAGGAAAACTACGGCACATAAGAAACCTCAGCACTGAAATATAAGGCAAATTGAGGGAGAAAATAGACAAATAATTTTATGGGCTCGAGGAACGGAGGATGCATTTAATTGCATTTAATGAATGTATCCAGACAATAAAAGCTAGAAAAAAGACGCAATAAACAAATACTGCAGATGACTATGAAAGATCACAGTATTAATGTTAAAGAAAGAAATCGTACACGTAGGCTTATCGCATAACTCTCACTCAACACAATACAATTACGCACTGATTTAAAGCCTAAAATACACACGTAATAAATAAATACTGTAGATGACTTCACTATAGAAGTGAGGTGCCAGCGGTTCACAGAGCGGTTGAACATGAGCTACACTTCACTGTGGTGGATGGAAAAGTCGCCAGTGCATTGTCTTCCTATCAGTCTTCCCAAAGGTGCTATATATGCGGCGCGTCCCCCAAAGGGATGAATAATATTCCTGAAGTGACTGAAAGAGTAATTAACCCAACAACGCTTAAGTTTGGGTTATGACCACATAATGCATGGATTCGATGTTTCGAATGCCTTTTACATATAGCGTACAAACTTGACGAAAGAAAGTGGCAAAGAGATGCCGAGGAGAAGAAACTGGTTGAAGAAAGAAGAATATACAGGTTCGGTTCTTCAGGTAAGAAACGGGTCTGTTGGTTGATATCCGAAGCAAAGTGCTGACAATACCAATGATGGAAACCGCTAGAAGATTCTTCAGAGAGGCTTTCACTTCTGCGGATATTACTGGAGTAGATATAAATTTAATAAACCATCTACGTGTCATCTTAAAAACTCTTTCGTGTGGGTATGCCATTGATAAAGTGACATTTGGAATGTACGCACAGGAAACTATAGAATTGTACTTACAAAAATACAAATTGTACTACATGCCTGTAACTTTGCACAAACTCTTGGTTCATGGAGAGGAGGTAATTAGGCACTGCATTATACCTATTGGACAACCCTCCGTGGAAGCCCAGGAGACCAGGAATAAATATAACAGGAAACCTTCCAGAAAGGACACAAATACTGACCTTTTCCATAGGCTGCTTACATCATCGGGCCCTTACATTACCAGATTAAGGAAATCAGGGAGGAGAAAGTTGATTCCGCTTTCACGAGAAATGCTCAACTTACTGTCTGAGTCTCCTGTATGTGGTTCTGCCGAAGGAGATAATTACAGTGAAGTTAGCGATTCTGGTGTAACTGCAACTAATGACTAAGTACATGTATTCCTATATCTGTTTTTAAACATTCTAAACAGCATGTCCCACTATTAACATCTATTTAATTTCTTAAAGCTATAACGAAAAATGATTAAAATTGCAAAGATTACTAATTCTATTCCTGGCGTAGTAATTTGTCCTTTGTACTTGATTGACCACACACTTAATTATCTCCAATAATAGCAGTTACATACCAAGTTTTATGTAAATCGCTCCATTAGTTTCCGAGATACGATTTTTGGCCGGCTAGATTCCTGATATTACGCACTGTGCATCGGCAGCCCTAAAATGATTTTACCGTGGATTCCGAATTTTTTACCGCGTAAATGCTGGGTCTGTACTTTAATTGAGGACAGGCCGCTTCCTTCTCAGCTTTAGACCTTTCCTGTCCTATCGTCACCAAGGGACATAATGGAGTCTGTGTGATATTAATGTATGTACTACCGGGCGAGTTGGCCGTGCGGTTAGGAGCGCACAGCTGTGAGCTCGCATCCGGGAGTTAGTGGGTTCGAAAGCCCTGAGGATGGTTTTCCGTGGTTTCCCATATTCACACCAGGCAAATCCTGGGGCTGTACCGTAATTAAGGCCACGGCCGCTTCTTTTCTATTCCTAGGCCTTTCCCGTCCTATCGTCGCCATAAGACCTATCTGTGTCGGTGCGAAGTAAAGCAAAATAGCAAAAAAAAAAATATGTACTTGCAAAAAAAGAGAGTGGTCGTAATCTAAAGTTCATTATTTTAAGGACATATTTTTGTTTAATTCTATCCAAAATACTTTAGTATAGATTCTAATAGTTTCCGGGATAGGCAAGCCGCAAGTTCGAGGAATTTAGAGGATGATTTTAGTGGTAAGAAATGTTAAAATAAGGATAAAGCCATGACATAATACCTAACAGTCATCTGCACTTTATTAAGAGTCTTCTTGTTTCTTCGCAATTATTTAAGAAACATAATCCGTATTCCCTACAATATAATGACGGGTATAGTACAAGTACTGGCCTGGTAGACCTTCTCACTCGATATTACTTGAACTCAATGGTTTTCAGTGAAGCTGGGTTAGGAAAGTGCAAGGAATAAGAACGCAGTGGTAGTGGCCTTAATTAAAATACAGGTTCAACATAGATCTGGTTTGAAAATGGTGAAACTCTGGAAAACCATCTTCAGGATTGCAGATAGTGGGATTCAAGCCTACTATCTTCCTAATGTAAACTTACAGCTGCACCATCATATCGCGTAGCCAACTCGCTCAGCATCTTCTTTGTTAATTTGTGATTTTGAATTAAGCCCTTTATTCTCTATTTAAAAATTTCTTTTAATCTATTGTATACTTCTGTCTTTTTTTTTTACGATAGCATTCATCTTGCAGTTATATTATCAGATTATTCACTGACCAATATTTGCATTTCAAAATGATATCAGACCCTTCAAATTAATACTTGCCGGCTAATATGTTTACGTATTTTTTACTTTAGATATGTAGTGTCTGTTTTTAGAAAACATTAACATGTATATTTCATGATGTTAAGGTCATAAAACCGGGGACACTTTCATATTTAATTATTACGGATCCAGATAATTACTCCAATACTATTTTCCAGGAAACAACGAGGAGGGATATGGAAAAAGCAATAACTTTTACCCCACTGAAAAACATTATTTCAATTAGTAAGCTTCTTAAATCTTTGAGTCAGGGTCTAAACCTTAATCAAGATCAAACTTAGGCATGGTGGTAGTGGTTTTAACGGAGCTAATCAATGCGATTAACAGCCGCTAGTAACACTGAAAAAAGATTCCAACCCATCGAAGAACGAGATTATAGAGATAAAAAAGGGGAAGGTCGCGAAGAAGAAAAGGAAGAATTCTCTTGGTGTCGCAAAAGAGGGCCAGGAGAAAACAAAAGTTAACCAAGGAAGGTATTAACAAGAAGAATATTTTATATTTTACAATATATTTTCACGTGTATGATAAAGTATTGTACCTATCTTTGCAATTGTTTCTCCCGCAAAGCACTTATGCGCCCATCTATACGTGGTAACATTATATTGTTAGACTATATATCGCTGTTGCCGGCCCCGTGGTGTGAGCATAGCACGCCTGCATCTTACCTGGAGGGACCGGGGTCGATTCTCCGCCAGGTCTGGGATTTATACCTGGACCTGACGTCAACTCAGTCTGCCTGATTACAATTACAGTGTTCTCTGGCGGTCTATAAAGCCAAGAATAATGTCCGAGAGGGTTCATCACGCTAATCACGTGTCACCTCATAATCTGCGGGCGTTCAGGAGCAGGAACCATCCCCTCCGTAGAGCTGCAATGGTACCCAAAGCTAGCCATTCTGCTTGGTTCTCATATTTTAAAAAAATACGTTTTTTTTTGTGGCTTTACGTCGCACCGACACAGATAGGTCTTATGGCGACGATGGGATAGGAAAGGCCTAGGAGTTGGAAGTAAGCGGCCGTGGCCTTAGCCCCAGCATTTGCCTTGTGTGAAAATGGGAAACCACGGAAAATCATCGTAAGGGCTGCCGACAGGGTGAGTCGAACCCACTATCTCCCGGATGCAAGTTCACAGCCGAGCGCCCCTAACCGCACGGCCAACTCGCCCGGTAAAAATACGTTTAAGGTTGATGAAACGTTGCTGGGTGGAAAAGTAGTATAGGTTCTTCCTGATGCTTGAAAAGGAACTGTAGGCTAGATCCTTTCCAACAGGACAAATATGGCCTAGGCCACGATAGATCGACTAGTAAGATCATCTGACGCGATATCGGAAGGTTGTGGGTTCGGATCCCACTAGTATCCGTTTGGCCAGTTTTGTTCTGTAGTTAACATCTTTTCGGTATGTACTGAACACGACCCAATACGTTCAAAGTTTATTTCGCAAACTGTAGTTGTTGTGAAGGTTTCTTTATTTTATGAAAAGGTAGTTTAAAGGTAGTTTCCGCCACCCGAGGCCATGTTCCTTGAACAGTTTTCTAGGCAGCGAACTTCCAGTTTCATTAACAGGGAATATCCGCTTATTAGGTCTAAACCCAGAACTTCACGTGGAGCTGGTTTATAAGTTATCTGTCAGCATTCCAATGGCTACTGAAGGCATAGAAATTGGGGCATGGGGACACTTGATAAAATTAAAATCGTGATTCGGACATGTATGGTGTGTGATACTTTTAATTCGAATTCTTTTTCTGCACCCTTCAGGTCCGAATTAATCAAATCCTACTGTACTAACACATGCCTCTTAAACATTGCCTCCGTCAAGATCTCATGAAAGACAGCTTGGTATCTTTGAGAGAAGAGTTTTGACGTGCATTTTTGTACACTATGTGTTTAACAGGCTACTTAATGAATGAGATATTGTTAAAGTCATTAATATCAAGAGGCCAGAGTGAACTGAATATTTACTATGTGCCGGTGGTAATAGGATATAAAGAAAATAGTTTATGAGTTGTAGACCAACGCTGAGGTGGGAGGGATGTGTGCGTAAGAACATCAGGATGCTGGGAATTAAAAACTGGAGGAGCATTGCAATAAACAGGAACTCTGAGGAAGGTGAAGGCCCACAAGAGACTGTCGTGCCAATGACGATGACAAAAAATCCTTGGCCCAGTATGCATACAATGAGCTCTAACTTCACGTGTTTCCTTAATTGAAACTTCGTTTTTAAGTCTGTCATATTTGAGACTGAGGTGGTTGGACTCGATCAAAACCAGAATAATAAGAAGTAACTTGGCTTAGAGCAGCTGAGAAACAGCAGAGTTGGTTGGATAGAGGAAGATGAAAAGGTGCAATGACCATCTCGACCCGGTTTGAGCCGGAAAAGGAAAATTGAACAACAACAATAACAATAATACCTCAGATAAAGAATTTCAAATACTTGCGAAAATCAACCAACCATCCGGATTAAAGCGTGAAGCAGACAGAGAATTTCTAAATTACAAAAAGCCCATGGAATCACATGTAACATGTAACATGTACAAGAAAATTGATATCTCGGAACGCTAAATTAAAACACTATAACACGATAATTAAGCCTGAAGCATTATTTGCATCAGAAACCTTGATGATAATGTTATTTTCTTTACGTACCACAAACTACTTTTAAGGTTTTTTGAGACGCCGAGGTAACGGAATTTAGTTCCGCGGGAGTTCTTTTACGTGCCAGTAAATCTACCGACACGAGGCTGACGTATTTGAGCACCTTCAAGTACCACCGAACTGAGCCAGGATGGAACCTGCCAATTGGGCTCAGAAGACCAGCGCCTCAACCGTCTGAGCCACTCAGCCCGGCAAGCCCAAGATAAGAACCAGCACTGCATGGACACGGAAGAACGCAAGAAAAATCACAGAGATGAAATGAAGAGATTCTGCGAAGAGAAGAAAGCAAATTCACCTTCTAAATAAGTTCAATTGCGATTCTTAGTTGGGCAAGACGTTGTGATAATAATAATAATAATAATAATAATAATAATAATAATAATAATAATAATAATAATAATAATAATAATAATAATAATAATAATAATAGTCCGCCTCTGTGGTGTAGTGGTTAGTGTGATTACCTGCCACCGCCGGGGGTTCGGGTTCGATTCCCGGCTCTGCCACGAAATTTGAAAAGTGGTACGAGGACTGGAACGAGATCCACTCAGCATCGGGAGGTCAAATGAGTAGAGGGGGTTCGATTTCCGCATTAGCCATCCTTGAAGTGGTTTTTCGTGGTTTCCCCACTTCTCCTCTAGGCAAATGCCGGGATGGTACCTAACTGAAGGCCACGACCGCTTCCTAAACTATTCTTTGCTTATTACCTCTAATCTTCCCATCCCCTCACAAGGCCCCTGTTCAGCATAGCAAGTGAGGCCGTCTAGGCGAGGTACTAGTCCATCTCTCTAGTTGTATCCCCACTGACCCAAAGTCTCACGCTTTAGGATACTTCCCTTGAGGCGGTGGACGTGGGATCCCTCTCTGAGTCCGAGAGTAAGCCAACCCTGGAGGGTAAACGGATTAAGAAAGAAAGGAATAATAATAATAATAATAATAATAATAATAATAATAATAATAATAATAATAATAATAATAATAATAATAATAATAATAATCCAGATTCATAAATTGAAGATGGTGGCCAGGAAATATTTGATGGTTACTGAACAGTAGACCTACGGGAGCAAAGGTCAAGTGTGCCTGGTTATTTTGCGACATGGTCCTTGAAGAATTATACATTATATGAAGAGCAGAGTCGTCCATAGGTGTGCTTTACACTGTTTCTCCAAGAGACTGGAAGAGAGAAGGATGCCAATTCCTCTACTTGAAAGGCACGTGTTGCAGAGAGCACTTTGAGAAGCTGTCGAAGCGTGCGTACAGTCAAGTAGAGTGCCACTGTTGGGAGGACTGGCGTGTACTTCGTCCTCATGCCTCATTACCGCCAGATCCGCACAGATGGTGTCTTAGTAAGCCCCAAGGATGGGTACCTAATCAGGTGAGGAACAGGGCGACAGGGGGTCTACAAGCCTACCTCCCTCCTGCGGTTTTCGTTTGCCCCCTAATTCATGAATACCCCACAACCCCTGAATGACCACAAGGAAATGTTTAAATGGTAGTAATAAAATGAAAAGAGATTTTGAGGCGAAGTAGTGTGAGTTAAAGGAGGGTATGCAATAGATTTTAGTAAATGGGATTGTGACGGTTGAGTGATTGACAGGTTCGGTTCAGAGCAGAGTAAGGAGGGTGGGGGCAGAGCCGGTCCGTCTTGTACGCACGAAGACTACGGTTATGGTCTCAAGGTCGTTAAATTATTCCACTTCCTGAGTCCATGCTTTAAACTTACTCAACACTATTATTGCTTCAACTTCTTTTTTTTTTACCAATTCTACCCCTCATTCTCCACGTCCCTCTTCCCTTGTTCTATGTATTATTACCGCCGAGACTTTGTAATCGGGGAAAGGCTATAATACATATATGGATGCGCGTATGTGCATGGATAATGTGTTCATATGTGTGTAAATACGTCATACGGTGTAGACTACAAAGAGAAGTCGGGAGAGTGTGAAAGCGTTTTGGTATTTGGAAATGAGGCAGATAATTTGAAGATCTCATGCATTAAGCGCCTGTTTCCGTGTGCTCTAGTGTCAACATGGGCCGTAGCACGCGCTGTCCACTCGAGCCCTCTCCGTGGCCTTATGCGCTGCAGTTTGCTTGCACCCGCCGCACGCTGCACCCTTATACCTCATTAAGCACGTGCGGTAAATTTGGACTGCAAGTTTAAATATAGCCATCCAGTATATATTAGTGATGTTTTTAATACAGCCGTAGAAAATAATTAAAGCTGAGACTCTTAAAGTAAAAGACTTCGTGTTACAGCGAGAATTTAAAAATGAAAATTGCCTCAAGTTTCTTCTCTGTTTACACGGGTAATTGCTTCAAATTATGCTTAAGAGAAAATGTGAGTTACAAAAATATAACCCACACTGTATTATTCAAAAAGCGTCTCGGTAGGTGTTTAGCCTGGAATGCCAAGGTTCGAATCTCAGCTCTGACTTACGACACTGTTTCTCTGCTTCTCAGACAGTCGAAGCACTGGCCTTCCGAACCCAAGTTAGTGGATTCGATCCCGCTCAGTCCTGGGTAGGCTATTTGAAGATGCACACATACAAGAGCCTCTTGTCGATAGATTCACCGGCATGTAAATGAAATTCTGGGGCACAAAATTCCGCACCTCGGCATCTCTGAAAACTATAAATGTAATTAGGGGGACATAAAACCAATAACATATTATTATTATTATTATTATTAGTATTAGTATTAGTATTTCTCTCTTACACTCTCTGTCCTATTGTCAACTTGTATTCATTAACTAAAAATTCTGTTGTTTAAAAAATCGTATTAATAACCTATTGTTGAATTTTCGTAGGCCTACTTAAAACTTAATTGTAATAATGTTTTATTTCCCAGATGAGTAAATAACGTGTGTTCTCTTTTCTTTTTTTTTTTTTTTTTTTTTTTTTTTTTTTGCTAGTTGCTTTACGTCGCACCGACAGAGATAGGTCTTTTGGCGACGGATGGGACAGGGAAGGGCTAGGAGTGGGAAGGAAGCGGCCGTGGCCTTAATTAAGGTACAGCCCCAGCATTTGCCTGGTGTGAAAATGGGAAACCACGGAAAACCATCTTCAGGGCTGCCGACAGTGGGGTTCGAACCTACTATCTCCCGAATACTGGAAACTGGCCGCATTTAAGCGACTGCAGCTATCCAGCTCGGTAACGTGTGTTCTAAACTAAGTTAAAATAATGTTACTGGCTTTACGACCCACTAAAATACTTTTATGGAGGCGCAGACATGCCGGAATTATATCCCACAGGAAGTCTTTTACGTGGCGGTAAGTCTCGGTGTGGCGAACTATTGAGTGAATACCAGTGCATAAAGTACAATGTTAATATGACGTCTTTTAAAAATTAAGTGCAATAATACTTAATATTGTTAACGTAATGTGTTTAATGCGTCCTCCTATTCAATATATATATATATATCTTCAGATGGAGTAATTCTAATCAAAGATGTTTCGGCTCATTTTGAGCCATCTTCAGTGAAAGCATGTTAAAAGCTACATCATTAATGATAAAAGAATGTTATTAAAACACGATGAGAAAGAATATACAAAAACAAGGGAAACATGATGAAGTTAAAACAATAAGAGGTTGCAGCAAGGTTGAGAACCTCTTAGTCTGAAAGTCACACTAGAACGACAACGAAATCACAAAACAAAACTTGAGAGACAGTCTATCTTCATTGAGTCATTCGAGTACGGTATGACTCGCGTATCCATCTAAAGATGGATATATGTAGGCTATTGATTAGGATACAATAAATCCTTTCCTTTGTAAAGTGAAAACCGCCAGTATGGAATGATTTTAATATCTTGTAATGTAATGTGTGTTTAGTTCTACGAAGATGAATATCATTAATATAGTATATTTCATGAATGAATAAATAAAAATGAGAAATCTCACATCTGATTTTAACATTTTCTTGAACAATAATACATTGATAAGTTTAACATAAATTAGAACATGAATACATACACAGGGTTATTCAGTTATAATGTCCACCTCACATATCTCGTAAACCGTTCAAGATGTCGACATTCTTGCAGTAATTTTCCAGAGGGTCGATATCTGCTAAGATAACGATACTCACTTTATTTTATTTATTGGGAGCACAATGTTTTCCACAACTAGCCTTAAACTTACGAACATAACAAATTCAGAATTCAGATTTTCAAACATAATCAATTTTGAAAATCAAAGAAGTAATTCTCGATAAAATGGAATGTATTCAAACGTACTTCATTTGCAAGCCGAGGGCTATGCTGCTCTATTCGCACTGCGCACAATGTAGAGGGGTCTAGCTGTTGACAAGCGGAACGTAAAACAAGTAACATTATTATTATTATTATTATTATTATTATTATTATTATTATTATTTGCTGACTGGAGTTACTTCCTTCGTCTGACTACCAAGTATACTCTCTATGGTATGGCTATCCCTTAGTACTAACTCCTGATCTAGGGTCGAGGATGTTTTTCTCTTCTTTTTTTTTTTTTGCTAGGGGCTTTACGTCGCACCGACACAGATAGGTCTTATGGCGACGATGGGATAGGAAAGGCCTAAGAGTTGGAAGGAAGCGGCCGTGGCCTTAATTAAGGTACAGCCCCAGCATTTGCCTGGTGTGAAAATGGGAAACCACGGAAAACCATCTTCAGGGCTGCCGTTAGTGGGATTCGAACCTACTATCTCCCGGATGCAAGCTCACAGCCGTGCGCCTCTACGCTCACGGCCAACTCGCCCGCTGGGTCGAGGATGAAGTGAGAGTAAATCACCTATGCCCTGTTTTTACGACCGGATGATCTTCCTGTCACGAACATCAGTTGAGGAGCTAATGAAGATGACATGGATGATTATGAATGAACTTGGGTAAGGAGGTGGAAGGAACCGCCTGTGGCATATGAACAGGAGCTGTCACGGTATTTGCCTGAAAGTGAAAATGGAAAATCACAGAAAGACATTCTCAGGACAGCCAACGGTGGGTTTCGAACCCACTCTTCTCACGATTACAGTCTGTTTGGCCCCAGAGCCGCAGTACGCTAACACGCGCAGCCACTCTACTCACTTAGAAATACTGTGCCCATAAATACAACATGATAAAACAAATTCCTGGTAACAGGTAAATGAAAATAGGATATGCGACGGCTTTTTCTTTCTGTTATTTTTATGATGCACCGATACTGGCAAGTCTTATGGCGTTGATGAGATACGAAAGGGTTAGGATTGGGAAGAAAGTGACCGTGGATTTAATTAAGGTACAGCCCCAGCATTTGCCTGGTGTGAAAATGGGAAACCACAGGAAGAGTGGATTGTCATGAAAAATGAATTCAGCAGGACTGCTGAAGAAATGTTAGGAAGGAAGAAAAGATAAACTAAGAATCAGTGGATAACTCAGGAGATACTAGACCTGACTGACGAACGACGAAAATACAAGAATGCTAGAAATGAAGAGGGCAGAAAACAATACAGGCGATTAAAGAATGAAGTGGATAGAAAGTGCATGGTAGCTAAGGAAGACTGGCTGATGGAGAAGTGCAAGGATGTCGAAGGTTGCATGGTCCTAGGAAAGGTAGATGCTGCATACAGGAAAATCAAGGAAACCTTTGGAGAAAGGAAATCTAGGTGTATGAATATTAAGAGCTCAGATGGAAAGCCACTTCTAGGGAAAGAAGACAAAGCAGAAAGATGGCAGGAACATATCCAACAGTTGTATCAAGGTGAAGTGTAGATAATATGGTTCTGGAACAAGAAGAGGCTGTAGATGCTGATGAAATGGGAGACCCAATTTTGAGGTCAGAGTTTGACACAGCTGTGAGCGACCTGAATAGGAACAAGGTACCTGGAAATGATGGCATTCGCTCTGAATTACTGACTGCCTTAGGAGAAACCAGCATGGCAAGGTTATTCCATTTAGTGTGTAAGATGTATGAGACATGAGAAGTTATACCTATTCCCAAGAAAGCCGATGCTGACAGGTGTGAAAACTATCGCACCATTAGTTTAGTATCTCATGCCTGCAAATTTTTAACATGTATTGTTTACAGAAGAATGGAAAAACAAGTTGAAGCTGAGCTGGGAGAAGATCAATTTGACTTCAGAAGGAATGTCGGAAAACGTGAAGCAATCCTGACTTTACGTCTGATCTTAGATGTCGAATCAAGAAGGACAAGCCCACGTACATGGCATTCGTAGATCTAGAAAGGACATTCGATAATGTTGACTGGACCAAACTATTAAGATTCTGAAGGTGATTGGGATCAGATACCGAAAACGAAGAATTATCGACAATCTGTATAAAAATCAGTCAGCAGTTATAAGAATCGAGGGCTTTGAAAAAGAAGCAGCAATCCAGAAAGGAGTGAGGCAAGGCTGCAGTTTGTCCCCCCTCCTTTTCAATGTTTACATAGAACAGGCAGTGAATGAAATCAAAGAGGAATTTGGAAAGGAAATCACAATCCAAGGAGAGGAAATCAAAACCTTGAGATTTACCGATGATATAGTGTTATTTTATCTGATATTGCAGAAGATCTCGAGAAGCTGCTGAATGATATGGACGAAGTCTTAGGTAACGAGTACACGATGAAAATAAATAAGTCCAAAACAAAAGTAATGGAGTGAAGTCGAACGATGGCAGGTGATGCAGGAAATATTAAATTAGGAAATGAAGTCTTAAAGGAAGTAGATGAATATTGTTACTTGGGTAGTAAAATAACTAACGATGGCAGAAGTAAGGAGGACATGTAATTCAGATTAGCACAAGCAAGGAAGAGCTTTCTTAAGGAAAGAAATGTGCTCACTTCATTATTGATATAGGAATTAGAAAGTTGTTTTTGAAGACTTTCGTGCGGAGCGTGGCACTGTATGGAAGTGAAACATGGACGATAACTAGCTCAGAAAGAAAGAGAATAGAAGCTTTTGAAATGTGGTGTTACAGAAGAATGCTGAAGGTGAGATGGATAGATCGAATCACGAATGAAGAGATACTGAATCGAATTGGTGAGAGGAGATCGATTTGGCTAAATTTGACTAGAAGAAGAGATAGAATGATAGGGCACATACTAAGACACCCAGGACTTGTTCAGTTGGTTTTTGAAGGAAGTGTAGGTGGTAAGAACGGTAGGGGTAGACTAAGATATGAATATGACAAGCAGATTAGAGCAGATGTAGGATGCAGTAGTTACGTAGAAATGAACAGGTTAGCACAGGAGAGGGTGGCATGGATAGCTGCATCAAACCTGTCTATGAGTTTATAACGGAGAAGTTCCAAAGATGTAGAGAATTTAAGAAAAACATTGCTTCCGATAATAATAATAATAATAATAATAATAATAATAATAATAATAATAATGCACCGTAATCCACTAAACATATTAAGTTCCTACAATATAGCGTGCTTCAATCTACTGGGAGGTTTATACTGTTCACTGATATCGTCAACATTATTCAGAATACATTACAGAGGTGTTAGGTTTGCAAAACAGTATACAGTAACTCTAATGCGATCCATAAACCCAAGGTTATAGATCCCAGAAGTGTATATGGTAAGGAGTACCCGAGAAAATCGTACCAAAGCAAAAGACGAAAATTTAAATAATTTCGCAAGAAAGTGGAAGAAAGTATAAGTTGTGTAATAAAACTTGCCCTAGCAATCTTTCTTTTCTTTCCATTTTCTACCACTTTTCCTACGCCTGTGGGGTCGCGGGTGCTAACTGTGTCCCACATGTGGATATGGCCCTATTTTACGACCGGATACACTTCCTGACGCCAACCCTACTTGGAGTGTTGTAATCACTATTGCGCATTTCTCTAGTGGTTGGTGTGTTGTCCGAATATGAAGAGGAGAATGTTGGTACAAGCAAAAAAATACACAGTTCCTAAGCCATTAGAATTAATCACTGAAGATTCAAAACCCCGACTAGGTCGGAAATCGAATCCAGGACCCTCTGGTCTGAAAGCCTCAACGCTGACCATTCAGCCATTGAGTCGGACTTGCCCTGACAATCTAGAATTATTAATTTGTTCTTCTGTGTAGTAAATAGTGCTAACTGACGTTGAGTTATACATGGTTTTAATCTAAGGTGTGTAAGCCCGCCGTACGATAGAGTTCGAGTTTGTGAAATCTGAGTTTAATAAAGCAAATATATACAGGTTGTTCCTCTTACTCTCTACGGCCTTCTATTACTATACATTGATTCTCAATCTTCTTCCTTCCTTCCTTCCTTCCTTCCTTTATCGCTGATTCGTAGCTGCGCTTCATTATAAAGCTTTCTGGTTTAGGAATTATAGGTCGAAATAACGAAAGAGTAGCACGCGAAATTATGCAGTTGAAGCGAATTTATTATATTTATTGCATTTTTACATTCTCTCCACCTTTCTTTCTATCGAAACAAAGAATAACCTTTCTTTACACATAAGCCGAATAATTTCGCAGTTGTCGCTGAGTTAAAATATCTAATCACATGCAGAGGTCATAAAGTGGGATGATACATAACCAAAATTATAATCAAATTATACTTAGGTATAATAATACAACGTCTGCCTCTGTGGTGTAGTGGTTAGTGTGATTAGCAGCCACCCCCGGAGGCCCTGGTTCGATTTCCGGCTCTGCCACGAAATTTGAAACGTGTTACGAGGGCTGGAATGGGGTCCACTCAGCCTCGGGAGGTCAACTGAGTAGAGGTGGGTTCGATTCTAACTTTAGCCATTAGGGAAGTGGTTTTCCGTAGTTTCCCACTTCTCCTCCAGGCAAATGCCGGGATGGTACCTAACATAAGGCCACGGCCGCTTCCTTCCCTCTTCGTTGCCTATCCTTTCCAATCATCCTATCCCTCGCCAAGGCCCCTGTTCAGCGTAAAAGGTAAGGCAGCCTGAGAAAGGTACCGTTACTGGTCGTTGTCCCCAGTTATATCCCCCGACCCAATGTCTCACGCTCCAGGACACTTCCCTTGAGGCGGTAGAGGTGGGATCTCTCGCTGAGTCCGAGGGAAAAACCAACCCTGGAGGGTAAACAGATTAAGAAAGATAAAAAATAATAATACAACTACATATAATAATATTATTTTTGCTATGTGTATCAACGTCGGCCAATCTCAGTTTTTCGGTGATGGTTGGATAGAAAAATGCTAGGACTGGGAAGAAATCAGCCGTTGGTCTTTATTAAGGCACAGCCAAGTGTGAAGAGAAGAAACCACGGATAACCATATTTATGGCTGCCGATGGAGGTGTTTGAACCCACCATCTTCCACATGCAACCTTACAGCTACGCTCCACATACCACACTGCCAGCTCGCTCGGTAAAGTAAAAATGTATTTGAAAAGTTGAATAATTAAAGTCCGCCTCTGTAGTGTAGTGGTTAGTGTGATTAGCTGCAACCCCCGGAGATCCGGGTTCCATTCCCGGCTCTGCCACGAAATTTGAAAAGTGGTACGAGGGCTGAAACGTTCAACCTTGAGAGGTCAACAAAGTAGAGGTGGGTTCGATTCCCACCTCAGTCACCCTGGAAGTGGTTTTCCGTGGTTTTCCACTTCTCCTCCAGGTAAATGCCGGGATGGTACCTAACTTAAGGCCACGGCCGCTTCCTTCCTTCTTCCTTGTATATCCCTTCCAATCTTCCCATCCTCCCGCAAGGCCCCTGTTCAGCACAGCAGGTGAGGCCGCCTGGGCGAGGTACTAGTATCCCCCGACCCATAGTCTGAAGCTCCAGAACACTGCCCTTGAGGTGATAGGGGTGGGATCCCTCGCTAAGTCCGAAGGAAAAACAGACCCTGGAGGGTAAACAGATAAAGAAGAAGAATAGTTCAGAAAAGGGAACTCTGTGTTGTGCGAGACAAAAACACTAAATCAAAACAAGATTATATAGGAAATGAGCAGGATGAACTCTTTTCTGAACTGCTCGCTGAAAGATGAATTTGCGTACGCCTTGAGACGACCCCACGTACCCCTATGGTACGCGTATCACACTTTGAATACCACGTGTCTAGGATATTAGGGAGTGAAGGAAGCAAGTTTATTATTATATCAGCTGATGTTAAATATGTTCGTCGCTCTAGAAATACAAGATACCACCCGCGCTACCAGGTTCTTAGTGTAAAATATGGAGTTAGGGACGTCGTGGTTTGGGGATGCTTCTCCGCTAAGGACATAGTCCATTAGTGCGCATCAGTGGTATAAATCAGGGACTTGACTACAAGGATATTTTGGATATGCTACCATATGCCATAAAAACATGCCTCTACAATGGTGTTGTCAACATGAAATTGATCCCAAACATCGACATAAATATGTAACAGATGATGTGCAAACGAAGAAGATATAAGTTTTGCCCTGGCCAAGTCAAAGTCCAGATTGAAATCCAGTATAACACATGTGGAAGCTTCTGGACACACGTATAAGTACATAATCACCTACAAATAAAGCGGGTTTGAAATCTGAAAGGATAAAAATCCCGAAGGACAAAATTAGATCCCTTTTTGCTTTCATGCCCACAGGATTCGATGCCGTGATGCAAGAAGAAGGCTACGCAGCAAGATATTAGTTTCCACGGTCAGAAAATGACAACTCTCTTGATTTGTTCGTCCAAAAGGTCTTTATCAAAACGATTTATGACCTTTGAATTATACAATTTAATTTTGTTACAAGCAATATTCTGCCCTCAAAAGGTTAGTTTGTTTTGATGTATGTTTCTGATATAAATATGTCTTATGGCTTAGGGATATCCGAAAATTTGTGTATCGTAACGCGACAAAATATGCGACGGAAGCGTAACCATAGCAACCGTGCAGGCAGCGATGTAAGGTGTGGATGGATGTTGAGCCGCACCTCATTATGTCCATATCTTGCTTTTGTATTTTACAGATATCGCATTATTTGCGATATCATAGGTCAGTCTGTTATGGCTGCTTAGTATTCTCTATGCCAGACTTGACGTGTAGTTCGTCCCGATTAGACAGATGCCACCTCATGTAACGGAGGATTGCCAAAGCATTTCTTTCTAGCTTACCTTTGATTCGAGTTATCTCTGGTCGTATGACTGTGGTAAGTTTTGAGAAAAGATGGAGACGTCGATCTGCCAGGTGGCGTTCATCTCGTACAGATGGTTCTATAAACGATTTAAACATTATCTTAAATGGCTCTCAAAGTTTAGAGTCGAGAATATGACTACTTCGATTTCCATGTACCTTCGACGTTTTGGCTAGATCTTATGTTCTGCGTTGTGATATAATGCCCATACTGTACGATTCATGTTCGCTTAGATGTACGATATGAATACGTGTTATGCGGCGTGTAAGTTATTTACGTTATGTGTTTAGACTGGGTGAGCCAGGCCTCTTTGCGGCGACCCAGGTTTCTGATCTGTGCTATCAGGTCAAGCTCATGAGCCTTCGACTGAATCATGTCATACCGTTACGATTCTTGTCGTAACGTGCCTTGCTATTATACTTTTATACCCTCTGCTTCGTGTATTTGGTCTCTGAGTGTGTGTGAGTGTGGAGTGGTTATCGGACCTGTATTACTTTTCAGTGTCTTGTTGATATTTGTCTTTGTCATTATTATTTTTTATCTCGCCATTATTTCCGGCTTTCTCAGCCCATTAATATGTGTATTTCGGGATTTTGGTCTCATTTTACTTGCTCTCTGACACATGTTTATTTATTTCTTTAACTATGGCAACCCTTTTCTTACCTTCTTGAATTCCATATTTGTTCCGCCGGTCTTGGATCACTGGCGTCTTTGATTTCTGGGGATGTAGTCTCTATGGGGATTGTCGGAAGCCATATTTTATGAAACCTTGTCGTTATCTGGGGAGCTGTTAGATTTTATTATGTGAAAGCTGTTACTTTCACCTCGAGATATTTAATGGTCCTTTTTGGGAAAGAAATACCTTGGATCACGTGTTAATTCTGTTGTCACTGTCTGGTAAAATAATATTTAAAAAATGTATCGCAGAACACGATATCTCTGTTGTGACGGTGCAAGATACAAAGAAAACAGATTGATAAGTCAAGTGAATTTTACTGTCGTTGGAATATCGTTGAATGTTATGTATTTGAGTAATTGACTCCCTGTATCCCCATTACTTTATTTTTAATGGTAATCTTCATACCGTTTCACTCTGCTTTTATGTTAATAAACTTAATTCTTTTAAAATGACCTCTGCTCTACGTCATTGTCTCTCTGCTTTGGGGACGTGCCTTTTACACTATGTTCATTAGTCTAAGAGGCCAGGATTCAGTTCCTAGCAGTTATTAGCCAGTTTCGACTGATCCAAAAAGGTAGGTAGTATAATGGTCAGACAATGTTACCAGCAACCGTGCAGGCTATGTCTTATGGCTGGTTGCCATTATAATTAGCAGCCATTCATGGACAGCCATGAATGATCATTTGATGTTCGCAAAGAGAAAAGTGGTTCCTTTTAGTTGTTCATATTTTATACCACGTATTGTAGAAGATGCTGTGAATAAACCTATTGTGACAAGTGTTGTTTTCAAAACACTTATGAGCGCTACTGTAATTAACAAATCTATAGGAGCCGCGATTGCTACGGTCAACCACGTTCCGGCGAGTATCTGTTTGTGAGTGTCATTGAGCTACTGTAGGGATTTTTTACGCTTTCGGAATACTGTTACACAGGCTTAGTGTGGGCACACATTACAAAGTAATGCGTTTCAACCATCCAGGTTAATATATTTATACTTTTTTTTTTTTACTCTTCCCCTTTCATTTCTTATCCAGAAATGACCATTGTTGAAAGGTTAGTGTTCATGTGCCAGAATTTACTTCACACCAGTATGAGACTGGCTCATCAAGGGACTGGTGTGACCAACGAATGTTAAGGAGGTTCTGCCAACATAAGGTAAATTTTATGCATCGGCAAGATTCCGTGCTCTCGACTGTACCTTTAATAAATGTCATACAATTAAGACACATGATAACGTTTTTATCAGAAACTGTAAGAAAGTAATTATAGCAAAATTAAAAAAAAAGAATGCATTACATATTTCAGAAATAAGAATGAAATGAGAAGTAGTTTGTTCTAGAAATTTAAAATTATTAATGTGGAGAAAAGGGTGCCTCTTTCTCATCTCTATCCTCACTAATTACAAATGAACCTATCGGAGCAGATACCATAGCCATACAGATTATTAAGCAGAATTCATGTGTTCTAGGTACGTGGAGATCTTTACCACAATCTCTTGTAGGAGTAAATCCAACAAGAACTTAACATAGTGTCCGCTTTCGATATTCATAGAATAACTTGAGTTTTGAACATCTGGTCTGTTGATGAGAAGACGCGACGATCCTGCTCACGTTAATACTCCTTTGGAAAGTGGAACTGCTTTTTATATCATTTGATGTCTTTGTGAGTTCAGTTGGCGAGACAAGGACGCTGTAGGCGGCGAACGGGCTTGTTACATGAGCTTGAGCGCGCACCCTGAATGTCCCGGCCCCTCTGGACCAGCAACTCCCTCATCGGCAGTTCAATCAGAATGGATGTGTTTTTGTTATAATACCACGGTTCTGTTCGGTCCTCTTCCTTCAGCAATCCTAAGACCAGATACGAACATGTCACTAAGACCGCAGATACACGCTTCTTTAAACTTTACTACCTTGGACGATTAAGCACCGACCAAAGCACTGTGGAGGATAGAGCGCACTATTGAGAAACCTTCAGTTGTGTTAAGTTTCAGTAACAGTCATTCTAGCGGTCATGCAGGCAAGAGAGCTTGGAAGGTATAAGATTAAAATTCCTTCCCTTAGTATTAATTTACAATAAGAATAATACAATAGAACTCGTCACATTTGGAATATATATACTGAAAAGCATGAAGACACGGTTTTTGGCATAGAAGCTCTACTTAAGCCTAAAGTACTTCTGTGGAAGAAGGTATAGTGATGCTGGTAATTATTGCTCCACGTAGCAAGATGATGTTATTCACTCAAAATATTAAATGCAGTAAAGAGAGGACTTCTGGTCTCTCAAAGAAGAAGAGTATTCGAAAGAAAATGCAAAGACCGGGAAATGTGGGAATGGAACTTACTAATACTCAAAAAGCTAATATCGTCGGCAACAGAAACGTCAAGAAATATCTAAAAGAGGATGGACGGGGTTGACTAGATTAGATCTATTTTAAAGGACAAGATTAAGGCAATCAAGCCCTCACTTCCATCAGACCAGATGAATACGTTTAATATTTTTATATCAAGGAATGCGAAATAATAATCTATATTATTATTATTATTATTATTATTATTATTATTATTATTATTATTATTATTATTATTATTATTATTATTATTATTATTATTATAACTCGCTAAAAATATCGACAGTCTGAAACTTTCCAACAATCTGAAAAGCATAGAACTCCATATTTCTTGTACAAACCTGCAGCAATTCTTGAACTCAGCAGTTCAAATTTCATTATGAGATAAGGTGGAGGGGGAGGGGGAGGAGTTAAAACCTAGCTCAGTCCGAGAGCAAGGCTAGTGTCGGTAATATTACCGCACGAAAGTGAACTCTTACTTCGACTATATTTGATATAGCTGTGCCTAAACACCCACACACCCACCCACCCACACACACACACACCCACACACACACACAAACACACACACACAAATCCTATAACCATCAGAAGAGAACATATGAGAATAATTCGCACTGACTCAGAAAGGGTCACGAAGCTGTGAGCTTGCATTCGGGAGATAGTGGGTTCGAACTCCTCTGTCGTCAACCCTGAAGATTGTTTTCCGGGGTTTCCCACCTTCACAGCATACGAATGCTGGGCCTGTACCTTAATTAAGGCCAGGTCGCTACCTTCCCACCACTCCTACGCCTTTCCTATCCTGTCGTCGCCATAAAACCTATCTGTGTCGGTGCGACGTAAAGCAAAATAGCAAGAAAACTTTAACAAAATTAAAACTGTCTTCAACAGGAGTTGTTCCTCAAGGGCTTTTTAAGTATGTCTCATAACCTGATATGCAGACAAGCACCTACATTGTAATATAAAAATATCAGTAATTTTCCTGCAAAACAAATCGTCATATTTTAGAATTAGGTCTAAGTGAATAAACTACGAATTCAGTATTAACTCGGATATCTGCTGGCCATCTGAGTCCAAGCTAGCGGGTTCAAACCCAGCTCAGTCCGATGGTCTTCGAAGGTGTGTTAATAGCCAGCCTCGTGTCGGTAAAATTACCGGCACGAAAATGAACTCCCGGGGGACGAAATCCGGCAACCCGGAATCTCGAAAAGCTATAAAAGTAGTTACTGGGGCATAATATCTATAATATTAGTAATAGTAGTACAATACTCTAGCCTCGAAGACTTTGAGAAGCGCTTGTTCGGTTTTCACAATCGGCAGGCACAATATATCCACCGAGACTCTGCGCTTCACATCCTACTTCCCTCAATACCGAGCTCGATAGCTGCAGTCGTTTAAGTGCGGCCAGTATCCAGTATTCTGGAGATAGTGGGTTCGAACCCCACTGTCGGCAGCCCTAAATATGGTTTTCCGTGGTTTCCCATTTTCACACCAGGCTAACGCTGGGGCTGTACCTTAAATTAAGGCCACGGCCGCTTCCTTCCCAGTCCTAGCCTTTTCCTGTCCCATCGTCGCCATAAGACATATCTGTGTCGGTGCGACATAAAGCCAATAGCAAAAACTTCCCTCAACACCATCAACTACACAATCGTTTGCATACCACCGCTGCACTCTCGTGCCATACAACTAACCAATGAGTTGACTCTGCCAATCCCATACAGTCTTTCATTTCTTTCACCACCCATGGACGTTGACATGCACAAACACCTATCTATGGCCGTGTAGACTACACAGCCCATCCCGTGTTTCTTCTAGCATTCCTGTAATCAACTGAAACCTCCTACACTCTTCAGGACACCAAAATATTTATACATTTTATTAATCATACTGGAAGATTGCAACAATGTTAGTGTACACATTATCTTTAGGGATTCATTGTACAGGATTAATGCAACCAATTGCTTTTAAATATTTAATTTTTGGCTCAATACACTGTATCATGATGCATTAATTAAATATACTTCCATAATATCTACACTTTTATATCACAGTTCAACTTACTTCTTAACTAATTCGCCGATGTTAACCCAAACAGTCGAAGTCTCCGCATTCAATTCAACACTTAGCAAATTTGTACCAAGTTTGGTTCATTTCGGGTAAATATTACGGAACCATGAGTGGGTTCAAACCCCATCGTCGGCTGTCCTGAGAATGGTTTTTTGGTGGTTTCCCATTTTCACTTCCAGATAAATAGCGGGACAGTTCCTATTCATAGGCCACAGCCGATTTATTCCACATCCTCAATTTGATTCACTGTCATTCATTTCACCTTCACTGGATCCTCAACTCAGGTTGGCGTCAGAAAATGCATCCGGCCGTGAAAACGTGACATGTAATTTCATCTCGCCTGTATCAGGAAATGGGACCAGGGGGTAGACATACATACATACATTACGGAACCGTGAGTAAAACCAAGAGAATGTCTCCAAATTTTAGATATTTAGTTCCATATCAGTGCTATTAAGAGAGCAGTAGGGTTGTAATCAGTGCCAACTGTATACTGTAGAATGTTAAGCCTGCATATTTCGCAATGAACCATTTTGAGTGATTAGAAGGTATCGGTAATATTTCACAAAAATGAAAGGATGTAACTGTACACTCGTATGTTTGTGCAGCCAATTACTGTTTGTGCAACCAGTTACAGCTGACATGTTTTGAGCCAGATAAAATTCTTCTAAATACCAATTTTCACGTCAGTAACATCTTCAGTTTTTGAGATGTGTCCTCATAAAAGGAATTCAACTCCTTTTCATCCCCGCTCCCTCCCCCAAAATGCGTGTTTCTTTGAATTCACAGGTGATCCAAATACAAATTTTCATGTCTGTAACAACTTTAGTTTTTATTAAATGTAAGTATCCTCATACAATTCAATTAATTTTTCAATTCTTTCACCACCCCCCTTCATTGGATTCTCAGAAATCAAAGGAATACGTGTTTCTTTTATTTTAAAGCAGATACCAAATACCAATTTCAAATACCATTTAGACGGATTTCCGAAAACAAAAAATACGTATTCTGTACTTTTAAAGGAGATTCCAAATACCAGTATTCAGGCCTGTAAGTATCTTCAGTTTCTGAGATATAACTATCCCCATTAAAGGCATTCAACCCCTTTCTCACCCCTTTTCTCCCCCTCCTAGTGGGGTTTTCCGAAAATACAAAAATAGGTGCTTCTATTTTTAAAGGAGACTCTGAATACCAATTTTTACATCTGTAAACTTTTAAAGTTTTGAGATATAGTGCACCCGCTCACTTCCTGAGTCCCAGACTAGCATTTATCTCAGGGGTGATCAGTTCGAAAACGATAAAAAAAATTATATAAAGAAAATCAAATTATATATCGGCGCATCAAAATGAACACAGGGATGAACGGGGCATGCAAATTAAGGTTACGGGGGACGACTCATTCATGGATACAAATTTTTGACTCCACAATAGGACTGGGAAGTGACAACTTAAATTCCATGGGCATACTGGACTAACTACAATAAAAATATATGGAAACTGTTTCCTATTGAAATTGCAATGAGGAGCAATTTATTCACTTATTTGCATACTACACATGATGACAATTATTACATTGGGACACTTCCATCCTGAAAAATAAATGACATACTACTTGGATTTACCTCACTACTCTGGTAGTGTAAACATCTGGTGAATTCGCCCCAATTGGTTACTGGGGATCGAATTCACATCCGTATGAGTGGACGTTTCACCGCTGGAGATCTTCTTTCGGAGACGAAGGCACGACAGTAACTTTTTACTGTCGTCTCCTCGTTCCGTTTGGACATGAGACACTTCCGGTATGTACATTCTGGTGAGCCGGATACCCACCGTGGAAATGTTATCGCCTCGAAAAACGGGAATTTATAGTACGGACAAACTCTAGCCTATTTTTTCCAGATTCACAAACATGCCAGGTAGAGTTCATTAACTCAAAACCTATTTTAATATTTACACTTGTCAATACGACAAGACGTACGGAAAGGTTCATTACTATGCTCTGACCATGAAGACATGGTGGGTTATTTACGTATCTACCGCTAACAATCTCCCCGTGAAAACCCAACATCTGGTTCTGAGCAGTTCGACACAGGACGACTGTCCCTATCATATCCTCCTATAATTATTAAATCATATAATTATCATTCTTTATCTGATCATTATTGTATTCTGTGACTACCATCAATTAATTTATTATTATCATTAATTTCAATTATAATCCTATATTTGATTATTATCATTTGTCATCCGGGATGATTATATGCCAACCCTTGCCGACGTTTCAAACGAAGGTTCGTTCTTCCTCGTAATTTATCAGCACAATTTAATGATCAGCTTCCTAATAAATATTATTATTATTATTATTATTATTATTATTATTATTATTATTATTATTATTATTATTATTATTATTATTATTATTATTATTATATGATATTCGTAACAACGAATCATCGCCCATTAAATATCTTAATTTCCTTTCATCATAATTATTATTCTCAAAATACTATTGCAAGTTCTTCATCTTCTGCTTCTTCAACTTTTCATTATTATTATTATTATTATTATTATTATTATTATTATTATTATTATTATTATTATTATTATTATTATTATTTCACGTTTACACTACCGTTAGCGATATTTATGGTTAAATGCATAAACCTTTACAATTTCAATCTACTTTGGCACTACGCAATTGATTTAAGACAAGATTCACTTGGAGTATGATTATTATTATTATTATTATTATTATTATTATTATTATTATTATTATTATTATTATTATTATTATTATTAAAAATGGAAAGATGATATTTTAATTTCCACTCTTTAGAATTTAGTCACATATGTTAAATCCCGTTATGAACCACTAAGATCTGCTTTATATCGGTCGGGACAACACGGTATTCGGGACCGTACCTTCAGTTTCGTACTACCGTTAATTTATATGGGAACACACGTCCTCCCAAGACACATCTCACAACCTATGGCACATCGCGGCCTGGCAAATACCTCCAATGCCGGCGATTGCTAAACTATTCCTTCCAATTTGAAGTCCATTTCCTTTTATCGGAACTCTTCAAACATTTAATTCATAAATTAATCCTCGGTGCGTGGATTCTGCCACTAATAACACCGGAATATGCATTTTATATCATCTTAGGCCTTGAGATTCATCTATTTCATCATTACAAACAATACGGCTCAATTTATTTCACGCTGGATATTCGTCCCTCATGACTTCCAACTCTAAATATGGGCTCAAACCACTCTGGGCTTTTAACATATCGTGACCATTCTAATTCACGTGCCTCTATCGCTTTTAAACAAATTTTAATGGTTAAAATAAAGTTCAAACGTGAAATCAACAATTTACGTAAAATCAAACTGACTACGCGAATTAAGGTCTTTACGCTACATGTCATCTCCACATTGATTATTATATTTGCACTGGCTAACTCACGAAGCACTGTCATGATTATTATTATACTTTAACTTGCAAACGCACAAAATATTATTGTTATTATTATTATTATTATTATTATTATTATTATTAATTTACTTTCCTTTGCCAACTCACAAACTTTATTATTATTTCTTTCTCGCAAACACACCGATCATTATTATTATTATATAGAACTTACAAACGCCCATAGCAGATGGAACATTATTATTATTATTATTATTATTATTATTATTATTATTATTATTATTATTATTATTAGAAATCGTGATTATCGTAACCCGTAATCATCCTTGCTATAATACTTCAACTCGCTCTTATTATTTTCATAAAAAAATTAAAAAATTAAAAAAGGAGCTTCTTTTTTATTCTTCTTCTCCTTCTTCAAATATTCTTCTTCTTCTTATTATTATTATTATTATTATTATTATTATTATTATTATTATTATTAGTTAAAAATCTCAAATTTTTCATTTCAACTCCCAACATCATTATTATGTCCAAAATATAAAAAAGTAAATTCTTCTTCTTCTTCTAATATATTTTATATTATTATTATTATTTTAATGACCTTCCGTACGCAACACAAATTTTACATCCTCTGGCACTTTCATAATCTGGCTGTTTGGTAGAAAATATTCCTAACTAACATACGAATAATCACCGCAGTGATTGAAATCAAATAAATGGGTTAGCACAAAAAGGAATTTAACACTTGAAATGAACTTAAGTCAAAGTATTACAAACAGCATGCATTAATTGAAAGAAATATATCCCATATTTACATTATATACAACAAACAAATACTCAAATTAATTAATCTAACCCATTATTACGTTAATATAAATTAGTTCGTCCGTCTAACAAAAAAATAAAATCATGGATTCGGGAGGCGGACCATGTTAAGTAACCATAATTTATCTACATTGAACCCCGTTTAGTCGCGATAACATCCCCAAATATTAAAATTGTTTACTCATTCCTTCTTCTAATATATTTTATATTATTATTATTATTATTTTAATGACCTTCCGTACGCAACACAAATTTTACATCCTCTGGCACTTTCATAATCTGGCTGTTTGATAGAAAATATTCCTAACTAACATACAAATAATCACCGCAGTGATTGAAATCAAATAAATGGGTTAGCACAAAAAGGAATTTAACACTTGAAATTCTTCTTGTCTCGTAGCGGGAGATAGCCTCACGGCCCCATGGTGATTTACTCGTCCATCATGTTGCACAATATAAATTTAACACAGCAAAACACTTCTGTGCGATTACCCATGATTAACACCTTATTAAATAATTTTCACTATTTTATACAAGATTACTAATTTTTAAAAAACACTTATAGGTGCGCCTAAACCCCTGACACTCGCACAATATATTCTTCATATAAGCCCGAAACACACGTCGTGACACATTACGACGAAGTGTCGTTCATTTGAACCGGCGCGTATCGCGTCTTCAACCGGCACTTCCTGGTTTATTTCTAAGCCGTCTTGATAATCGCCTAGCTCCTATAGTTCCCTGCTCGGATAGTTATTCACCGTCTATCTTGAGGTATTTACTTCAGGCTCCGCACACTGCCTTCAAAGGTACTATCGGCGTTCCGTTAGTTATTTATTATTTAATCACATGACATTTATTAAATTCAACATACAGTTGTACTGATTATTTACATTCGGTACTATGGATAATCTCACTGTTCGTCTTCATTCTCCTAACAACTCACGCACTTTCAGCTCTAACTGACTTCGAATGCGTCCCGAGGTACTGACTTACGGAGTCTCAACTACTTCATACGACTGACACGACTGGTGACCGATAACAACTGGTGGCTGGTAAGAATTGGTTGATGTGAGGTCCCTCTACTGGTTATTTATGGACGACAAGGTTTCCCGCCGGGGTCATCCGCGGTCATTTCCTAGGGAGGGGGGTTGGTTATCCTAAATTGGCATATGCAGGTGGATTTTGATCCCTTGCTTTATCCTACTTAATAAACTGGTGATACACATTCATGTGTCGTATTCTGAACTCATATCGTTCGGTGATCATGGAAATATCACTTAATTCCTGTCCTCCACCTTTCGCGCGCTAACTCGGCATCCCTGATGGCGTGCTCATCTTGACCAATGGCGAGATAGCGTGGGTCATTTCCACGAATTCATTACTTTAATTTATTACGATTACAATTAATCAACATGGGAATGATATCCCAAAAATCCCCTCCATTCAATTATGTGGTTGGAATAATTTAATTATTGTTATCGGAGAAGCTAACTGGAGTTCACTCTGAGTTTTTCTTATGTTGGTTTATCTGCGGGCCTATGATAATTTTTTCTATTGGTCAACACCGCATCGGTTAGTTTAAAATCTCTTCCTTGCAACATGACAACACAAAATGCCTTGAGGCAGTGGAAAATAATGGTACGTCATATTCTTGTTATTGGTGCTGCCCCTGCCTGCCATTGTTCCGAAATACCTACTCTTTCACTTCCTTGTAGTCATTATTCTGTTGTTGTGAGCTCTAGATTTAATCCTCTTAGATTCTGACCAAGAAACATTCTCCCCGTAATGACAAGCTTAACTGTGGCGACGGACAGTCGCGATATGTCTAGCTTATGTTGAAATCCTCCCGTCCACACAAAACTGACACTGTATTCCATTTAATATTCCTATATATCTGTTTTTATAAAAAATCAAATCATGAAACTAGGGCCTATCTCATCCGGGTACAATAGATACACTCATTTTAAACATTCACCCCCCTTTTCACCCACTTAGGGACGGAATATCAAAAAATACTCCCTTACCTACATCGTAATATAAATGTATTCTCAAAATTTCATATCTTTATGTCCAGTAGTTTTGGCTCGGCGATGATGAATGAGTCAGTCAGTCAGGACATGTTCTTACATATATATGCGTGTGTGTGTGTGTGTGATTTTACGTCCCGCTAAGTAGTTTTACGGTTTTTGGAGACGCCAAGTTGCCGGAATTTAGTCCCGCAGAAGTTCCTTTACATAACAATAAATCTACCGACACGAGGCTGACATATTTGAGCACTCTCAAATACCATTGGACTGAGCCAGGATCGAAACTCAAAAGTTGGGGTCAGAAGGCCAGCGCCCAAACCGTCTGAGCCATTCAGCCCGGACCGAAACTACTATATGTTGGCTATCTTCGTGGCTATCTTATTAGGTCGTGTTGAGTACATGAATGTACGTATAAATGGTCAATATTAGAGTATTCGACGCAAAATCGGAAGGTTGTGGGTGTCCGATTGACCGTTCTTGTGTTCTATACTCAACATCTCACCCATATGTATTATATGTAAGCCTACTGATCGTGACCTAATAAGTTGTTAGTTTAATTCGAGTACCATGCGGCCACAGAAATTAAATATTCATTTATTGTAGCTCTGTTCATATAGCCTTTAAAATTCATTCTTGAAATGTTGTCTCTTACTTTTATTGCACCCAATATATTGTAACCGTTCATCACCGTGCCATAGGCATATTAGGAGGTTTAGTCAATCATATATGCCGTTTTCCGCAACATTCTGCGACATATAATGACGTAATTAGCAGTCTACATGCCGAACCGCGATGTGATTTGCGATACGCCAGCCCGAATGGAGCAGTTTTCTGCGCTGTATCGAGAAAAGGATAGCGCATTACTGATGAACCTTGAAATCGCGCTCTTTTCGTGCGAGCGAGAAGGAGAGATGACGATACGCGTGGAAATTAAGGTTGTCGGAGAGTGGGCTGAATTAAGGTGTGTTAACCCCCAAGAAATAAATGTCCTTTACTAATTCAACACCGCATTCATTGGTGCCACTTCACCATAATTAAAAAGAGGAAGAAGAAGAACACCTTCATCTGAGATAATTTCTTCAAATTTATGAGTCAGGTCTCATTCGAACCGATGTATTTAATGCTAATTGTTGATGCATATAAATGCAATACTTTAATAGTGGATCGGTAATGACGCCTGTCATATAGTGGTACGCAGATTAAAGATGACTGCCGAGATCCGGCAACGTGTGGAAAAAAGTGGGAGGTCTTGCGTGATGAACCATTACGCATGAATTTATAAAAGGACGCGTTTGAGACTGTGAACGATCCGCTGATCGTATTGGTTTTAAAATAGGTAAGTAGAAAATAGGGGTCACGAGTTATAATTTTATTACTTTCACGTCACTGTAAGATTCCGTTTACCGGAGCTCCATTTCGACCAGGGGCGTGGTCTACCTCCCACCGACCACTTAGTCCAGATATTATTCCCCCCAAGGTGTTTTATGGTGATGGGTTTGATAACAGCGTTGGTTGATTTTACTTTGAATATAATTTGTTAGGTAAACCCAGGATATGCGTATGTGTTCAGTGTAATATGTAATTGTTGTGGTCAAATAGACTATGTGTTTGACATACGGCGATGCAATCTCGTATGTAAAAGAAAATGTACTCGTGGAATGCATACATTCCACAACCATGATAGTTAATTAACGATATGATTCAACAAGAAGGTGCCATTTTTATTAGCCTGTTATAGTTAAATAAATCCACGTATAAGTGCGTATTAATCAATGATTTCAGGTATGCCAAGCGACAACTACAACTGTGAATAAACTGAAAGGACGTTAAGGCATACTATATATAATTATTGCTTCAGTCTTGATTATGTCTTTGTTTATGTGTTGTAATATGGCATCATCTCGTGTACTTACCGAGTGATTTTATCAGTATAGCAAATATTTTCAACAAAGATTCTTCTCATTTAATAATATTAGTGTATTCCTCTCACATTATAGAGAACCCTACTTTCGTTATATTTTATGTAGTGCCTATTTTCTTTTACGAACATTCCATTGCCCATATGCTTGTGAGCTCCAGCCGTTGACGCAATGAAAGTAGGGAGGACGAGACTTCAAGCCCGGGAAATGACTTCTGAAGATTCTCATCCAACAATTCCATTTATACATCTGTTTGTGAAACCGAATTATGTAATAGTTGCCCTAATATGCCCGGGATGGGTACAATATCTATATATAATGTAAGAGTTTTGTATATATATTACCCAGAATTTTAAAAAATGTATTTCTTCATCGGTCGTGTCAACAGAAACAAGGAAACGCACTTTTTAATTTCCATCATCTCGGTCTGTCTACAGTATGTATATGTGTCTATGTACGGGCACCACCAATAAATGGCTAAAGTAATTTAATGAAAATCGGTATGTACAGTCGGGGAATAACGCACAACAATCTGGGCTATAAATAACTGTATTCGCGGTAACTGGCGTGGTAGTTTAGGGGAAGGTCTAAAATTTAATTCTCTAAAATCTATGTTATTAGTGGTGCTGCCGATAAATACTACATAACCTAAGTTATATAGAATTACATTTCCTATCATTTATGTCTTATCAATTTTATATTACCAGCTATGATAACAGAGATATTCGTGAATTTCGAATTTTGTTGCTAATTGCATATCAGTGCCAGGCCCATGAAAATGGTTAACAGAATTTAATGAAAATCTGTGTGTAAAGTGGGGGAATAAAACACTACATTCTAGGCTATAAATAATCTTATTCACGCAGGATGATATGTAGTTTATGGGAAGGTGCCTGAAATTTAATTTTCGAATACAAATGTTATGGTGCAATTGAATAAATTCTTATTCACAACGTGTACACGACTGCATCTACAATTCTCTATATACTGTAGAATTACGAAGCGAAGCACGAGTACACCAGCTAGTTATATATATTTTAAGTGTCTACATATCAGTATACGAACGAAGTGAGGTAAGACTGACAGGAGGAAAGATGACGGTGCTGTGGCCGTCAAGCGTCGTGACATTACCGCTCCCTTCTGGAACCCTTCATCACCACGTTGTTCCCTTCGCGCGACCGCTGGAATCAGATTTGAATTTATACGAGTCTGTCAGGCTGATCGACGAAGCTGTCAGTTAACTGCGCGATACAGGTACTCCAAGTTGTAAATGGACTATGAATGGAGCACTACACCACGTGTGAACTGAGTGCAAATTGTTGCCTTTTAGCTGATGCACAATGTTGTAGACCAAAATGTTATTATAAACAAGAAGCGAACTAATCCACCCATTAATATTCTATAAGGAGTCCACGCCCTTAAAGAGAAATAGGATTGGCGATTACACAGTCCTTTGGTAGCTGTTATTGTTGTTGTTGTTGTTGTTGATGATGTTGTTGTCGTTACTGTCATTACTTCATGTTATGGGATCGGTACCTCGTAGCCAATTGTTTCATTTTCTTAGTTCGTGTATAGTCTGTTTGATGACTTGTGAGATTATGATGTCTAGAGCTCAGATAGCTATGACGTAAAAGCTCTGTAAATATGCAGGTAATTATTCACTAAATATTATGTAAATATGACATCAAAACTTGGAAATATACGGCAAAAAAGAAATTAAATTTTATCCAAAAAATGCTTAAAGACTATTTCATTCATCAAACAAGATGAATATTAACTCCTAATAATCTTCTTCTTATTATTATTCTTCTTCTTCTTACCGATTTTATACCAATTATTTGGATTGGCAATAATTGAGAATGAGCCCAGTTTCACGACTTGATGCCTTTCCTGACGCCAAGCCTATTCACTATTGCGTGTTTCTGTGATGGTTCGTACTGTGACGTGTAGTATGTAGATGTGTGTTAAGACAAGCACGAACACCCAGTTCTCGAGCTACAGAATCAAAGCTGGGGCGCTCTAAACTGAAGACCACTACCCTGATCATTCAGCCATGGAGCCGGACTTCGATATTAATTCATACTGACCTCTATAAACTGCTTGATTCTGGGAAGAAAATATGAAAATGACTAATGCCCGCCCTCTGGACAACCACTGCTTTTACAGCTATATCAACAGAGTATTTCACTGCTCAGAATGTCTACCTGTCAACAACAGGGTTAGAATCACGAAACAGGAATGGTCGTGAAGAGTGAAGGGAGTGTAGACAAGTCCGACAGGAGCAAAAAGGTCATATTCCTAATATTCCTTTGTCCGGAAACTTACTGTTCGCAAAACTTTAAACTTAATGTAACCAGGAAGTATTTCTAAGGAAATGAAATTCAAAATAACCAAACGCAAACGAAGTCACTTGGCGTTGTTGGCTCAAAGCATGAGAATAATACTTGTTGAATGGCTAAAACAGTTGTTGTATGACCAAAAAATGAGCTTCTAGAGCAGTTTGGTCAAATATAACTGAATGATAAAATATATAAAAAATAAAGCCATTTTATCGTGTACACAAAAGCTATAAATGCGTTTAATTTAACTTAAGACTGTAGAAAAACGGCCAGGATAATAAAATGACATGTCACAGAATACCCAGCCCTAGAGATGACTTTAATAAAGTGTGTATTGTAAAGAGTTTTGGCTACGATTTGTAAGGAAATAAGCGTGATAAATACGTAAGGATTTATTTATTTATTTATTTATTTATTTATTTATTTATTTATTTATTTATTTATTTATTTATTTATTTATTTATTTATTTATTTACGTGGTAGCTATTCTTTATTTTATATACTCTTTATTTTTTCTCTTCTTTTCAACATTCTCTTGCTGCGCCGCGTTGCAATTGTAAGCGAAGGAGACGCAAGACACAGGAAGAGGAACATGTATCATACGGTTCACGTTACGTGGTCGCAATGTATCACGGGGATCCACCGCAGGCAGCCACACGGGTTGCCGCTATATCGGGCGCAGGAAGGAAGGGTACACCACAGCTCGATAGCTACACTGAGCTACTACAGTAGAAGGGTTAGGGAGGGGCTCCAGAAACCAAACAAAAACGCGCCAGCGGCAAACAAACCGATATATATATTGTGAGAAGGCAGAATAAGGAGAGGGTATAGTTTTTGGACGATGGCTTGAACATTTTAATACACTGAACTCGTAGCTAAAGCAAGTAATTTAGCATGCCGAGGGATTCCGCTCACAACTTCCTAGAATTTAGAATAGAGTGTGAATGGATACAGTTTTGATTAAGAGTTCATGTTTGGAAAGAAGTCACTTCCGTGCTATCAGGAAAAAATGAAAATATTTATATTACTTCATACGACCTTGATGCGATGTACTGTACGCCTCAGAGTCAACAACTGGACCTTTTCCAAACTCTGTTGAATAATACTCCCAAACATGTTGCCATGTAGCTTGTAGTTACATAGGGACATATTTAAAACAAGCCGATGTACCCGTGCTTCGCTACGGAATTCTACACTTCATACAGAATTCTCGGAAGTTGTGTACACGCTGTGAGTAAGATTTCATTAAACTGCATAGCTTTAACGTTACCCCGGAAACCCGACGGGGAATCACCATACATTTTCTCATGTGAAGACAGGGTTAGGGAATTTTCAGTGTAATGGCAGGCCCTCCTGCCTATTATCAGTCACAATCAAGTTGGAGAGTTTTCATTATGATATTAGGTCCATTTGTCTACTGCCAGTCAGAATCGAGTTTCTTTATAATGGCAGACGCTCACTCTCCACCTGCCTTTTTACATCCTCAGAAAGACTGTCTTTGTGGTTTTCCCAAATGGTCAACATAGGTCATTACAATGACATCAGTAGGAAGGTCGCGATTAAAAGCAATGCTACCATATAAATACTCGATCAAATGAAAAACCGCACATTTTCTAACTTTCAATGAACAGTACTACACTGCTGATCTAACAGTCCAAAGATCCGGAGCTTGAATTACCAGGCCACAGACAGCTGTGAACACTCCTCTCCCATTATTTAGTTAAATGTGCACTCTGCTCATTAGAATCAGTGCCTGAGCGTAGGGATCGAATTGCTGGAACACTATGATGAAACAGTGTGTTACGTACGATTAGTTATCAGCAAATTTATGAACCAGAGGAATGTCATGCTACTACCCGCCAATATTCAAGCAAGAGGTTATACTCGGTACGTAGCAGTAACCCCATTTATCGGAGATGAAAGGCAGCAGAAGACACAAAGCACATCACAACGTTCATGGTCAATGTAATGTTATTGTCGACCAATTTTATGAGCTTTCGATATTGTAAGCCTTCACATTTAGTTTTCTTCCGACTCTGTGATATTAGGGCATCAAATGTACAGTGATTCCTTCTTTCTTTCGAAGTGTCAGACCCCTTCCATTTTTCCTCTCTGATTAGTATTATATAGGGGATGGTTGCCTAGTTGTACTTCCTCTTAAAACAATAATCACCACCACCAATCTTATCATAGTCGGTACGGTAAAACACAATAAGACATAAATGATCGTAAATTGTATTCTCTATGACTTATGTTATGTAGTACTTTACGATAGGACCAAAAACATAGGTAATTAAAAGTTAACATTATAGGCGCCTCCCCCTAAAGTACCATTTCAACTAGGGTAGACAACAGTATTTATAGCGTAGACTGTAGTTCCTTATTTCTCGACCTCATTTTCATTAAAATCTGATTACCCATTTTTTCATGGCTCGGTGTTGATATGGACTTAGCAACACAAATCCAAATTCATGAATATCTATGTTATCATAGCCGGCAAGTCAAATATGTACAAGAGATAAATGATCGAAAATTTAATTCCATATAATGATAAGTAGTATCGATAAGTAGTATTTATTGATAGGCCTTTCCGTAAACTGCATTTCACTCAGAGCGAATAAAATTATTTATGGCCTACGTTGTAGCGACTTATTTCCCGACTTTACATCCGATTTTCATTCAATTCCCTTCAGCCGTTTTCTCGCTAATGTGCGTTCATACAGACATAGAGACAGAAAGACAGACAGACAGACAGACAGACAGACAGACAGACAGACATTACGGGAAAATAAAAAGTGCACTTCCTGGTTACTGTGGACACGACCGATACAGAAATACAATTTTTTAATACTGAACAATTTACAGACAAAACTCTTATTTTATATATAAATAGATAGATGCACAACGAATATGAGAAACATTGACTCAGAAGGATATTTTCTTTGTTAAAACAACTCTACAATGCTCATATAATTTAGAGAGCTTCTACTGAAAAATAAATGTTATTAGTTTCACGTCCCACCAATTACTTTTATGATTTTTGGAGACGCCGTGTTTCCAAAAGTTTCTTCCAAAGAGTTCTTTTACGTGCCGGTAAATCTACCGACTCTAGGCTGGCGTCTTTGAGCACTTTCAAATGCCACAGAATTGCACCGGGATGAAGCCGCAAATTGGGTGTAGCATCTGAGCCATTTAACCCCGCTTTAAAAAATATTGTATGTGCCATGTACGCAAAGAATTAGCTCACTGTAGTAAAGAAGTGGCGTAGAGGCGCGCGGCTGTGAGCTTGCATCCGGGAGATAGTAGGTTCGAATCCCACTATCGGCAGCCCTGAAGATGGTTTTCCGTGGTTTCCCATTTTCACACCAGGCAAATGCTGGGGCTGTACCTTAATTAAGGCCACGGCCGCTTCCTTCCAACTCCTAGGCCTTTCCCATCCCATCGTCGCCATAAGACCTATCTGTGTCGGAGCGACGTAAAGCCCCTAGCAAAAAAAAAAAAAGAAGTGCCTCGTCTGGAAATACAGTATAACGTTTGTCTTTTCGTACTTGGTACTTAAATAAATATTATGACAGTATGTAGGATAACGTAAAATTATAAAACACCCCTTTAGCAACAATGTCGCCATCTGCTATTCCGTAGCCACTTATCTTTTCCTCCAGGGGCAGTAGAATACACCCACAGTATCTTCTGCCTGTCGTAAGAGGGGACTGAAAGGGAAATCTCAGGGGCTGTCAACTTGGGAGCGAGGCTCCAAGTTGTCTGACATAGCTTCCTATTACTTATGTCAGGCTCCTCAGATAGATTCTATAAATTGTATGACGGTATTGGCATAATAGCAGGCTTCATAGTCTTAACCTTGCACCACCACCTTCCTCCATATAAGAAAGGAATTAATAATAATAATAATAATAATAATAATAATAATAATAATAATAATAATAATAATAATAATA
Source organism: Anabrus simplex (assembly GCF_040414725.1). NCBI lineage: Eukaryota > Metazoa > Arthropoda > Insecta > Orthoptera > Tettigoniidae > Anabrus > Anabrus simplex. The sequence goes on along the minus strand of NC_090267.1, from coordinate 325,347,153 downwards.
ATAATAATGACATAAGTAATTGGGATTGTTGGACATGAAAGGACGCATGAACTTCGCAGCTACAAAATAGCTCAAGAAAGCGGGTTTATATTGTGAAGGCACTCACCGAAACGAGCTTGTATGGTTATTTTAAGCCCCATTGCATGGTAGATGTGTTTGTTTACAACTGGAACGACAGAATATTGAGTGAAATATTGAAAAGTTTGCGGTGAAATAATCCTGTTGTGAGCAGCCATCTTGCCAAAGATCAAAATCACGTAGAAGGTACACTGCGGTAGATTAGACGATCGCTTTATAGTATAAGCGCTCCCAGCCGCCTACTCACAACTTCATCTCCTTGACTCTAGACACGGCCAGCTAGACTCTCACATTGGCATGATGGCAGAAGCAGACATTCTGTGTGATACAGTGGAGCTCCATGGTGTATCAAGGGAAAGTATTCACAATGGCCGAAATGGTAGGAGTATTGACCTAAATCTGATTGATGATATCAGTCGGCAGATAATGGATAATCAATACAAAGAAGAGGTGCATCTTGAGACAGCAAGATCACTGTTAAAGAACATAATGGCTATTCCTCTCAAAAATCTCAAAACGGAAATAAAGAATGGCCTCATGAAGCTGGAAGAAGCTTTAGAGGCTGGAGCAGCATGCAGGATGTTGTGGAAGAAATCTGCAGAAGAACAAAAGCAGAGACCAATTACCATGGAGAATAAGGAATTGTCCAACACATCACTAGTGACAAATGACTCGGAAGAGGAAGATCAAGGAAAATGGGAGACGTTTCTGTCAAAGAAGAAAAGAAAGAAGAAGAGCGAGGATAGGAAGCACGAAGATATTCCAACGAAACAGGCCAGTAATGATCCTGAAACTACAGTGCTTAGCGAAAGTGGGAAACGACCTCAATCTAAATCTAGGAGTCGTACAGAAGCCGTAATTATCAAACCGATGAACGGTAAGACTTTCGCTGATGTTTTGAAGGATATCAGGAACAGGGTGAAGTCTGAAGACAGTGGAACAGGCATTCGATCTATCCGTAAAACAAGAGCTGGAGCTGTCCTTATTAAATTCAACAAATCAACTAAGATTGAAAATAGGGAGGTATTCAGTAATTCTCTGAGAGATGCCCTCGGACGTGATGGCGATGTAAAGGCGTTAATCCCCCGAACTACACTGGAGATTCGAGACATGGATGGCGTCACTACCGCCGCAGACGTGGAGGAAGCTGTAAGACGAGATTCCGGAAATCCCCATGGAGAACTTAAAATATCGGTCTCGAAACCAAACAGCTGGGGACAGAAACTTGCCATCTTCGAAACCAAAGACGAGGACGCTCAGAAATTACTGGAAGCAGGAAGAATTAAGATAGGATGGCTATACTGCAGAGTAAGAGCTAGAACCATGTTACCTCGCTGCTTCCGATGCCTATCATATGGTCATCTGGCAAAAAACTGCACAGGTCCCGACAGAAGTAAGCTCTGTTTTAAGTGTGGAGAATCTGACCACAAGGCAGTAGACTGTAAAAAGAAAAATCCACGATGTATGCTTTGTACAGACAAGGGTGTTAATGAAGCTAAACGAAATCACATTCCTGGATCGGGAGCATGTGCAATATTTCGTGAAGCTCTGGAGAAAGCAAAAAGTCACAGTAAATGATGCGAATACTTCAAGCAAACATGCACAGGAGTCAAACAGCTAACGATCTTATGACACAGCTGATTTACGAGATGGAAGTAGACATCGTTATTATTAGCGAACCATATCAAGAAAGGGACCATCCAGGGTGGTTTGTGGATAACCTCGGAACAGCTGCAATTTGGATACCAGATCTAGGAAAAGTCCCAGTAACACAGCATGGATGCGATGACGGTTTTGTTTGGGTACAGACTGGGGGAATCACTATTGTAAGCTGTTATTTTACGCCAAATGAATCTGTTTCCAACTTTCAGATGAAAATTGATGGTCTTGAGGATGTAATACGCAGAATGGAAAAAAAACTAGTGGTCGCTGGTGACGTAAATGCTCAAGCGTTGGAATGGGGCATGCCACAAACAGACTCCAGAGGACGTCGTATAATGGAGATGGCAGCCAGAACGGGTTTGGTGGTCAACAACATTGGAAATGTGCCAACATTCCGACGGCCAGGATGCCAGGGAACAATACCGGATGTAACCTTTTCATCAGAGGATATTACGCCTAAGATTTCTGAATGGCAAGTGATTGAGAACTATACGGGGAGCGATCACCAATATATCATCTTTCGACTTCTTCAAGAATCTCCTCAAGAAAGAAACATCTTGCGCAGACCAGCACGGTGGAACGTAGCCGGTATTGACAAGGAAACGTTCATTGATGTAATACGGAATGGAATGGAGAACATAACTGAAAAATGTTCTACTCATAGAGGGAAAGAAGCAGCTGGTGTATGTGTTGAACTCACTATGCAGCTAATCCATCAAGCATGCAACGCCTCAATGCCCCGAAGGAGGCCGCGAAATAGCAAGCGCCCAGCGTACTGGTGGACCGAAGAGATTGCTGAACTGAGAAAGAATTGTCTGCGACTTCGACGCAGGGCTCAGAGGATGAGAGGCAGTCAAGAGAATACCTCAGTCACAGCGGAGTACAAGTCAGCGAAGAAGGAACTCCGTAATGCAATCAGAAAAAGTAAAGCCGATAAATGGTGGGCACTGGCTAAAGAAGTAGAAGATGATCCATGGGGACAAGGTTATAAGATTGTAATGAAGAAACTCGGGACATTTTCAACCCCGAGTGCGGATCCGCAAACAATTAAACAAATTGTGGATGCACTATTCCCAGACCATCCAGAGAGGATTGACTGTGATGACGAAAAAGAGCTGGATGACATACCCCTCTTCACTGTAGAAGAGCTGAATAGAGCTATTAGCTCTCTTAGAAACAAGAAAACTCCAGGACCAGATGGTATACCTACAGAAGTGTTAAAGATAATAGCAGAACTATGTCCAGAACTGTTGCTGAATATGTACAATCATTGCCTGCAAACGGGTGTTTTTAGTCCCCGATGGAAAATGGCTCGTTTGGTTCTGATCAGCAAAGGAAAACTTGGCGGTTATAGACCTTTATGTATGCTGGACACAGCCGGAAAAGGCCTGGAGAAACTTCTGCAGCCCAGAATCCTCTCAGCAGTTCAACTAGCAGGGGATCTATCTGTTCGCCAACATGGATTTCGGAGGGGACACTCGACGCTGGATGCAGTGTGGGAGGTGGTGAATACAGCAGAAAGGGCACAAATGGGCAATCATCATTCCCGTAAATTGACACTTCTTGTGACCCTGGATGTGAAAAATGCCTTCAATTCGGCAAGATGGAGCGACATGTTGGTAGCTCTTGAGGAAACTTTCAAGCTACCACAATATCTTATGCGCATAATGAGAGATTACTTCAAAGATCGCACTCTGTTGTATGATACGGAAGATGGAGAAAAGACAAAACGCCTGACGGCTGGTGCAGCGCAGGGATCGATCCTTGGTCCAGATCTTTGGAACATAATGTATGATGGCTTGTTACGTTTGGAGATGCCAGAGGACACGAAGCTTGTGGGCTACGCCGATGATGTAGCCGCCTTGATAGTAGCTCGTAATGTTGAAATGGCTCAAATCAAACTGAACCAGGTGATGCGGCGCATAAAAGAATGGATGATGAACCACAGTCTAACATTAGCCGAACACAAAACGGAGATAGTTCTTCTGACGAGGAAAAGGATTGAAACTCTTGTACCAATGACTGTTGGAGAGTTAGTGATTGAAACATCTGCGAGCACAAAATATCTAGGAGTGACACTTGACTCCAAGCTCACATTCTGGAATCATATTCAGAGAACGACAGACAAGGCAGTAAAATACATGACTGCACTTAGCAGACTAATGGGAAATATTAAAGGTCCGAAATCCAGCAAACGACGTCTTCTCATGTCGACGGTTCAGTCAGTGCTCTTATATGGCTCTGAAATCTGGGCTGAATCCTTGAGATTCGCTTGGTATCGGAGAAGGATAGCTGCCGTACAACGGAGAGCGGCTTTACGTATTGCATGCGCATACCGCACGGTCTCCGAGCCTGCAATCCTCACGGTGGCAGCAATAGCCCCAATAGACCTACTTGCATTGGAGCGACATGAAATCTGGCGAACCCAAGGAGAGCTGGGAAAGAAATGTGCAAAGAAGCGTGCCTTCAGTCAACGGATGAGGCGATGGCAACTCAGATGGGAAAGTGACCCTCGAGGCAAATGGACCAAGCGATTGATACCACGCTTGGATATCTGGGTTGAAAGGGCCCATGGTGAAGTAAATTACTACCTCACGCAGCTTCTAACAGGGCATGGATATTTCCGGAAATTCCTGCATAAAGTGGGGAGAGCGAATGACGCAGCATGCATATACTGTGATGACATTGATGACGTATTTCACACCTTTTTTGTATGCGGCCATTGGACGATTCAGAGAAGATGTGTGGAAACTGAAATAGGAGAATTGACAGCAGATAATATTATTTCGGTGATGTTGCGAAACCAGGAATCCTGGGATCGCGTGGCAGTGTACGTGGAGAATGTCCTTCGTCAGAAGAAGAAGGATTTGGAAGCATACGAACGTTCGTAAAGGAGAAATGAAGAAAGAAGACGTCTGAAAGACAAAGCACGATATCACCCTGAAGTAATGCGAGAGCGGTTCCGGGGTGATGATACACATCGTGGGAAAAGGGTGTGTGGTTTTTAGTGGGTAAGAATCCCACACACTTGTGGAGTGCGGACCCTTCACAAGTGTCTTTTTGAAGATTTTCCACAATCCCTCGTAAAAAAAAATTATTATTATTATTATTATTATTATTATTATTATTATTATTATTATTAATAATAAATGCATACTGTTACTACTGTCATTCAACAATTAGGATATTGGCATAAATATAATTTTACCGAGCTCGATAGCTGCAGTCCCTTAAGTGCGGCCAGTATCCAGTATTCGGGAGATAGTAGGTTCGAACCCCACTGTCGGCAGCCCTGAAAATGGTTTTCCGTGGTTTCCCATTTTCACACCAGGCAAATGCTGGGGCTGTACCTTAATTAAGGCCACGGCCACTTCCTTCCCACTCCTAGCCCTTTCCTGTCACATCGTCGCCATAAGACCTATCTGTGTCGGTGCGACGTAAAACAACTAGCAAAATATATATATATATATATATAATTTTAGAAATCGACAACATGAACAAACATAGCAAAATCAGTATTTTAGTCATTAATTCGTCAGATCGAGCAAGTGGCCGCACGGTTTTTGTCACGTAGCAATCATTTTACATTCTAGAGACAGTGCGTTCGAACCCCACTGTTAGGAGCCCTGAACATAGTTTTCCGTGGTTACCCACTTTCACACCAGGCAAATGCTGGGGCTATACGTTAAATAAGACCACGATCGATTCCTTCCCACTCCTAGCCTTTTCCTGTCATATCGCCGCCATAAGACCTGGAACGTCGGTGCGACGAAACGCCAATTGTAAAAGAAAAAATGTCAGAATGTCCAAGGCTACCGTTTGGTTTACCAAGGGTCGTAATTTTCTAAACAATGGGGCCGTTGGTAGACCTAGTATTACAATACATTGAGTAGTACGGGGTGTTTTCTTAAAACTTTCCGTTTCCTTGGCTGAATGTTCTGCACAATGGGCTTCGATTCAGAGTGTCCCGAGTTCGAGTTTTACTCAGACCGGGGACATCAATCCCATCTGGTAAATTCGTATAGCTCGGTGGGGCTGGCTGTTTGAGTTCGCTTTAATATACATCACACTGCGAACCACCACAAAAAACACGCAATAATGAGTACATCTATCCACATAGAGGGGAATTCCTCAAGGCAGTATTATCGGACCTTTATGTTTTCCTATATATATAAATGATATGAGTAAAAGAGTGGAATCAGAGGTAAGGCTTTTTGCGGATGGTGTTATTCTCTATAGAGTAATAAATTACAAATTGTGAGCAACTGCAACGTGACCTCGAAAATGTTGTGAGATGGACAGCAGGCAATGGTATGTATGTTGATAAACGGGGTTAAAAGTCAGGTTGTGAGTTTCACAAATAGGAAAAGACCTCTCAGTTTTAATTACTACGTTGATGGGGTGAAAGTTCCTTTTGAGGATCATTGTAGGTACCTAGGTGTTGATATAAGGACAGATCTTCATTGGGGTAATCACATAAATGGCATTGTAAATAAAGGGTACAGATCTCTGCACATGGTTATGAGGGTGTTTAGCGGTTGTAGTAAGGATGTAAAGGAGAGGTTATATAAGTCTCTGGTAAGACCCCAACTAGAGTATGGTTCCAGTGTATGGGACCCTCACCAGGAATACCTGATTCAAGAACTGGAAAAAATCCAAAGAAAAGCAGCTCGATTTGTTCTGGGTGATTTCCGACAAAAGAGTAGCGTTACAAAAATGTTGCAAAGTTTGGGCTCGGAAGAATTGAGAGAAATAAGGAGAGCTGCTCGACTAAGTGGTATGTTCCGAGCTGTCAGCGGAGAGATGGCGTGGAATGACATTAGTAGACGAATAAGTTTGAGTGGCGTTTATAAAAGTAGGAAAGATCACAATATGAAGATAAAGTTGGAATTCAAGAGGAAAAATTGGGGCAAATATTCATTTATAGGAAGGGGAGTTAGGGATTGGAATAGCTTACCAAGGGATGTGTTCAATAAATTTCCAATTTCTTTGAAATCATTTCGGGAAAGGCTAGGAAAAGAACAGATAGGGAATCTGCCACCTGGACGACTGCCCTAATTGCAGATCAGTATTGATTGAAACATAGGGTTGGCGTCAGAAAAGATATCCGGCCGTAAAACTGAGTAAAATCCATACAAAGAGCCAACCCCAAATAATTAGGAAAATACCAGGAAGAAGACAATGTGTTTTACTTGAATGCAACAAACAATTTACAAACAAGTTACATGATAGTCGAGTGAAACACCGAGAGACTTGGCCATGCGGTTAGGATCGTGCAGCTGTGAGTTTGCATTCGGGAGGTAGTGGGTTCGAATCCCACCGTCAGCAGCCTTGAAGATTTTTTCCATGGTTTCCCATTTTCATACCAGGCTGTACCTTAATTAAGGCCACGGCCGCTTCCTTCCCACTCCTAGTTCTTTCCTATCCCTTCGTTGCCATAAGACCTATATGTGTCGTTGCGAAATAAAGTAACATGTAAAAAAAAAAAAAAAAAAAAAAAAACAGGGTGACATTTTTCAGCCGTTGTAATATAATGACCCAATGTTCCATATCTATCATGCATCATATGTAAACACTTATAGGTCTGTTTCATTTCGCAGTAATCATTAACCCTTACTTTATTGCAACAATTCCTTCCTTATCGAATCATGGGAAATTAACATTTACATAGTAAATGGTTTATCTCAAGTCACATTTATTTTGTCTTGAAACTACTTATGTTGTCCGCCTCTGTGGTGTAGTGGTTAGCGTGATTAGCTGCCACGCCCGGAGGACCGGGTTCGATTCCCGGCTCTGCCACGAAATTTGAAAAGTGGTATGAGGGCTGGAACGGGATCCACTCAGCCTCGGGAGGTCAACTGAGTAGAGGTGGGTTCGATTCCCACCTCAGCCATCCTGGAAGTGGTTTTCCGTGGTTTCCCACTTCTCCTCCAGGCAAATGCCGGGATGGTACCTAACTTTAGGCCACGTCCGTTTCCTTCCCTCTTCCTTGCCTATCCCTTCCAATCGTCCCATCCCGCCACAAGGCCCCTGTTCAGCATAGCAGGTGAGGCCGCCTGGGCGAGGTACTGGTCATTCTCCCCAGTTGGTATCCCCCGACCAAGAGTCTGAAGCTCCGGGAGACTGCCCTTGAGGCGGTAGAGGTGGGATCCCTCGCTGAGTCCGAGGGAAAAGCCGAACCTGGAGGGTAAACAGATGATGATGATGATGAAGATGAACTAGTTATGTTTCCGTATTGTACTGTCTTTGGAAGAATTAAAAAGCTGCAAGCGAACTTTATTAAAAACTAGGAAATGTAGATGTGCTTCGTTACGGTATTCTACATTGTGTACGGAGTTCTTCGTAAATAAATGTAACGGCAGTGAGTAAGATTATGTTAAAGAGCATGTCTCTTAGCGCTGTCCGAGAAACAAAGCAAAGAGCACGCCATACGTTGTTTGCGATGTAAGGTAGGCATTGTCCGCCCCCGCGGTGTAGGAGGCAACGCGTCCGCCTGTCACACCGCGGCCCCGGGTTCGATTCTCGGCCGGGTCAGGGGGTTTTTAATTGTAATGATGAATATCCATGGCCTGGGGACTGGGTGTTCGTGACATCCTTTATCTTCCTTACCTCACACACAACATTCCACACTGCCGCCATTTCAATTACACGCAGATTCATACAATATGGTGCCAGTAGGGGCAAAAGATCCACACGGTTTGACGCCCGGAACAAATAGCATTTTTTTTAAAAAAGGTACGCATTGGGGAAGTTTTGAGGATAATAGCAGGCCACATTTCCTACTGAAAATCACAATCGAGTTCGGAAGTTTCTACTACAACGATAGGCTCAATTGCCAACAGCCATTCACAATACATATGGAGAGTTTTCGTTATAAAGACGGCCCCTTTTCCTAATCCCAGTCACAATCGAGTTGGAGTCCGACTCGTTGGCTGAATGGTCAGCGTACTGGCCTTCGGTTCAGAGTGTCCCGGGTTCGATTCCCGGCCGAGTCGGGGATTTTAACCTTCCTTGGTTAATTCCACTGGCCCGTGGCTGCGTGTTTGTGCTGTCCCCAACATTCCTGCAACTCACACACCTCACATAACACTATCCTGCACCACAATAACACGCAGTTACCTACATATGGCAGATGACGCCCACCCTCATCGGAGAGTCTGCCTTACAATGGCTGCACTCGGCTAGAAATAGTCACACGAAATTATAATCGAGTTGGAAATATTTGATTATTATCGAGAAATGCAGCGAATTCTAACGTATCAACACACGACTATAAGTCATAGGACCAAAGTTGTAGATCTCCCGCCCCCCCCCCCCAAATTAAACGGCGGTTGTAGCTGTTTTGTAATACAGCTTACCGTTAAGCCACCAACTACCCCGAAACGAAGATCTGCACCGTCATTAAAATGCATCCATATTTCGATATTTTCCAGGGCCAAAAGTTATATATTTTAACACCCTCGAAATTTTTCCTTGAAAGAAAGTGTCCAGGTTTCTGGATTAGCAATCGCATACATGCGGTGTAAATAAGGAAGAAAGTAATTCAGTTAAAACAGTTGAAATTATGAGTAAATAGGATTATAAATTAGGACAGCTGGATAGGAAAAGTTTGTAAATGCCAAGTTGATGTATTGGGAAATAAAATGCCCCTCAATAAATTGTGATGGTACGAGTTACGGAGATAAGAAGGCTGCAACAGCCGAGAAATTTAGACGTAGGGATTCTTAGGTAAACAGATAAGAAGATGACTTATGATGTTATTACTTCAGCCCCAAGAGGCAAGGCAGAGGCATGAAATTAAAGCGGAAAAGAGAAGTAGAATGGAAATTAAATAAAAATCACAAAAAGTGCAAGAAAACGCCTTACGGTATTCCTCAATATCCCGCAGAATGGCCGATTGACGTCTCTCTTGCTTTCTACCTAAGGAACAATTAGGAGTTTAGAGGAATGATGACGAAAATGGCAATACGTTACTTCCCTGCTAGCAAGCCGCCAGAGACGTTGCCATGATAACCTGTAGGTTCGTTGTCGGTCTGGTGGTCACTCAATGCAGAGCATGATACCCGCAGGAATTAGTAATTTTCTCCGTCACTTGAAGATTAAGCTAAATTATGAACATAACGAAAGTTGTTTATAATGAAGAGATGTTTCACATACAGTCCACGGATTTTACATAAAACCAATAGTACAGTAGAAAATGAGGAAAACTGTTCTGGTTTTCCTATAAACCCCCGTCTGTTCAAATATTTTAAAATCATATGCATATCAAACCCTTCCCTAGGATGAGTATACTCTAAATATGACGTTTAGTTGAGATGTATCCAGCCGTTTCGCCGTGAAGGTGGAGCAAACAGACAAACAGACACGAAAAACAAAAACCAGCGATACGGTCTTGACTTGACCTAAAACGGATAAATATCTTAAAAAATTGACAAAACACACGAAATTAAGCCAGAGGACCCCCTACAAATGTATTTATATAGGTTAGGAACACTTCCGGAAATGTATAATTGAAATTGTTTGCATTAACGAGCTAGCCCCGTGGTGTAGGGGTAGCGTACCTGCCTCTTACCCGGAGGCCCCGGGTTCGATTCCCGGCCAGGTCAGGGATTTTTACCTGGCCCTGAGGGCTGGTTCGAGGTCCACTCAGCCTACGTGATTAGAATTGAGGAGCTATCTGACGGTGAGATAGCGGCCCCGGTCTAGAAATCCAAGAATAACGGCCGAGAGGATTCGTCATGCTGACCACACGACACCTCGTAATCTGCAGGCCTTTGGGCTGAGCAGCGGTCGCTTGGTAGGCCAAGGCCCTTCAAGGGCTGTAGTGCCATGGTTTTTTTTTTTTTTTTTTTTTTTTTTTCATTAACGATTGGATTCTTATCGCAAATAAGTTTGCCATGAATTAGTAGATATTTCCTGTATAAACTTTAAACTCGAAAGCATCTTTTATTTTTCTTATTTCTTGGATGACGAGGGAGATGAAGTAATTTAGGCTACGTGCATAAGCATTTTGCGAACAAAGCAATTTAGCAAGCTTGTTAATATCGTAATCAAGATCATGAGAAGTTGTGGATCCCAAACCACAGAGACTTGACTTACCAGTTACAAATCCTAGATGTTCTGACAAGAATTCGAACCGCGGCCGCCTTGGTGGGAAACCTGTGTCGATGCCACTTAACTAACATACCCCTTATTTTTATGGTTAAAATCGGAGGGAAACATCACGATACTTCTTGAAAATCAATCTACCATCACATTGCGTTTGAAGTTGAGTGGGGAAATCCTATTCAGAAAATTAGTCAAATGTAGGCGACTGTAATTAGAAGTTCAAATAATCAATTTTATTTTCAAAATTCACTGAAAAGCACGACTGTGGATACTTGTATGCTTCCTACCTGTTGTGACCCACTAGCAGCACAAAAGCGCCTTCACTTTATTGGAGGTCCACACGATGACCGTCCCCGCCTGGCGCAGCTCCCCCAGACTGAGTTATCGCCGCCACGCCACAGCTCCGGGCTTCCGGTCCCCGGCGAGCTCCGGCAGAATCCAGGCGCGTTGGACCAGAAGCCCTCCTCTGGCCGCTAGTCGCAGAGCTCATAGAAATGGCTTCTCTATTATCATACTCCCGGCAAGTTAATACTGAGCACCCAACAGCACTGTACAGGGAACATGGATACATCTCCTTCAATACGTACAATACTCTTTTGAAACATCTTCTCACTATTACACATGTGTTAGGGGGAAGCTTCTTTTAATGTTATCATCTACAGAGTGAGTCAGAAATACGGCGATATGTTTGATCGATTGCTTATGTTTAATTATAACACTTACAGATAAAAGAATGACCCCGTTAGAAAGCCAAGTCCTGGCACTATCACCACACAACATTACAACAAATAATACGGTATCAACATATTTGCCTCAAACTGTTCGCCGTTAAAATCACAGCATAGTCAACAGGGCTTTGGAAAACCACGCCTTTCTTTCTGATAGATGAACAACGGTATAGTACGAATCTCTTACTCAATGGCTGTTTTCACCTAAGTCGATGTTTCGTAGTTTTCAAGCGTAAACGTTCTCCTTCAAATGCCCCCACAACCAATAATCACAGGCTGTGAGATCAGGAGAGTGATCTAGCTATTCTGTCGGCCCTCTCCTTCCCACCCACCTGTTTGGTAATTCGCGATTCAGAATTGCCCACGACGCAGTAACGTAGTGCACCATCCTGCTGGAATTCGCAATGCTGGTCCTGAACACTTTGCATCACTGGCATAGCAACTTTTCATTGCCTCTGTGGATCCGTGGTAGAGTGTCGGCCTCCGAATCCCAAGATTGCGGGTTCAAACCCGGCGGAGGTAGTCGGATTTTTGAAGGGCGGAAAAAAGTCAATTCCACACTCTATGTCGTACGATGTCGGCATGTAAAAGATCTCTGGTGATACATTTGGTATTTACCCGACAAAATTAATTAAATCTCAGCCATAGACGCCCAAGAGAGATCCGGTTTACTCTGTCTGCCATCTAGTGGACCTAGAGTAAAACGGAACGTTGAAATTGACGAGCAGACAGCCAGATGGCGTCAAATCGAATTGTCTGCACACGGTAGCTGAGGCCATACGATGATTATTATTATTATTATTATTATTATTATTATTATTATTATTATTATTATTATTATTATTTACCGTTCACCGTTAACTGTCTCACCCAAAATTCGCATGCCTAGCAATCTATCGCATCCAATCATTGATCGTGGTGGTGATTATTCTTTTAAGAGGAAGTTCAAGTAGGCAACCATCCTCTATTAACATTTATCAGAGAGAAAAATGGAAGGGATCCAACACTTCGAAAATTGAAGGTATCGGCCAAAGAAAGACAAGTTCCAAGAAGGGCGTGAAAATGAAAAGACTCCCTAGGCCTCGCAACCTAATACCGTCGGGGTCGGAATGGAACAAGAGTTGGCCAAGGAAGGTCTGATAGGATAGATGAAAGTGAGGAGTTTGACGCAAATAAGTGGAATCAATGCGAGGACTCGGCTAAGAGCCCCGTTGTCGCCAACCCACGCTCCCAACTTAGGAGGTCCTTAGGCCCCTTTTAGTCACCTCTTACAACAGGCAGGGGACACCGTGTTTGTTATTCTACCGTCCCCACCCACAGGGGGACATCCAATCATTGCCAAGCTGTCACTGATCCGCATTTCATACGCTTCTTTTCAATAATTTTAGGATTTTCTCTTGAATAATTGTTACCGAGTTTTCGTAGATCACAGAGGTGAAAGAAGGTGTGGACAGGAACGGGTCTATCCACGAAAGTCAAAGTTTCATTTAAAACTATAAAATAAAGCTTATATTTCATTTCAGATCTCAAATTTTAACAAATTTTTCACTTGGTGAAAGAACAAAATTTCAGGCACAAAAATAGAAAACCCAAGGATTGGTAATTTACAGATTTTGAGCTTTAAGCTCCTGATTTACAAGTTTTCAAAGTCGCTAAAGTTTCGTTTAGATAGATAAGGAGAGAAATCTCCCAAAACACAATTTTCAAGAGCACTTTGCTCCAACAGTTACCATTTTACGGCCTTCCCCAGGCACCACTCAATATAACACAAATATCAGACAAGAGCTTACATGCTCTACAAATTCTACCGAGGAGGCTGCGATCCCAAAAGCCTTACGGCCTACTCGAGGCAACTTTGCACAATACCTTACAATTTCGGCCCTCTCTAGGCACAACCTACAATTTACCATACCATATTAATTAATTGCCGCCTCTGTGGTGTAGTGGTTAGCGTGATTAGCTGCCACCCCCGGAGGACCGGGTTCGATTCCCGGCTCTGCCACGAAATTTGGAAAGTGGTGCGAGGGCTGGAACGGGGTCCACTCAGCCTCGGGAGGTCAACTGAGTAGAGGTGGGTTCGATTCCCACCTCAGCCATCCTGGAAGTGGTTTTCCATGGTTTCCCACTTCTCCTCCAGGCGAATGCCGGGATGGTACCTACCGTAAGGCCACGGCCGCTTCCTTCCCTCTTCCTTGCCTATCCCTTCCAATCTTCCCATCCCATCCCTCCACAAGGCCCCTGTTCAGCATAGCAGGTGAGGCCGCCTGGGCGAGGTACTGGCCATACTCCCCAGTTGTATCCCCCGACCAAGAGTCTGAAGCTCCAGGACACTGCCCTTGAGGCGGTAGAGGTGGGATCCCTCGATAAGTCCGAGGGAAAAACCGACCCTGGAGGGTAAACAGATGATGATGATGATGATGATGATATTAATTAATTACCTTTTTAGTTTACACAGGGGTATCTAGTACCCATTCTAGGGGGCCTTCGTGAAAAGGAACAGGTTAAATTACTGGCCCAAACTCGAAAATGTATGGAGGCATACACTTGCGCTCCTTGAAAACCAAGTTTAAAACCCTACTTGGGCTTGCGACCCGATGACGCAGAGGCTAATCCCACACTACTGAAGTGACTAGAAGAACAAGTTAATTTGCAGTTTGCAGGAGAAAAACAGTTACAAAATCGTAGTCACCTCAAGATAAATCGAAGGAGAATTCGAGAGGGTAACACACTCTCTATCCCCGATTTACAGTTAAGACATTTTACATTTTAGAAAACAGACGACCGAGCTCGATAGCTGAAGTCGCTTAAGTGCTGCCAGTATCCAGTATTCGAGAGACAGTAGGTTCGAACCCCACTGTCGGCAGCCCTGAAAATGGTTTTCCATGGTTTCCCATTGTCACACCAGGCCACGGCCGCTACCTTCCGACTCCTAGCCCTTTCCTGTCCCATCGTCGCCATAAGACCTATCTGTGTCGGTGCGACGTAAAGCAACTAGCAAAAAAAAACTGACGGTTACATAGTTAAGGATTAGAACCTTGCTTGTCGGACTGCCAACATAAATAAATACGGTATCAACTTAATTCTTGGAATGAAAGGCAGCTGGGCATAGAGCTAACCACTCTACCCCATTTAGCTCTGACGTTAGAGATAACGGAAGACTTCGATACCTCTAACAGCTTTACTTTGTTATAATTTTGTGTGGATACTGGGGAAACGAACAAAAGTGCACACTTGCCACATACTAAGAAAGTTTTCCACTGATGTTGAAATATTTGCAAAATATTAGAAACCTGCAAAGTTGAAAATGAAACTATTCACACGCCTTGAATATTTACGTAAACACTGGTTTCTGGTAAAATATCAGTACAAAACTGTCCTCTTGTGGATGATAAAGTTATAAGTCACTAATACAATTTCAAGTTCTTTGTTTTCTTGATTAACGCTTGAAAGAAAAATATTAAAATGATTGCATTAAACAGACGAAATTAGTGGAACACAAGCACACTTATTTATTTTGCCGGAAAATATATTTCGTTGGCATTTCAACTCACAGTTTTCCAGATGCTTAAGAGTACTTTTCTTTTAAAAAGAGAACTATCTCGGAAACTGAATATTAGTGCTGTCTCATACATTTCTGCAAACTCATGTATGACAATAATGCGCAGTTTCCTATATACAGCAGTTGCCACCCACCCTCGTCGAAGGGCCTGCGTTATGTGGTTAATACTAGACACACGAAATTAATTTATTATTTTTATTATTAACTCAGCCCAATATAGGGTGGTCGGAAACAACGTAGACCGGGTACATGAGCGTTATAGGGTTGGTCATACTGATAAGTAATATGAAAAAATAATTCGATATCTCCTGCCATTGTCATTGTATCAGCTGCTGAAATTAGTCAGTCAGATCACTTCTCAGGCCAATTCAAATAGGCTTTGCGAAGCGGGTGTTGCTAAATCTGTACATAGCTTAAGATCGGCTTTAGAGCACCCATCGAAGAAAAAGAACTCCACCAGGGGAGTGATTTGATTTGAAGACGGGCCTCCGAGCTGACGGGATCGCGCCTCAGCAAGTTCGCTACCACGACACCGGCTGAAACCCACGGTGTGCTTGTGCGCTGGCATGGTTCTCAAGCCGCTCTAAGCCACCGCCTCCCAATGCTGATTTGAACTCGCCCGTGAACTCGCAATTTGACTGGCTAACTTTCTGCAGCTGATAAAATGACAACTACGCGACATATCGATTTTTTTATATTTTTTTTATCAGTATGCTTGACCTTTTAATGCCCATACACCCGGTCCACGTTGTTCCCGACCGCCCTGTATGTTTAACTGTGAGTGGTAGTGGTGATTATTGTTTTAAGAGGAAGTGCAAATAGGCAACCATCCTCTATATAACACTAATCAGAGAGAAAAAATGGAAGGGGTCAGACACTTCGAAAAATGAAGGTATCGGCCAAAGGAAGACTAGGTCCACGAAGGGTATGAAAATGAAAGACTCCCTAGGCTTCCATACCTAATACTGTCGGGGTCAGAAAAGAACAAGAGTTGATCAAGGGAGGTCGGATAGGATAGATGAAAGTGAGGAGCCTGGTACAAGTAAGTGGAAGCAATGCCAGGACTCAGCTGAGGGACCCGTGGTCGCCAACCCACGCTCCAAAGTTCAGAGGCCCTGAGGCCCCTTTTAGTCGCCTTTTACGACAGGCAGGGGATACCGTGGGTGTTATTCTACCGCCCTCACCCACATGAGGTGTTTAACTGTGACCACTTGTATAGTAATTATCTGCATATTACCCCCAAATCATTTATAGTTCAATCTAACCATTGTCTTCCAGGTGTTCCTCGACTTCTCTTTACCCTCCCTGGCAGATTCCATCATTCTCCTAGGTAGACTATTGTCCTCTATTGATACCTCATACGACTCAACCTTCAAAGCCGGATTATACGTATAGCTTCATCCATCGACTTGTAACTTACGCTAGACCCCATTTCCTCATTACAGGTGCCCGTCTGGCAATCTTACCGCGTGTTACCATCAGCAATTACTCTCTCTACTTCCATGTTATTTAGCTCCACTTTATAAGTAAGATGAATAAGATAGCGCTTATTCATTGGATTTTTACTTCTGTACAACAAAGTAGGTTTGAAGACAGAGCGATGCGAGGATAATTTCACTAGCTATCTCGCTTCATGTTAACAAACTACCGTTGACGTATATTGCTCTGACTTTTTCATCCAAACCATGGGCATTGGTATCTGCAGAGATCAGCACCTTGGATACGTGTGAATGATGACGATGAGTTATCAACCTCTGAGGAAAAGACCGACCTGCAAATACAAATACGAGAGCTCGGACTACGTTTTAACCCATTACCTGACATGTTCCTCAACAGTTTGGTAGTAGACTATTAATTTGTTATTTCCATCGCTGTCCAAAATTTCTTCAAACCTTTGTATGAATTGATTCTGGAATTATTTAAAACATATTGGTTGTGGAGTGTTATTCGCAGGAAGAACACGTGTTTTTTCAAGGTTTCTTTTAAAAACTGAAAGTCATATTAAACAGACAACCCGTAATTCTAGGTTATTATTTTCTTTCTTATAGTAGAGTAAGCCTACGTGGATTACAGTAATTCAGTATCATTTTGTTTTCACTATTGATTTCCTGTTCCTGTACGGGTACTTTAACATCGATCCCCATTTGTAACTCATGATAGATGATATGTATTCAGAATTTGTACGCATACTGTTCTTCCAAGTTAGTAGAAGCTTTAAAAATATAAGGAAAACTTTAAATTGGCAGTTAATGATTTAATGTTAAGAACACAAAATAACTTAAAACAGTCCGGCTCCATGGCTAAATGGTTAGCGTGCTGGCCTTTGGCCACAGGAGTCCTGGGTTCGATTCCCAGCAGGGTCGGGAATTTTAACCTTAATTGGTTAATTTCCCTGGCATGTGGACTGGGTGTATGTGTCGTCTTCATCTTCATTTCATCCTCATTACGACGCGCAGGTCACCTACGGGTGTCAAATCAAAAGACCTGCATCTGGCGAGCCGAACTTGTCCTCGCTATTTCATTTCAACTTAAAACAGACCCAGACAACCTGGATACCGTCAATTTCAATGATACTGACCTGACAAAAAAAGCATTTCTAATGATTGTCCCATTTTCACACGAGGCAAAGGCTGGAACTGTACCTTTATTGAGACCACGTCCGCTACCTTCCTAGTCCTAGTCCTTTCCCATCTTTGTGTCACTGGAATTCATGATTACATCACCAACGAACCAGCACAAAGGCGATTTGCGACATCAGTCATTGAAAAGATGAACGAAAGTCGTCTACGCTGGTAAAGCGACGTACTTCGAGCAGAATATGTAACGACTGCGAAGAAGTCACCACAGTTTAGGTAAAAGAAGAGTAGACTGAATGCGTCCAGCTTGATAACCTCCTTTCTCTCACTCTCTCACACACACGATACCGAGTAGCGATAAAGATTCAGGATACTGTACAGGTCAACACTGAGGAAGACGAAGACGAGGACGAAAAATCTTCGACTGAAATGAAATGGCTTTTAGTGCCGGAAGTGTCCGAGGACATGTTCGACTCACCAGGTGCAGGCCTTTTGATTTGACGCCCGTAGGCGATCTGCACGTGGTGATGGAGATGAAATGATGATGAAGACGACACATACGTCCAGTCCCCGTGCCAGCGTAATTAACCAATGATGGTTAAAATTCCTGATCCTGCCGGGAATCGAACCCGGGACCCCTGTGACCAAAGGCCAACACATTAACCATTCAGCCATGGAGGCGGACATGTTCGACTTAAAGGTGAATGATTAAACTTTCAAGCAGGGAAGCAGCTACAAAACGGGGAAAGGTTGTTGCTGAATGGTTGTTGAAGAAATTAATAATAATAATAATAATAATAATAATAATAATAATAATAATAATAATAATAACATGGCCTTAGTCACCGTGTACAGGCAGATTCATTTGTCGCCCGCTTATTAATTTTGACGTCCTATTCCACTCCACCAGATGCCAGAGAGACGAATCTCTGTTGGGTGATCTATGCCTCAGTTTCGACTTATTTTGCCGGATAAACACCAAATGTGTCACCAGAGAGTGTCGAACGGTCCTTTTCTTTAGTTCTTAAAAAATCCGACAACCTCTGTCGAGTTTGAACCTGCGATCTTGGGATCCTAAAGCCAACAGTCTACCACTGGTCCACAGACGGAGTAATACATGAAAGATGAGTTCAGATAGAGCATGACAGTAGAAGTTTTCATTTTCTTGTTAGGTAGTGAAGATGTTCAGAAGCACACATATCACTTCTGGAGAGGTTATTCACATGTAGAGCTACTCAGTCTCCCGCAGAAATAAGCTTAATTTCTGACCGGATAGAGAGTGGTAGTGGTGATGATCATTGTTTTAAGAGGAAGTACAACTAGGCAACCATCTTCCATTAATAATCAGAGGGAAAAAATGGAAGGGATCCGGCACTTCGAAAAATGAAAGTATCGGCCAAAGAAAGACAAGAGCCACGAAGGACGTGAAAATGAAAGGCTCCCTAGGCATTGAATGCTCTAATGACGTCGGGCTAGGAAAAAACAAGAGTTGACCAAAGGAGGTCGGATAGGAGAGATGAAAGTGAGGAGCCTGACACAAATAAGTGGAAGCAATACCGGGGCTCAGCTAAGGGTCCCGTGGTCGCCAACCCGCGCTCCCTGAAGCCCCTTTTAGGCGCTTCTTACGACCACCCCTACCCATAGGGGGAACCGGATAGAGAGCTGCCTATTCTAACCCAATGTGTGCCAAATTACGGGGCCGATGACCTTATATGTTAGGCCCCTTTAAACAAGCAAGCAAGCAAGCCAGCCAAATTACGAGTACTGGAAACATGCATCTAATATTACTGTTCGGTTCTCCATAATCTGCTCTGAAAAAGCTTTGCTTTAAAAAAAATGTTATCCGTTATAACGTTGAAAATGAGCCATTGTCAACGTTGTCCCAGAGTTCGATCGTTATATTCCATTCGGGGGGGGGGGGGGGGGGGAATCCTCTTACCAGTCGTAATTACATCAATGGGAGGAAAAATGTTTCGTAGATAGTGCAAGTTGCTCTCACGTCCTGAATCTCTTCTCGCTCTATGCTGTATGTAGGCTATATTACTGAGTGCACTGCAGTGTAAATAACTGGGAGAAGGAGGATACACAAGGCAGTGTCTGGAAGGCAGAAAATGAAGAACGTCTGAAGAAATGAGAGTGTAACAAGTTGTAATTCAGAATGTACTCGAGTGTAACACGCTTAATGAAGTCGCCTGTCAGCATTAGCATCACAATGTGTTGTCGCTTGGGGGAGGGGCCATAAATGTATCGCTAGCATCTCATTGTGCCGGCGTGGCCATGCGCTGGCCAGATAACACCGTGCGCCCAGCCCCACCACACGATAGCAGAAAACATTTTACAATGTGCCCGAGTAGACGGTACGGTGCAGCATCGCTTATCTCGCCCACAGGGTTCGAGTAGCCCTGTCCTGATACCCTTGCTCTATAGCCGCCCACGTTAAACCAATATCTGTAGCCATAGACTAGCTAATTTCCTTCCTTCGTACGTTGAACCTAACTAGTAGTTACTTCGAAATTCCTTCCCTTAATACCTACGACCCTTCTGTTGCTGTTTCTGCTGGAAGAAGCTTTTTCTTTTGATCTGGCTCTTTAAAAAAAAAAAAAAAAATTATTTACTCATTAACGTAGATGTATTTTTGGGTTCATTAGTTATAGGCGTGCTTTTTAGCTTAAAGATCTCACACCTTACTAATTTTCACATACAAAGAACATACTCAGTTCCTCTCAAACGCGTCTTTCAGAAAATAAAAAATAAACGATTAATGTTCAATCATTTTCTGTTGCTTTCATTTGGACATTAGGGAGTCCGTTCGTTTCGCCTATAATTTTGAATACATACTGCTAATAATATACTCTTATTTATACCGGGTGAGTTGGTCGTGCGGTTAGGGGCACGCGGCTGTGAGCTTGCATCCAGGAGACAGTGGGTTCGAATCCCACTGTCAGCAGCCCTAAAGATGGTTTCCCGTGGTTTCCCATTTTCACACCAGGCAAATGCTGAGGCTATACCCTAATTGAGGCCACGGCCGCTTCCTTGTAACTCATAGGCCTCTCCTATCCCGTCGTCGCCATAAGACCTATCTGTGTCGGTGCGACGTAAAGCCACTAGCAAAACAAAACTGTTATTTACAACATACGTTTTTGGAACGGGCAACAATTACGCTTACTCCTTTCTGAGGACAAATGACATTACGTCCAAAAATCATTCAAAATTGCCATCCCCACTGTACTGCGTAGTGCTTCGAGCAGTTCTTTTATCCAGTTTACAGTACTTTCATTTTCTTTCAGTTCCAAATTTAAGTCCATCCGCATAACTGAATGATCTGATTTCTCTGCTTCCAGCTTTAGACAGGTGATGAGATTTCTTATTGTTGGGTGATGCCTTCGAATTTTACTATTGGTTTTGTGAGTCCAGCCTTCAATGGTATTATTTGTTCTGTGTCGAACGTTAATAACAGTTCTACATCTCCAGCTGGATAGACTCATTCTTCAGCCACTGCTCAACAAAACAGTCGAAGAATTCTGTTAATTTCACATCCGTCGGACAAAAGCGCAACAACGATTAATGGACAGAAACAAGCAAACGAACTAAGAACTCAACGCAGTGGTAGAGCTAACGTTCTGTATGAACTGGATTAGTAAGACGGGTGGAAGACGGGTGGAAA
Source organism: Anabrus simplex (assembly GCF_040414725.1). Taxonomy (NCBI): domain Eukaryota; kingdom Metazoa; phylum Arthropoda; class Insecta; order Orthoptera; family Tettigoniidae; genus Anabrus; species Anabrus simplex. The sequence goes on along the minus strand of NC_090267.1, from coordinate 325,325,778 downwards.
GAAAACCCTGGAACGAGCTGGCATGCTTTCCAAATATTTTGTGTCCACAATCGAGACTATTAATGAGGTGGACGCATTCGACACTGTCCGCAACACGGACATATATGTCTGTAGTCAGCAAACAACACACAACCACTGTCGGTTCCATGCGCTCGGTACAGGCCAGTTGGAAAATCTCAAGCCCGACAGTTAGGTTACTATCAAGATTGCTGACTTGAGCTGGTAGCCCTGCTGAAGAATGGGGCGGTGTGCGCTCCAAGTGGAACCTCGTCAAGCACAAGCTGTTGCGTTACAGTTAAGACAATCATGCTGTTCTCCACTGCAAGAAATCTTCACATTCCATGAATGCCGGTGTAAACGGAAGAACGCGGAAAGAAACCGAACATCTTTATCTGTATGCCACACTATGGTAGTAGTGGTTTGAATAACATGCAAAAGTAAGAAATGGCTGTGTAGTTCAGAGATAGTGTAACTAATACCCTAGCTGCATTGCATATTTAGTACCACAACTGTACAGGCACTAAAAGAAAAATTAAAACATTATGATAACGAGAAAGTAATATTACCTTGTTGTATATTTCATTGTCCCTCACTCAACCTTCAGAGTAATGGTGTGGTTTCAACCTAAACATCCACGATCCACCTACAGTATATCTTTACTTCGGTGACTAGCTGGATCTCCTCTTATGTCACAGTTTACAGACATTATTTTCTTCTTTTTCTTCAAGCACAACACTTACTTAAACTTGGAACCCACCCGAGATGTACACTGAAAAATACACACAGTAATTTACGAAACAAATGGGAATCACAACTTAGCTGCCCCACTGATACGCAAGAACTGGCCGTCTGTTGGGGAAGTACGTACAGTGAGTCAAAGTGAAACTCATACACCCCTGTAACTATATAGTGTGCGTTCATGAATAGAAATGTGGACAATAATTAACATATAGGGGCCGCCTAGCCGAGGCAGTAAAGGCGTGCTTGGTCCGTCCGGAAGGACGTGGGTTCGAATCCCCGTCAGGAAGTCGTAATTTTTTACAACTTGTTTTGCGTCGCACCGACACAGATAGGTCTTATGGCGACGATGGGATAGGAAAGGCCTAGGAATGGGAAGGAAGCGGCCGTGGCCTTAATTAAGGTACAGTCCCAGCATTTTCCTGGTGTGAAAATGGGAAACCACGGAAAACCATCTTCAGAGCTGCCGACAGTGGGGTTCGAACTAATTATCTCCCGGATGCAAGCTCACAGCTGCGCGCCCCTAACCGCGCGGCCAACTCGCCTGGTAGTTGCAAAATTTAAGAAACGAGATTTTCACTTCCGGAGATACGTATGGCCCTGAGGGTCACTCAGTCTACACCAAAAATGAGTACGAGGTTAATTGCTGGGGGCAAAGGCGGCCGGGCGTAGAGCTAACCACTTTATCTCATGAACTGCCGAGGTTATAAATAGTGGAATCCTTTACCTTCCACCCCTCCAAGGGCCTTCATGTCCTGTACTGAGATGACTTCGCTTTTCTTTACTTTGCATTTTATATGTGGAACAATAATGGTGTGTCTTGAATTATTAAGTCACCAAGGGCTAGTTAGCGTATCCCTTAACTTAGCAAGATATAACATATTCTTTGACCATATGTTGCTGGGACACGTCAAAATTAAATTCATACAGACCTACATGGGCATGTAAGGGGGCGGTAAAAATGCTGTATGTTTGTGTTTCCACCCCACATTCAGTATGTTGTGGAGAGTTCTGAAGTACAGACAAGTTCCGGTTCTATCATGGGGCGTCAAAGAGGACAATTTTCGAAATAAAAAAGAGAACTGATGATTTTTTCACCATAAGAGAGGAAAATAACTGCGAGAAATTGGTAAACTTGTAAACAGTGTGTTATAAATAGATATAAAAGCACACGTAGCATTGAAAATAAAGACGAGTGAAGAAAAATCCGTCCGCCTCTGTGGTGTAGTGGTTAGCGTGATTAGCTGCCACCCCCGGAGGCCCGGGTTCGATTCCCGGCTCTGCCACGAAAATTTGAAAAGTGGTACGAGGGCTGGAACGGGGTCCACTCAGCCTCGGGAGGTCAACTGAGTAGAGGTGGGTTCGATTCCCACCTCAGCCATCCGTGGTTTCCCACTTCTCCTCCAGGCGAATGCCGGGATGGTACCTAACTTAAGGCCACGGCCGCTTCCTTCCTCTTCCTTGCCTATCCCTTCCAATCTTCCCATCCCTCCACAAGGCCCCTGTTCAGCATAGCAGGTGAGGCCGCCTGGGCGAGGTACTGGTCATACTCCCCAGTTGTATTCCCCGACCAAGAGTCTGAAGCTCCAGGACACTGCCCTTGAGGCGGTAGAGGTGGGATCCCTCGCTAAGTCCGAAGGAAAAACCGAACCTGGAGGGTAAACAGATGATGATGATAATGATGATGATGAAGAAAAATCCAGCGATCAGTGTTCCGAAACTGGCTGTGATGGCTGAGGAACATACCAACAAGACAACACATCCAGAAACTATTCGATTTATCCTAAGGAAAAGTAACTGGCAGGGACGAATAGATAAAAAAGAAAAACTATTTGTTAGCAAGATTAATGTCCAACTCGTTGGTTGAATGGTCAGCGCACTGGCCTTCGGTTCAGAGGGTCCCGGGTTTGATTCCCGGCGGGGTCGGGGATTTTAACCTGCATTGGTTAATTCCAATGGCCGGGGGCCTGTCCCCAACATCCCTCCAACTCACACACCACACAAAAAGCTATCCTTCACAACAATAGCAGTTAACTACACATGGCAGATGCAGATGCAGATGCCGCCCACCATCATCGGAGGATCTGCCTTACAAAGGCTGCACCCGGCTATAAAGAGACACACTAAATTATTATTCTTAGCAAGATTAATAAAAAGAAAATGTTTAGCTTCGTTAAGGAGTATATAAAAAAAAGAGTTGATTTCTGGAAGACCATTATTATATCTTCGCATCAGATGGAAAGGTTAATGTCTGGAGGAAACCAAATGAGGAGTTGAAACCTAGCAATCTACAATACGTCCAAGTGTCAAACATGGTGGAGTAGTGTAACTTCCTGGGGGTGCATGTCAGCTAGTGGACCAGGAGAGTTGACTTTGACCATAGATCAACATGTGTATCTAAATATACTGAAAGAAAATTTACGACCTAGTGCTCAAAAGTTTGGAATACTTGATCGATTTAATTATTACCAAGATAATGACCCGAAGCACAAAGCTCATAAGGTACGCGTCTGGCTGCTGTATAACTGCCCAAAAGTACTCCGGACACCTCCACAGTCTTCTTCTTCTTCTTCTTCTTAATCTGTTTACCCTCCAGGGTCGGTTTTTCCCTCGGACTCAGAGAGAGATCCCACCTCTACCGCCCCAAGGGAAGTGTCCTGGAGCTTCAGACTCTGGGTCGGGGGATACAACTGGGGAGGATGACCACTACACCGCCCAGGCGGTCTCACCTGCTATGCTGAACAGGGGCCTTGAAGGGGGGATGGGAAGATTGGGAAGGATAGACAAGGAAGAGGGAAGGAAGCGGCCGTGGCCTTTAAGTTAGGTACCATCCCGGCATTTGCCTGGAGGAGAAGTGGGAAACCACGGAAATCCACTTCCAGGTTGGCTGAGGTGGGAATCGAACCCACCTCTACTCAGTTGACCTCCCGAGGCTGAGTGGACCCCGTTCCAGCCCTCGTACCACTTTTCAAATTTCGTGGCAGAGCCGGGAATCGAATCCGGGCCTCTGAGGGTGTCAGCTAATCACACTAACCACTACACCAGAGAGGCAGACCACCTCCACAGTCACCAGACTTAAATGTGACAGAAAATTTATGGCATAACTTGGAAATAACGATAAGAAAATACCAGATTTCGAACAAAGATGGTCTGAAAAAGGCTTTGTGTGAAGAATGGAAGAAAATAGATCCATCTTATTGCAAAAAGTTGGTACAATCTATCCCTAACCGTTTAAGAGCCATAAAAAGTGCTAAACGATATCCTACAAAGTATTGACTGTTAAAAACATTGTGTTATTAGAAGTCATTCAGGAACTACTTGAAGGTGTATGAGTTTCACTTTGACCTGTTTCATGAATGTTTAAGAATAATGTATTGATTTTCTTTGTAAGTATAAGAAATAGGAATTGATTTACTTGGTATCTCAGTAGAGAAATATGTATTTGTTAGACCAGAACCAAGACTAAAAAATTAATGGTCACATTTTTTGTTGAATCCAAATAAACAAGCTTTCCTTTAGTGTATGAATTTCATTTTGACTCACTGTAGGGTTTTCGCTTCTGACGAATTGGATTCCGATCCATGAAAATTGATTAAGTTTAAACAGAATTGAAATCATAGTCATGAATACCAGAACTAAAGAAGGAACAAGAAGAGTTCTGACCCATCACATAATAATAATAATAATAATAATAATAATAATAATAATAATAATAATAATAATAATAATAATAATAATAATAATAATAATAATACTTATTTTTACAATTTGCTTTACTTTGCAGCGACACAGTTAGGTCTATGGCGAAGATGGTATAGGAAAGGGCTAGGAACGAGGAAGCGACCGTGGCCTTAATTAAGGTACAGTCCTAGTATTCGCCTGGTGCTAAAAGGTGAAATCACGGGAAAACATATTCAGAGCTGCCGTTGTGGGGTTCGAGCCCGCTATCTCCCGAGTGCAAGCTGAGTGCTACGTGATCCAAGCAACGTGGCCACTTGCTCCATAATACGAGTAAGAAAAAGAAGAAGAATTTGTGTTCAAAGTAAATGTTATATAGCTATGAGCTTAAAGCCCAGAAGATGATTCTATATGATTCTATATGGTTTCCTATGTGCTAGTGGGACGTTTAATTAGAAAAGACTCTTACGTTGCCATTTTCCCCCGATGCAAGTGTTCGTTAACATGCTACAAACGAACAACTCAGAGGTGTTTCATTTATACGCCTCAAATGCCATCAATCTCTACTGGGATCGACCCACTATCTATGAACCAGAAGGACAACGACTAACAGACTGCTCCAATGAAGTAATCACAAGAAACGAATGAGGATGTTGGAAGACAATAAGGGAGAACCATCAACCATGAAAGAGGGAAAAAATGAAAGATTCGAGCAGGAAATTTTAACACGAGAAGACTAGTGTAAGAAAGACAAGAATAGCAAGAATGGATTCCTGCATCCTACCACAGTTCAAAAGTTGGTGCTCCTAGATGAGGCGTTGATATAGTCTACAGTAATGGCATCAGAGCTTGAAACATTGTGGTAGTTCTTACTCCATGTGCGAATTCAATCCGACAATCTAATAAATAAATAAATAAATAAATAAATAAATAAATAAATAAATAAATAAATAAATAAATAAATAAATAAATAAATAAATAAATAAATAAATAAATAAATAAATAAAAATAAATAAATATATAAATAAATAATGCACTGCCTTCAACGTTTTAAAAATGTTGTCGTTGGAGAGATGCCAATATTTGCCTCCTGAACATGAGTTCTTAAACATATCAGGCCTGCTACATACAACCTCTCTTAAATGCCTGCTGACTAAGCTGGTGTTCGCTATCTTGAGCATGAAAGACTAGCACCTAACCACCTACACTCAGAAGCTGGATGAGCCGAGATTTAGATTAAAGTATCCATGGCTTTGAGAATGTTACCTACAGTACTATCTCAGGGTTTTCTTGGAGAAAGTCAGAAACAGCGGTAAAGTAGGTGTCTCCCAAATGTCGCTAATGGACGACCGACGCACTTCTTATTCTTCTTATTCAGTCTCCACACCTATGACAGTAACTCTATTCTTCAGCTACCGTGTAAAAATAATTTGATTGATGCCATTTACACTGCCTGGGTGTCAATTCTGTTGTTCCATTTTATTCTATTAGATGGCAAAGAGAAAGGTAAAAGGAAGGAAGGAAATTTGCAGTTTTACACGACTATTGACATCATGACCATAGCAACGGGGCCTCCTGTTTTACGTAGAATTCACACCACAGGAACGCGACTTTTTAAACCAAAAATGCCGGTCTGAGTGGCTCAGGCAGTTGAGTCGCTGGCGTTCTGACCCCTAGTTGGCAGGTTCGATCCTGGCTCAGTCCAGTGGTATTTGAAGGTGTTCAAATACGTCAGCCTCGTGCCGGTATATTTACTGGCACGAACTCCTGCGGGACTAAATTCCGGCACCTCGGCGTCTCCAAAAACTGTAAAAGTAGTTAGTTGGACGCCAAGCCAAGAACAATATTACAGTATTATCGTTCCAAAAAAATCACATACAGTACATTGGTTGGGATTCGAGTCACAGCCGGCTTGGTTAAAAACCAATTACTACGCCACTAGGCTTTCACGTCCCCAGAGAAGTTGAAATTCTATTGGGGTGATCTCTTATTGATTTTAGGTCAATTATGAGAGATAATCGCCAAATGAGACCCCAGAAAGCTATTACATGCCAATATCGAACGACATGGCCGGCTCTACAGCTAAATGGTTAAAGTGCTTGTCTTTGGCCACAAGGCTGCCGGGTTCGATTTCCGACAGGGTCAGGGATTTTAACCATCATTCGTTAATTTCACTGGCACGGGGGCTGGGTGTATGTGTCGTCTTCATCATCATTTCATCCTCATCACGACGCGCAGATTGTCTATGGGCGTTAAATCAAAAGACCTGCACCTGGCGAGCCGAACATGCCTTCTGGCACTCCCGGCACTAAAAGCCATACGCCATTTCATTTCATTTCATCGAACGACATGGAGTGAGTGCCAAAGGAGTCGTTCTTGCCCTTCAAAAATCTAATCAGTTTGTATCAATAACTTCGGATATTAAGGCATGTACTCTTCCAAGGAACAGAATAATCTTCTGATATGGTTTAAATACGTGTGAGAAAATAAATATTTATGAGAATGAATCTATTTAAATACATACAGTGGGTAAAATAAGTATAATATTCATACACTGCATGTGCGGCTTGTCACATATCTTTAATACAAACACAAATACGTCAAGCCCTAGTTCATGAATTATATTTCTTAATTAATTGTGAAGGACCTCATACGGATAGAAAATATGCAGAATTTACAATAACAACAACATTAATATAATCTTCTCACCGTAAGGTTATTATTCATGCTTGTGGCACAATGTCCTCAAACACACACAGTTTGACAATCAGTACTTCGTATGCATTCCCTACGCATCAATAACCGCTAGAAGCCTTCGTGACAAAGAGCTTACAAGCTTTGATATGCTTTTGGCATCAATTTTTGACCGTTTCTACTTCAGATAATCATGTAAGTCTTGTTCTGACGAGCATATCCGTTTCCTTACTCCTCGCTCCAATAATACCCACCTATTTTCTATCGGATTGATGTATTGGGTCTGTGGAGGCGTTGGAAGTTACTCGCGAACATTATACAGCAGCCATTGTCTTGTTATACGAGCCGTATGCTTGGGATCGTTGTCTTCTTGAAAAAACAAAGGAGTCCTTGGGATTTCATTTTGCAACACTGGCCAGCAAATTATTACGGAGTACTGTATGTTCACATACTCTGTGGCAATCATATTATCCTCAACAACAACCAGCTCTCCCGCCCTAGCGTAACTCATGCCTCCCCTAACCACGACATGAGCTCCGCCATGCTTGGCAGTTGGTACAATGTTCTTCGGGTCAAATTCTTGATTTGGTTTATACCACACATGCCTTCGTCCATTAGATCCAAAAGGGTTGAACTTGCTCTTATCCGGGAATACAAGCTCCTCCCAGAATTACATGGGTTTGTTGAGATATGTGTGAGCAAATCACCCTATTGCGTTTGTTAATGAATTGTTTTTTCTTGCCGCTCTGCCTTTTAAGCCAGCTTTGTGAATGTAATTCCTTATGGTTTGAGGGGTTACTTCCTTGTCTGCTCCTGTTGCGATGTCTTCAGCAAGCTTTCGGGAGCTCACGCCTGAGTTCTTGCACGTTTCTTGTACTACATATCGCGACTCTCCGTTCATTAGAGTCTAGGACGTCCAGACATTCGTACATTCACCGCAGATCTTGTTTGTTTGTATTTGTTCACAATATACTAGACAGTAGCATGCAAGAGGTTCAGGTTTTATATAGCAATGTTTCGGTATCCAAGTCTCTCTTGTCATACGGAAACTATCTTTTTCCATCACAACAGTCTTCAACCCACCCGATCGACGTCCCATTCCTGTACACCATTAGTTCCAGGCACTAATACTCACTGTTATACTGGATACACGCTAAATAATTTGTATTTACCGTCACTCGGCGACGTTTACCTAATGTACATAACTGCGATCTAACCGTACGAAAACTTTATTTGTGTGCCATCGAACAATAATGTGTTATAAACCAGGGAATATCGAGCGTACGACCAATGTACGTCACAGTTAATTATACCAAATAATAGTGCGTCTGTAGAGTTAGTATTCGAAAATTCGCGTTTGTGTACCGTTTGAAACCATGTATATATGAATGCTAATTTTATTCACTGTAACTTAACGACCGAAGATAACAAATGCATACGATACAGACATTTAGCTAGCTTACATGAGAAGGAGCATGTAACTGAACTGTAACTGTATAAGAACATCCACAACGCCATACTTTCCTAAAATGTTCTAGCAGTGAACAGGAAAAAATGGGATAACTAGCAGACGCAGACGATTGTTTTCGGGTTCTTGCAAGGAAATCCTTTCTAAAGGAAGAATGAAAAAACAAAGCACGTTATACAAACCGAAAAGAAAGAAAAACATGCGAACCCTGGACCTGCGTGTGGTTGGAATGCGGAAGAAATTAATGTTATTTGTTTCGAACGGGGGTTGATCTCCGCGACGTAGGTCGCTGGTGCAGAAGAAAGCGCCCGCCCGCAGCCGAACAGGAGCGATACACGATATGAATCCTGACTGCCGGGTATAGTCCGGTCTCATAATGATGGAACACCTTCTGCAACTATATCTTTACAGCGAAATATAAGACTACGAGATTATTACCGCCCAATGATGGTGGATTTTTTTAAGATGGAATATTCATAGCTTTGTCGCTAATCTATATACTGCACATAAAAGAACATGTCCTGACTGACTGACTGACTGACTGACTGACTGACTGACTGACTGACTGACTGACTGACTGACTGACTGACTGACTGACTGACTGACTCATTCATCATCGCCGAGCCAAAGTTACTGGACATAAAGAAATTAAATTTTGAGGATACATTTATATTTATAATCTAGGTGCTCGCTAAGGGAGAATTTTTGGATAATCCATCACTAAGGGGGTAAAATGGGGGAGGGGTGAATTTTTAAAATGAGTGTATCTATATCTCAAAACTTTAAAAGTTTACAGATGTAAAATTTGGTATATTTACAATCTCTTTTAAAAATAAAGAAACACATATTCTTTTGTTTTCGGAAAATCCCACTAGGAGGGCTGTAAAAGGATGGAAAAGGGGTTGAATGCCTTTAATGAGGATACTTATATCTCAGAAACTGAAGATATTAAAGACCTGAAAATTGGCATTTGGAATCTCCTGTCAAAACAAAGAAACACGCATTTTTTGTTTTTGGAAAATCCAATTAATGGGAGTTAAACAGGAGTGACAAATGGGGTGAATTTTTAGAAATATCTGCAGTATATCTCAGAAACGTAAAATGTTACAGACATAAAATTTGGTATTTGGAATCTCCTGTAAAAGTAAAGAAACATATGTGATTTGTTTTCGGAAACTCCACTTAAGGGGAACTAAAAAGGGGGGTGAAAATTGAAAATGAGCATATCTACAGTATATTTCAAAAACTTAACGTGTTACAGAAGTGAAAAATGGTACTTTTATCTCTATTAACTTAAAAATAAAGAAACATGTATGATTTGGTTTCGGAAAAAACACGTGGGTGGGGGTTAAAAATTGCTGAAAATGGGGTTGAATTATTTTTATTAGGATACTGATATCTCAAAAACTGAAGATATTACAGTCATGAAATTTGATATTCGGAATCTCCTTTAAAAATAAAGAAATAGTATATGTACCTTTTTGTTTTCGGAAATCCACTTAAAGGGGGAGGGAAGAATTGAAAAATTAATTGAATTATTTGTATGAAGATACTATTATCTCACCAACATGTTGCAGAAGTGAAAACTGGTATTTGGAATCTGCTTTAAAAGTAAAGAAACCCGTATTCCTTTGATTTCGGAAAATCCATTGAAGGGAGGGGAGTGAAAGAATTGAAAAAATAATTGAATTAATTGTACGAGGATACTTACATCTAATAGAATCTAACGTGAGAACTGGTATTTGGATCTCCTTTAAAAATAAAGAAAAACGCATTTTGGTGAGAAAATCGTCTTGGGGGGGGGGGTGCGGGGATGAAAAGGAGTTGAATTCAATTTATGAGGACACATCTCAAAAACTGAAGATGTTACAGTCGTGATAATTGGTATTTAGAAGATCCTTTACTAATAAAGAAACAAGTATTTTTCCGGAAAATGCATTTAAGGGGGAGGAGTGTGAAAGGAAGTGAAAAAAGTGAATTTTTTATGGGGATTCTAATATCTCAAAACTGAAGGTAACAGACGTGAACATTAGTATTCAGAATCTCTTTTAAACATAAAGCAACACGCCTTTCTTTGGGGGGCGGGGGGAAATCAACTTAACGGCGGTGGGGCGAAAAAGGAGTTGAGACCAATTGATTTTACTGTTCATAATATACTTGATTCTGATCATAAACCGATCATTTTTAATGTTTCCTGGTTTCGTTTTCAAGAGCCATCATTTCCTTTGGAGAACTTAAAGTTACATTACAATAGAATCTCATGGAATATAAATAAAAATGTAAAGACTTTGAAATAAACGATAGGAATGATATTGACCGTGTAATTGTTCACCTCTATAATAAGGTCAATAACGCACGAAAGTATATCATTCGTATGGCCAGAAATCCCGCGCACTTGCCTACGCGCGACAATGGTGCTGGTCACATTGTCAGCAATGACAATGGCAGCAGATGTAATTTACCGCCAAGCTACGGTCTTGCATCTTGCTGCGGGGTTCAGAACATCAATAATAATGAATTAAATCCACAGCCTATCTCCAGTCATTCGACCGGGTCAGGAATGGTATGGTGAGATTTGTGCTGGACAAAGCGGAGGTGGGACAGGATTTTCCCCGGGTACTCGGGTTTTCCCTGACATCTTTCATTCCAACAACACTCTCCAATATCATTTCATTTCATCTGTCATTCATTAGCCATTGCCCCAGAGGAGTGTGACTGGCTTCGGCAGCCGGCACAATTCCTATCCTCACCGCTATAATGGGGCTTCATTCATTCCATTCCTGACCCGATCGAATGAATGGAAACAGGCTGTGGATTTTAATCAATACTACTACTACTACTACTACTACTACTACCACTACTAATAATAATAATAATAATAATAATAATAATTGTTACCGTGTTTTGGTGGATCAGCAGAGGTGAAAGAAGGTGCGGGCTGAAATGGGTCTAACTACAAGTCCGAAAGAAGAATTTAAAATTTAAATAAAGGTTATATTTTCAACAGATAACAAGATTTAACAATTTTTCACTAGGTGAAATAACAATGACTATTCAGGTACAATAATAATTTTACAAGCGAAAACACAATTTAAGGTGTCTTTACAAATCCTGGGCTTCGAGCCCCAATTTGACAATCCTTAGCTCTCGGCTCAAACCACAAATTACCAAAGGGCAGAAAACCCCTAATTACATGGAGCATCTTGCTCCCACCTCGTAATGTCAAGCCTCCTAGAGTCACCTTTCAAAAAATACCAGAAAGAGCTGACCCGCTCTCAATCGTCCAAGCCTATTAAAGGCAATACAAAGTTTTACAATCACTTGCCATCGAGGCGCAACTTACACGAAGTAAACAGGGGTATCTCGTACCCAGTCTACCGGGCCTTAAAAGAAAAATAATAGGTTAATGAAATGGCCCAAAATACCAATAGGAATGGAGGCGTTGCTTGCACTCCTACATTCAACTTGTTAAAACCTAAGGGGCACTAGGCCGATTACACGGGGGCTATTCCCACACTAGGGAGGTGACTCGTATAAGAAAAATCATTTAACACATTAATGAAGAGAAGAAAATCGGTTATGAAAACGTAGTCACCTCAAATTCAAATTCAAGGGGAGGTCGAGAGGGTAAAGCACTCTATATCCCCGATTTGCAGTTAAAGTAATAAGAAAATGTTTACATAAGCCGGCACTAAGTTACATTTTCAAACAGGTAGGATACTTTGAAAAGGTTTCGAACCTTCCCCGGGGGTTAAACTGCTGAGCAAGAAAAAGATAAGGATGTCAAAAGACCATTACCTTTGATGAAGAGCTGCTGCTCGAAGGAAGAGGCGCAACCCGCCCCCTGCTATACTTCCATACACTAAGCTAGATGTTGTTGAAGTGGCGACGAGCCATGAAAATCAGCAGTTTTTAAACCCTCGTGGAAGATTCGAGACCTTTCATGAATAATTAAGACACACCCACAGGCGTTTATTGGTTGCCCAAAATTTACACATTAAAATTGGAGAAGAAGGACACTATTGGTCCAAAATTAATTAAAGAAATTCGGGATTGGCTAAGTACACACCTGGCGGAAAGGAAAATTAATATTGCCAACCCATATATGAAAGAACAAAATTTAGTAAGTTAAAGACCAAAACTTCTGAATACAATATATCTTCAAGAAAAGTTCCTTCACTTCGCACCAGGGTGCATGATCATAGTTTTTGGTAGAGACGTATGTGAGGGAATGTCCACACTTCTTGATAATTAGTAAACAAAAACAATTCGAAATGAACACAGTGGCATCTTCAGATAAACGGTTGAATAAATTCAGTTTTAAAGTTCAGAGTTTCTCCAGTCGAGGCGGAAAATTCAAATGTGCGGCGTACAGGTGTACCAACCGGTACAGACCTCCCCCCCCCCCAAAAAAAAGAAGTCCTTCCAAGGGGTGACACAGAAGAAAGTTGAAGAAAATTATTTTCCAAAACAAAAGTCCAAGTTTTGTTTAACCCAACTTGAAGAAAATTTTGCTTCCTTGGTGATAGATTTGTTGAAGTACATGGAAGAAACATTAATAGATGAAATAGTTTAAATAGAAGAAGAATTTTGAAGAAAGAAAACAATTTTTTCCAAGCCCATTTGGTGGATGACTAGATAAATTCCAGACTTAGAGTGTCTTGTTGTATGCTGCCAAATACATGTTTCTAATTTTGACGGCCAGACCAGTCGCCGCTGCCAATGTCCAGTACTCTGAGAGGGGTAGTCGTGGTGAAGGACGCCGCAAATGTGAAGTTTGTTTACAGTCCCCAGATAAGCTTGCGGTTGGTGCCCCGCACTTCAGCCTGTGCCGGGAGATAGACTCCGGCGCGCCGTAGACAGAAGGTCATCACGGTAGTGGAGTGGGCCCTTACCCCACCACTGTGGCGGTAAGGCACCGAAGGGCTGCGGGGCGCTGAAACAATAAAATCTCGGCGGCAGAAATGTTGTTGGAACTAGTGCTTTAGGGTACTATCTTGGAGGAAAGGCTGAGGGGCCAGCGGCGTAGAAAATTTATTTTTTTATTTTTTTATTTTTACAGCCACTGGTATGGTTTAGCAGGAGACGGGAGCATGGCAATGGCCGCAAGGAAGAGACAGCAGAGTGACCCTAGGAGAAGGTTTTACATATTTATAGAGAGCATATGAGAAAACAAAGGGCAGAAGGCCTAACATTAATAGAAGATATAACCTATACACCGTTGGAAGACACAGATGGCAAGTTAGCAATTACATTACACAGGTTTCACCTGAGACAGGTGACCCCTAAAGATCCTCTCGGTGGCTGGATTGCTTACTAATAACGTCACCGGGGCTAAGAAATCCAAAACGGTGCACGGCCCATGAAATCTGGGGTCAAGCTTGCCCGCGGGAACAAAGTTTTTGACCATAACTTGGTCTCCTACCTTTAAATTGGTGGGCCTCCATCCACGATCATATCTTTCCCTAACCTTTTCATGAGAAATTTTAAGGTTGGCCTTAGGCTTCTTCCAAAGATCTCTAATATTATCTGGATCTATTGTCTCAGGTAGAATATCACTAAGAGACCAAAGGTTAGAGAGCGGCGTGTTGGGTAGGAACTTAAACATCAAGGAAGCTGGAGTAATCTTATGAGATTCATGGAAAAGCGAAAGCTAACCAATGCAAGGACGTGTCCCACATAGAATGATCATCATCTGTCTGTCTGTTAGGTTATCAGCCCAGGGGCTGTTGGATCCTCAAATAGCATCACCAAAGGCTATGCAGTTATAGGGAAACCACAAAACCAATGGCAGCACCAAAATGAGGCGTACTAGGCAAGATGAGGAGCGAGTTAGTTTGCCATTGCTTTCCTCAAGGATCATCATGATGATAGGCAATTAGAACCGACCTAAGATTACGGTTGGCCCCGTTCAGCTAGAGATGGTTGAGGATAGTATGCAGAAGTAGTCACATGAGAGATGGACAGATTAAAACAGAATTTACAGAAGTGATTGGAGGTGAAAGCTTTAGCATTGTCAGAAACAATATATATGTACGGACCAAAAGAAGCGAATATGGAATTTTAACACGAAATGGTGGACTGAGCGGTAGCCAGCTTAGTCGGAAATAACCAGGAAAATCTTGTGAAACCATCTACACACACAAGGATGGATTTGTTGGCGTTCCCCTTAGATTGGGGGAAGGGTCCTACGTAGTCGATATAAAGACGTTCCATGGGGAGCGACGCTTGGTGAGAAAATAAACCTAGCTTAATGGACATGGTAGGTATACTCAGCCAGCAAGTTTTACAAACTTTTACCAATTCACGAATTTCACCGTCCATACCTTTCCTCTTTTCTCGAATTTTGAAGATGCCTAAATGCCCCCCTTATGGGGTCTCATGGTAGTATTTGAAGATCATAGGTACAAGGTCAGCTCGAACCACAACCTTCATCTTCTTATCATGCCCCGACGGGCAACATAAAACACCATTCCTCACCACATAAGGGACTACATGTTCCCCAGAAGAAAGGGTTTCCATACTAGGGGCCAGCGTCGGATCTTCACGTTGAAATTTTTCAAGATCCCTAAACAACATGGGAGCATCCGTTAGTATGGCATTTACCCCAGGAGATATGGACTCGGGAAGTGAAGAACTGTCTTCCTGTTCAAGGGGCTCTACATCATTGGAAAACATACGGCTTTTTCCGTCAGCCACAACATTTTCAGTTCCTCTTATATGCCTAACATCAAATTGGAATACAGAAATTCTGATGGTCCAGCGGGCTATTCGACTAGTGCGACGCGGCCTACCTAAGACCCAACTTACGGCTTGGTTATCTGTCTCCAAGTCGAACTTGACATGTTCCAGATAGAGGCGGAACTTTTCTAGAGCACATAAGACTGCCAAACCTTCAAGTTCATAAATTGAATACTTGGCTTCTTGAGCTAATAATGTTCTAGACGCATAGGCGATGGGTCGCCTCCCTAGTTCAGTCTCTTAGAAGGACTGCAGCCACCGTCGACGACGACGCGTCGGTTTAGATGATGAATTTCTTCGAGAAATCAGGCATGGCAAGAACAGGGGCATTACACAGAGCTAATTTGAGATCTTCGAAAGCGGCTTGTTGAGAAGGCCCCCACTCAAATTTGACGCCTTTCCTACGAAGTAATTTCAAGGGCGCCGCCCTATTAGCGAAGTTAGGCATACATTTCCTGAAGAAATTCTCCATACGAATGAATCTGGCAATTCCTTTGATGTCCTTAGGAGGTTTGAAATCACGGATAGCCTGTGTTCTAGAATGATCTACAGCGACACCATCGGGCGACACAATATGCCCTAAAAATGACATGGAAGGTTTAGCGAAAGCAACTTTGGACAGCTTAACTGTTAACCCTGCCTTACGAAGGCGATTAAGGTCCTCTTTCAGATGATCAAGATGTTCTTCAAAGGTCTCAGAAAATACGACGACATCATCAAGATAATGGTATAGGTACTCAAATTTGATGTCGGAGAAGACCCTGTCTAGCAGTCTCGTAAGCACGGCTGCTCCCGTGGGGAGCCCGAAAGGCACGCGTTTGTACTCATACAAGTTCCAATCCGTGGCAAACGCTGTAAGATATTTAGATTCTTCAGCCAGAGGTATCTGATTATAAGCCTGATTGAGGTCTAAGATGGTGAAGAACTTAGCTTTTCGAAACCATGAAAAGCAAGAGTGAAGGTCGGGAAGGGGCACATATTGTAACACCACCTTCCGATTGAGAGCCCTATAATCAATCACAGGCCTGAAGCCACCTTGGGGTTTCGGAACTAGGAAAATAGGCGATGAATACGCCGACTTAGAGGGCCGAATTATACCATCTTTCAGCATCTGATATGATCTCTTTCAGAGCCTTCATTTTAGGTGGAGATAACCTATAAGGAGGAAATCGGACAGGAATCGAATCCGTAACTTCAATCTTGTATTCAATAAGGTCAGTAACACCAAGAATATCAGAGAAAACATCTGGAAACGACTGACACAACTTACGAATACTTTCAGCTTGCTCCTCAGGTAGATGTCTAAGGTCTAACAACATCTCATCCTGGGTAGGCGAAATAGATGAACATGATACAGAATTACATTTCAATAAGGGGATTTTACAATTAAAAGCAAATTTGAAGGTGCACGACTTGCTCTGAATGTCGAGCACAAGGCCGGTGTGAGACATGAAATCGCTCCTAATATAATGGGGCAAGACAAGTGCTTAGCCACAAACAGTTTAACTTTCCAAGTAAATTTAGCAATTCTAATTCTGGCATTCAGAAAACCTAAAATTTCTAACGGGGAAGTGTTAGCCGAAATGCATTGAACCGAAGACGAACAAAAATCAGGAAGTTTACAAACAGATTTTAATTTAGAGTACCACTCGACCGAAATAATGGAGCACACACTGCCAGAATCTAATAGAGCAGTACCAGGTTCGTTATTTAACTCAATTTTGAGAAAAGGGACAGGTGCGGGGGTATCCGCAGCAATCCTAAGGCATTCTTTATGGCATTCAAATGCGGGGTTGGAAGACTTCCTACAATGTTCTGAGCCTGAGATTTCGGCTGGTTTACTTGGGGCTGAGCCTCGGAAAGATGAGTTAGCCGACTCAGCCGAAGCCACTAGTCACTTTTGATTGTTGGTGGAAGTTGCACCCGAAGTTGAGCCGGAGGGAGTGCTATTAGAATTCGGGAAATTCTTGGCGATATGGGTAAAAGCGCCGCATTTAAAACAGCCTCGAGATGACCCTGCTCCATTCTTCGTCCCGTTGGATCTGATCAGAGGGCACTTGTTGCGGAGATGGTCTGCAGATCCACAAGCATAACATTCGCGGGTCACGATGGTTCGGCGAGGTGGAGGCCGAAGATTACTTAAAGAAGGAGGGGCTCCCTCACCACACGTAGTGTGTCAGCATATCTAACTCCCTCGGCGGAGACGGCCATAGCTTCTAATTCGGCAAAAGATTGCGGACGCGACGCAAAACACAAGTATGACCTGTAAGATGGTGAAATCCCTTCCACAATGATCTGTACAATTTGATCTTCAGGGAAATGTAAAGCAAATACCCTAGTGAAAAATTTCATATCTCGGATGAAGTCGGCAAGATTTTCATCCAGTCGCTGTACTCTATAATAGTACTTCTGTATTAGAGATGACCTTGCCCTAGCTGGAATGAAGTTTGCTAATAGATGCGCGTGGAAATCTTCTATAGAGGATCCATCAGCAATGGCACTTACTATTTTGTCAGAGAGAACACCAAAGGAATAGGGATAAATAATCTGCAAATTTGACACGGAGAAAGAGAAAATACAAGAGCGTGATCTTGGAACTCAACTAAAAACCTTAGGAATGAAATAACATCACTGCTGGAGTTAACCGAAAACTTAGAAGTACCCCTGAGCAACATTGCTAATGGGTGAGGCAAACTACTGAACCCGGGTGACATGGTAGGTAAAGGCCTAAGGGGCGGAGAAGCTGTTTCAGAAACTGCATTATTCAACACAAAGGGTGGAATGGATGTGCGACGGCCGGACTCAGTTTCTAATGGGGCAGATGCCACGGATTTTCTACCTCCTTCATCCGTGGGAGAATGCTCCTCGCGTTTATCAGAGTGGGTTGGTCGATTTTGGGGGGTACTGCTACAGTTAACAATAGGCTAACCTTACTGGACAATTTAGAAAGATTTTCGAGAACAGCACTAGCCTCCTTCCCTTGAATGTCATTTAACTTAAGAGACAATAGATCAGTAACCGTATTGTAAAAATGGAACAATCTAGCTTGTACACGTTTAAGTTGATTAGGTGATGGATCACCCCCTTCAAAAAATCTAACTACTGATGCTAGCTCAGTAGCATTATCGGTGATCGTGGAGAGAGCGTCGTCAATATCTTTCTCCCCCAAGATGGGGATACTAATCGGCAAATCAAGAGAAGCTTTAAGTTTAGTGGTATCGGCCGCAACCGTGCCTCCAGATTGAACATTTCTAATAGTTAATTCGTAAATTAATTCCTCCTTGCGCAAATAGCCGGGATGGAGGACATCGCGAAGGCCTGACGTGATGACAAAAGATTGACAAATTTAGAAAATAAGGAGGAAAATTCCAGCGACAGAGAAAATTGTAAGAGTTCAAAACAAAGTTAAGCCGTCAAAAGGGGCTAAATTAAGACCCATTCAACCACGCTCTGCTACCATTTGTTACCGTGTTTTGGTGGATCAGCAGAGGTGAAAGAAGGTGCGGGCTGGAATGAGTCTAACTACAAGTCCGAAAGATGAATTTAAAATTTAAATAAAGGTTATATTTTCAACAGATAACAAGATTTAACCATTTTTCACTAGGTGAAATAACAATGACTATTCAGGCACAATAATAATTTTACAAGCGAAAACACAATTTAAGATGTCTTTACAAATCCTGGGCTTCGAGCCCCAATTTGACAATCCTTGAGCTCTCGGCTCAAACCACAAATTACCAAAGGACAGAAAACCCCTAATTACATGGAGCATCTTGCTCCCACCTCGTAATGTCAAGCCTCCTAGAGGCACCTTTCAAAAAATACCAGAAAGAGCTGAGCCGCTCTCAATCGTCCAAGCCTATTAAAGGCAATACAAAGTTTTACAATCACTTGCCATCGAGGCGCAACTTACACGAATTAAACAGGGATATCTCGTACCCAGCCTACCGGGCCTTAAAAGAAAAATAATTGGTTAATGAAATGGCCCAAAATATCTATAGGAATGGAGGCGTTGCTTGCACCCCTACATGGAACTTGTTAAAACCTAAGGGGCACTAGGCCGATTACACAGGGGCTATTCCCACACTAGGGAGGTGACTCGTATAAGAAAAATAATTTAACACATTAATGAAGAGAAGAAAATTGGTTATGAAAACGTAGTCACCTCAAATCCAAATTGAAGGGGAGCTCGAGAGGGTAAAGCACTCTATATCCACGATTTACAGTTAAAGTAAAAAGAAAATGTTTACATAAGTCGGCACTAAGTTACATTTTCAAACACCGGGCGAGTTGGCCGTACGCGTAGAGGCGCGCGGCTGTGAGCTTGCATCCGGGAGATAGTAGGTTCGAATCCCACTATCGGCAGCCCTGAAGATGGTTTTCCGTGGTTTCCCATTTTCACACCAGGCAAATGCTGGGGCTGTACCTTAATTAAGGCCGCGGCCGCTTCCTTCCAACTCCTAGGCCTTTCCTCTCCCATCGTCGCCATAAGACCTATCTGTGTCGGTGCGACGTAAAGCCCCTAGCAAAAAAAACATTTTCAAACAGGTAGGATACTTTGAAAAGGTTTCGAACTTTCCCCGGGGGTTAAACTGCTGAGCAAGAAAGAAATAAAGATGTCAAAAGGCCATTACCTTTGCTGAAGAGCTGCTGCTCGAAGGAAGAGGCGCAACCCGCCCCCTGCTATACTTCCATACACTAAGCTAGATGTTGTTGAAGTGGCGACGAGCCATGAAAATCAGCAGTTTTTAAACCCTCATGGAAGATTCGAGACCTTTCATGAATAATTAAGACACACCCACAGGCGTTTATTGGTTGCCCAAAATTTACACATTAAAATTGGAGAAGAAGGACACTATTGGTCCAAAATTAATTAAAGAAATTCGGGATTGTCTAAGTTCAAACCTGGCGGAAAGAAAAATTAATATTGCCAACTCATATATGAAAGAACAAAATTTAGTAAAGACCAAAACTTCTGAATACAATATATCTTCAAGAAAAGTTCCTTCACTTCACACCAGGGTGCATGATCATAGTTTTTGGTAGAGACATCTGTGAGGGAATGTCCATACTTCTTGATAATTAGTAAACAAAAACAATTCGAAATTAACACAGTGACATCTTCAGATAAACGGTTGAATAAATTCAGTTTTAAAGTTCAGAGTTTCTCCAGTCGAGGCCGTAAATTCAAATGTGCGGCGTATAGGTGTACCAACCGGTACAACAATAATAATAATAATAATAATAATAATAATAATAATAATAATAGCCTATATTCAGCTAATATCACCCACCCTAATAATAACAATAATAATAATAATAATAATAATAATAATAATAATAATAATAATAATAAAAATAATCTGGACCGTCGTCAAAATGTGCGGACCGCGCTGGAAACGGGTCCTGTCCGGGTAATGACTACGAATGCAGTCCGGCCGCGGGTTCAATACCGCCAAGGCACCCAAGGCAACACCACGCCGGATATCCTCAAGGATTTGATCCATATTAAAAATGCATATAGGTAAAGATGGCAAAGATTTAGGGACCCAACTGACCGTGATGAATACCTGCAGCTAGCCCGGGAAGTACGAAATCGATTGCTGGAAAGAAAG
Organism: Anabrus simplex; assembly: GCF_040414725.1. Classification (NCBI taxonomy): domain Eukaryota; kingdom Metazoa; phylum Arthropoda; class Insecta; order Orthoptera; family Tettigoniidae; genus Anabrus; species Anabrus simplex. The sequence continues at coordinate 325,304,844 of NC_090267.1, read as the reverse complement.
ATTGAAAAATGGGAGGAACTTAGCCGTCAGCCCGCGAATTGTGGCAGCTTATATATAACATGTTAGGCATTTAATTACAAATGTCATTATAATACCGTAGCGAAGCACGGGTATCTTGCTAGTGTTGGCATATGAAAGAACTGTGGTGGCCACATTAGATGTCCAAAATGATCTTAATCGTGGTAGTTCTGTCTATACAATATTTATTTATTTATTTATTTATTTATTTATTTATTTATTTATTTATTTATTTATTTATTTATTTTTGTTACTAGATGTAGGAATTTTGTGGCTCTTTGCAGTGGATGGAGGAACCGATATACTCACGTACCGGTATGGTTTACATGCTCGTCAAACGTAACATCAAGGTTTTTACTGTTCTGTTCAATGCAACTTTTATGTCATGTAACAGAACAAAGGTATGCTTCCACGTCTAATACGAATTAAAGCTTTTTGTAATGATCTGGGTCTTTTTACGGCTGATTTTGAGTCTTTTTTGTATAGCCCAATTACAAAGATATGGCAGTTCAGTATTTAGTTCCAATATGATTTCCGAGATTTTACATGGGTCAGAGTGTTTGTAAATCTGCAGAGCATTGGCATGAGCATGGTGCCTAGAAGTTGTCAATGATTTCTAAACATCATGGATAAAAAGTGAAAATAATAATAGGCCCAGCAGCGAACCTTGAGAAACTCCATAGTTTACTTCACTTCGGGAGGTTGAACTATTGCTCAAAATTATGTGTGAGGCAAGGTTCGAAACACTGCACCGTGCATTGGCCATGTTGAGATTTCTGAGCTTTGTGAACATATCATGACTTGCGCTGTAAAATGCACGACTAAAATCGATTTGAGACATTAGACTTTCTTTCCTCTTATCCTCAGCACTTCCAATGTCTTCTGTGACTTTAATAAGGGTTGTTTAAGTAATATTTTTGGGTCTACTACCCAGTTGGAGAGGGTCTAATACATTATGCTTGAGTAGAAATTCTAACATTTGAGCATGGATGATCCGCACAGGACCTTTGCAGACATGTGATATAAATGGGCCGATTGTCTAAGAACGTGATGGGACTAGTAACTTTAGGAATGGGATGAACCGTTGCGCGCTTAAATTGTGGTGGGAATGTGCGAGTTGTCAACGAGTAATTGGTAAATGTTCGTTATTATGGGAAGAATTTATTCCAAGATTAGATCAAGCATTTCAGATCCTATGTCATCCTCGACTTCATATCTTTTCCCAATTTTGCGCAACACCGACGATTTTATTTGATTCTGAAACTGTATTCATAACAAATTCCTCACAGTTATGCGTTTGTGTACTTTGGTTTGAAATTATAGCGTTTTTAGTCTCAGGGTTTATCTGAGGCGGGGTGGGGGTGGGTAGCGGGGAGTAATAGAACTTGTATTAAGATAGTATTGAACCCTTGAACTTACCATTCCATCGTTGGTCGGCCACGGCTGCTACAGTAGAACAATCTAGAACTCTTAAATCATGGGTCGTTGCGGGAATAAATTCGGTCACGATCTTAACCAAACGATGGGGTTCAGAAGAGAGCCTAACTACTTGAAATGAGGAGCAAAATGTGCTTACTAACTTTTATTAAATTAAAATAGCACGATAACATTATTAATTTAATATGCATTCTTGAAAAATTAAAAAAAATATAAATTATTGATTTTGAATGTCTCAAACACAGTCACATTACATAGCGTTGATTGGTTTCTTACAATATCGAAGAGTTGCTTCGGAGAAGTTAATATATTAGTGGACAGCGAAACTGAAAAACTGAAAAAGGGAAGACTGAAAACCGGGCACCTATTATTCCAAACGAGAACTGAGAGTTAATCCACACGATCCGTGGAAAATCTGACTTTCAACAAGTAGAATGCCTGATTTTCTCTCAATTAAGGTTATCCACCAGTCGAATACCCTTTACGGATACGGAACACCCGCCGAATGGACCCCTTAATCGAACCAAACTGACTATCAGTTGCTTTGGATAGGTTGCGAAATATTATGGGAAAGCATGGTGTTCACTACGAGTTAACAGCATCATTCACAATTGAAATAAAATCCCACCATGTATTTGTCATTCATGACACCCTTAAGTGATAAGGTAACCCCGATGCTAAATGTGCATCACCCAAAACAGCTGTTCGGAAGGAACCTACAACAACATGATCCGTGAGGATCTTACGTTATGTCGTTCTAAAGGAACAAAACTGCGAAATGCAGGAAACACTTATTCATCATGCATTTAGAAGAAATGCCAAACACTGAAGTTAATTAAAAAGTGGAAAGTCACTTGGAAAGTATTATTATCGAACCGATTTTCAGGTTAGAAATGGGTTTGTTATGCTTAATAAAATTACCAGTCCACGTTAAAAATTACTACAACCTTAAGGAATTCTTTCCCTTGAAAAACAATGCTACCAGTAGAGATCTATCTATTTATTGTCTGTCCCAACACATTACTTATAAAGTGATTACTTAATTACTTTCAACTATGAATAAAATGAAAGCACGACAAGATTGAAAATAAAATATTGTTACTGGCTGACGAATCGAAACCGCATTCGCAACTCAAGTCTCACACTAATACGCTGAGTGTCAAATGCACACTATCAAACGAAACGGACGTCAAAACGAGAAAACAATAAAGTCCGTAAAATAAATTAACATATCGAAGTCATTAAAGCTCAACACGCGCGGAGAATTACAGTAAAATATTTAATCTATATCGGGCCGATATCCAACATTTGGGCAACCTTCACTCACTAGCGGTCCCGTTATCTCAAGGAGAGCTACGCATTGACCCTCTTCATAAATCATATCATACTGTAGATGCTACCTTCGTCCAGGCCACTTCAACAAAAAACAAAAGAAACATCTAATCTGAGACTTGAGTGTGTACAGCTGCCATCCCAGACCTATCGTCGGGCTCACTTGAAATCTGTACATCCTAACACTAATCACTATGTACATGATACCTTCCAAATTCTATCGTCGGGCGTGAACTAGGACGTCTCATCATCAGTGACTCCAAGGATAACATGTGACGTCCTAAATCTATCGTCGGGCGTCAAAGTGGGTCGTACTACGCCTCCCTTAACATATCAGGCGAACTAGCAATTTCAAACAACTCCGACATTTAATACTAAACCCGGTCAGACAAATAACGCACGACGGAACCACGTCTCTTACTATCAAACGAATGCAAGTCAAAAAATACAGTAAGTCTCTACCTCGTTACAATACGTGAACTCAAAAATAAATATACGTGACGAACGATTCTCCACCCCAAACACAATCTCAGCCTGTGCACTGAAGTTTTTAGGGAAGCAATGATAATTCCCAACGCACGTTTACCATTGTGGATGCCTTCAAAATAATAATCATCACTACCGCATTCGAAACTCTCAAATCGCCTATCGTCAATTCCAACTATTTATATCAATGACCTATCCAGTGAACAAATTCGATACACCCCAACCATGTGTCCAAAGTGCTCTTTTATCCTTGAGGTCGCATTATCTTCATATTCATACGGGCTTTAAGTAACACATCGCTGGACGTTTACTACCAAGATTTTTAACCTTTTACTAGAGTCGTTTTCACTTGGGATCTTACTAGAAATCTACGGTGCTTCACACAGTAGTCGTCTCGAATTTCGGATTGGTAGCGGAAAACAATACAGCCTGCCTCAACACAGCCTGTTTCCTAAATACTTCCTCTGCAAAAATATAGCCTGTCTCACACTCATTCTCCTCGCTTTATTCCAGCGGTATCACTTAAAATCCAGGCTTCATTTCATCTCTCTCTCTCTCATCTCCACATACATATAAATTCGTCGCTCTCAATCCCCTTTTCTTATATTTCCAAGACCCTTTTTCATAATTCAATCCCCTGGTGAAAACAACAACCACTGTAAAACACATCTCTTACTTTACTGTTATTACGACTTTCGGACCTCGAGAATCCAAGAACACACCGTGATTTTTCGTATCATTGATATACACGATGTCTCGAAAATTTTTCTTCCCATGAATAAATGTAACTCTACCGAATTTCACTGAAATTATCTAAATATGCCTGCGATCCTTGTAAAAATATACTGGTTAAATGCACCTTTAACATAGAAAAAATTTCTTTATCCCGCGGTAGACATTATTATTATTATTATTATTATTATTATTATTATTATTATTATTATTATTATTATTATTATCATTATCATTGACAAACATTTCCGAATTCAACTGATATTTGAAATTTAGATATTCGCCACGACTAATTTACACTTATAACTTTCCAAAAAATCCACGCTTTGGACAATATCTCATCGAACATTAACACCAAATTTTAAACGTCGCATTTTACCGTTTCTTGACATGAAATTTACACACTGAAATTTCCACACGCTGACCAAAAATTACAACACCTTTCGCCTGATAATTACGAATATCAACCCGACAATCATCTTGAAAAATTTGTTGGGACAGACCAATAAAACTAACTACAACATAATACAAATATAGACAGGCCTGCATATGGCGTCATTCCCAGTATTCTGGTTACATCGTCGCCAGCTGGCCTCGCTCTTAGCCGTACATTTTCACAGATAACATTATCATTTCCAACATCTCACTCTTACAAACACTACCCTTCTCACACACGATATTAAAATTACCACATAAATCGCGCACTTTTCTCTGTAATTTGCACCACGAACTTCCCTCGTTCTGCAGTCGGCTGCGACTGTCTGGTTCGTTCCCAGAGTTGTCTCTCTCCGTTACTCCAATAAAACAGGTGTTCAACACATAAAGGGAGCAGAACTACTCTGAATATCTTCCCCAACCCTCTTCACTTTCAAACGTACATGAGATGATATGAATAAAATCTGCTGTGTATATTTTAACCAACGCCTACACTTTCCTAGTTCGTCGGCAAACGTTCAGAACTTTTCCAATTACGTTCTCTTCTTAACCGAGTATGTGGACCTTAGCCACGGACATGTATTTAATTATTTGTCGATCAATCTGGCGCGAATTTCCAATGACGACGGGCACAAGCTCCCGCGGCTTCAAGTTCCAGATCGACACTGAAAAATATACGGTGGGGGGGTTTCTTTTATAATCTCAGAAGGGACGCTATCCCCACTATTAAGCTTGATTGTGTAATCTGCCAATTTTGCGTCCAATAGACCGATTTTGATCAGACTTGTCCCAAAATTCCGGACAGGCTTGGAATTATTTTAGAGGTTAATCTTATAATTTTACCACACTCACAACAGGGGAAATAAATTATTTCTGCCCGTGCGTTTCGCGCGTTTTCTTCATCCCGTGACCTTGGCGCGTGTAGCTGGTTCACTGATCTGACGCTAACATGTACTTAGGCTTAACTGCATTTATGTTTTTCCCTGGGGGCTCTGTCTTCACGTAGGGTGTACGAATAATTTAACTTATTTATTTCTTTATTTGCTGTATTGCCAAAATCCCTCGTTATATAGAATTCCATGAATTTAAAGAATTGTCGGGCACTCGAGTTCCACCGAGGTGTCCCGGTATTTCACGAGCTTGCCGTGAGTGAGATCCTTCCCACGCGACATTGGGGCTCTTAGGAGCGCAACATGGCTGCCCTCAAACATAAAAGTAGCTTCTTGATACCAAATAAATATTGAGAAAAAAAGTATTTTTCTCTCCGTAGAATTATGGGTTCAGTATCAGGAAGATGCTACTATGTCAATACTTCCGCTATGTTATTTTTTTCTAATTATGCCTAGGTTCTGTAAGTTTTGCCACCATTCTGATGAACTATCAGTATTCAGTGGCCACGCGGTCTAGGGGTAGCGTACCTACCTCTCACGCGGAAGCGTCGCAATCGATTTCTGGCTAGTTCCTTGAGGTAAAATTTCCCTGGACCTGAGCGCTGGTCCGAGGTTCACTCAGCCTATGTGATTACAAGTGAGGAGTTATCTGACGGCGAGACGGCGAGCTCGGTCTAGAAAATCAAGATATCGGCCGAGAGGATTCGTCGCACTGACCATGCGTCACCCCATAATCTGCAAGCCTTCGGACTGAGCAGTGGTCGCTTCGTAGGGCTGTAGTACCATGGGGTTTGGTTTGGTATTCAGTAGATTGTGGGCATGTCGTATTTTAGTATTTCTGATTGGCTCAGTAGCTTTATTTCTCAGAATTCTATACGTTTCAATGAAGTCGTCAGTTTTGTGATTTTTGAAGTACCTGAAAGCACAGTCACGTTGAGCCATGTGGTTCTTGATTTCTTCACTTAGCCAATCAGCTCATGTACGTTTTACACGAACCACGCGAAAGGGTGCGTGGCTCTCATAAATTCCTAGTTTGAGAGAATTTAGTAAGTCGACTTTGTCGTCGTCTAACGAATTTCAATTAATAATAATAATAATAATAATAATAATAATAATAATAATAATAATAATAATAATAATAATAATAATAATAATAATTTCGTATGGCTATTTCTAGCCGAGTGCAGCCCTTGTAAGAAAGATCCTCCGATGACTGTGGGCGGCATCTGCCGTGTGTAGGTAACTGCGTGTTATTGTGGTGGAGGGTAGTGTTATGTGTGGTGTGTGAGTTTCAGGGATGTTGCGGACAGCACTAACACCCAGCCCCCGGGCCATTGGAATTAACCAATTAAGGTTAAAATCCCCGACCCGGCTGGGAATCGAACCCGGGACCCTCTGAACCGAAGGCCAGGACGCTGAGCATTCAGCCAACGAGTCGGGAATAATAATAATAATAATAATAATAATAATAATAATAATAATAATAATAATCATAATAATAATACAGTTGGCTTTACGTCGCACCAGCACAGGTAGATCTTATGGAGACGCTGGGCTAGGACAGGTCTAAGGGTGGGAAGGAAGCAGCCGTGGCCTTAATTAAGTACAGCCCCAGCACTTGCCAGGTTTGAAAATGGAAAACCACGGAAAACCATCTGCAGGTCTGTCGACAGTAGGATTCGAACCCACTATCTCCCGAACACAAGCTCACAGCTGCGTTCCCCTAGCCACATGGCCAACTCGCTCGGTAATAATAATAATAATAATAATAATAATAATAATAATAATAATAATAATAATAATAATAATAATAATAATAATAATAATAATAATAATTTGGCATTTGGCATCTTGTTCAAGCTGTTTGTTATTTACAGTAGAGTAACACTGGCTTCACATAACAGGCGTCTGCAACTGCAATAGTGTCTAGAACGTCGCTGATGAAGATACGAATGGCATGGGATAATCGTTTCCAATGAAGTACTGTAGCTTACGGTTCTGTTGGCGGTGCCAAATATGTCCGGCAGTACTGTTGTGACAGACTGTGTTATTCCTGCATTATGCATCGCTACAATGGCCCATCATTCTGACATCTACTAATTATTATTATTGTCATCATTATTATTATTTTACTTTGCACTTAGGTTTTGGAGACGCCGAGGTAGCGAAAATTTTGTCCGGCAGGAGCTTTCTTACGTGCCAGTAAATCTACAGGCAAGAATGGGGCATATTTGAGCACTTTCAAATACTGAGCTAAGACTGGAGCCCGCCAACTTAGATTCAGAAAGCTCTACCTTGCGAACCACACAGACCTCGCTTTCATGTAGTGTTACAGTATAGGGTGGTATTAGATTTCTAAACCTGCTCGTGCCTAATACAAGGACGATATATGCTCATCTGCTGCTTTTACATCTTTGATGTCTTGAAACCTGGTGTTGGCTTTTTCTGAACTATTTACTAACAATACAATACACAACCGCATGTAGCACGCAACGTATGACAGGTCTTGTACCATGCTCCAATTCTTTCTTGGCTGCATTGTTGGCACGGCGACTGCCAGACCACAGTTCTCCTACGGCCACAGCAAACACACTTTATTTATTTATTTATTTATGTATTTAATTATTTATTTATTTATTTATTTATTTATTTATTTATTTATTTATTTATTTATTTATTTATCCGACTCATTGACTGAATGGTCAGCGTTGAGGCCTTCGGGTCAGAGGGTCCCAGGTTCAATTCCCGGCCGGGTCGAGGATATTAATCGCGTCTGATTAATTCTTTTGGCCCAAGTACTGGGTGTTTGTGTTTGTCCCAACACTTCCCTCTTCATATTCATACAGCACACTACACTACCAACCACCACAGAAACACGCAATAGTACTTACATCCCTCCATATAGGATTGGCATCAGGAAGGGCATCCTGCCGTAAAACAGGGCCAAATCCACTTACTCATTTATTTATTTATTTATTTATTTATTTATTTATTTATTTATTTATTTATTTATTTATTTATTTATTTATTTATTTATTTATTTATTTATTTATTTATTTATTGTTTCAAAAATCTCATAAGCTAATGCTCCTATTGGGACAGTATTGGGACAGTACATTAAAGAGCTGTCACAGTTACAATATTAAAGACAAACTGAATTATTTATAATACAGAACTTATACAAATTTATAATAATGTTAATCTAAAATACAACATTTTTCAGTGACACATGTCGGTGTTTAAAAGTTTGTATAAACAGAACCATATAGATGGAAATGAAACCTATTAATAAGTTCATCTAAACAGACTAAATGCAAGATAATTAAATTTTGTCCATGAATGTTTCTTAATATTTATTTTGAATTTACTGAAATTCTGACAAGCTTTTATCGAGTCTGGAATGAAGTTAAATGCTATTATAGCCGTATACAATATACCATTAGTTCTCTACTTCACTGCATTCATTCTAGGGACATGTAAGTTTACATATTGCCGTGCTGTATGATCATGTATAGATGAATTACTGACGAATATTAGTTTTATTTTTCCCCGAGCCAATCTATGTTTAATTTTTAAGGCAAGTGTTACCAAAGAGTACGCAATAGATAACCTAACCGGAGGAACGCCTGTTGATGAGCATGTTATTTGTCTGGACATTAAGAATGGAAAAGTATAAAGGGCTATGCGTGCTTCATTTTGAAGAATTTGAAGTTCTGCTGCTTGAACTTAGGGGCAGCAACTCCATACAACTTTGGAAAGATGTAGAAACTGCATGTGCCAGCCCCATGGTGTAGCGGTAGCGTGTCTGCCTCTTACTCGGACGCAGGTCTGAGGGCTGGAATGGGGTTCTATGAGTGTCGTGAGTCCAACTGAGGAGCAGTCGAATACGAAAGGTGGTGAACCCGGTTAAGGAAGCCAAGCAATACAGCCAAGGATGTCCTCATGCTGATCACATGACATTCCAGAATCTGCAACTGTCTGACTAGGCACCAGTCGTTTTGGAGGTCCAATAGTCTAATGGGCTGTTTCACCGTGTTTTTCTCTCTTTTAGAAACCGAATGGACGGATATACCCTAGGGACACATTTATAACGACCCTTCCGTTGTATTCCTCATCGTAAAGCCCCTAGCAAAAAAAAAAAAAAAATCCTCATCGTATAACAGTTGATATCATAAGTCATTTTTGATTCCTCTAGATTCTGACATCTCTACGTTCCGCTCGTCAAACTCTGTTGTAAATTTAATAATTTTCACCTTGATAGTGGAGATTGTGAAAATGGTTTGAGGGTGATTTATTTCTGTTTTTGGGAGGGAGGCAAGATACAGGATTAGAAGGATCATAGGAGCAACAGGAAGCAGTCTATCCTGGGATAGAGAAAAAAATAAAGGACCGTGAAAGAATGGAAAACGAACGATACACTCATTACGTAATGCAAACCTAACAGCGTGGGCGCTGGAAGAGAACTCGAGTAACCAAGGAAGATCAAAGTATGGAACAAGCAAGCGTGCACGTTTACATGACTTTTGATAACGTGATCATTGTCACGGAACCTTTTCCCTCAGTTTCCAAGAACAGGAACGTGACTTTCATTTCAAAAATCCTATATGCATTTGCTGAGATTCAAACCGCGGCCCGTAGCTGTGAGCTTGCATCCGGGAGATAGTGGGTTCGAATCCCTCTGTCGGCAGCCCTGAAGATGGTTATCCGTTGTTTCCCATTTTCACACCAGGCACCGGCTATCATACCCTCAAAAAATAGCCTGACATCATACGTGCGTAAGTAAGTAAGTCAGTAAGTAAGTAAGTAAGCCTCAACTGGAGGATTGCCATAGTCGTCACTTTATACTTTGTTCAAACTTGTAAGGCCTTGTGGGCATTCCTCCCTTATACCACAAGTTCTCTATAGAATGGATATAGCTTTGATTGCTTTCATCATTCGTACTATTGCAATTTGAACTAGCAGAAGTGTTCCAAAAATGTCTAATATTTCGAGTGACAGTTTTAATCATCATTCCAATATAGTCATGCATGTGAACATTTTCCGATAATCTATTTGCTTTCCTTAAGTCAGAATTGATATTTTTCCCCACAGTACCTCTAATGAGACCTCACTCTTCGTACGAACTTCTGTTTACTATTTTAACCTCGTCACATACCACCGCCAGCTCTTTGGTGAGATATACGCTCCTCAGGATTGTGTATTTCGCATTCCGCCTCAAGTCCTACGTGCAGCATGTTGTTACAATCGCTCGTTTCTTCGTGTTTGTAGACCTGATGGCGTGCGCCTTCACCGGAAAAAACCTCAAAACTTTTCTGTCTTGGAGATGTGAACGCGCGTTTTCTGCTCGCCCGACTTGAAGGCAGCCAGCCAGACGGCTGAGCGATGTTAGCTGTGCTCTGCGCTTCTTCCCAGAACAGAATTCCTTCCTTAACGCTAAGAAAGCAGATTTGTTTTTAAAACTGACAGACTTTACCTTTGCTCCATATAGGCAGAACATAGGAAAATGTTCTAAATTAAAAACACACACCGTGCTTTCGTAAACCCTGCACAGTAAGTTTCTTTCGAATAAGGGATTCTCCACAGCTCACTCCTTTGCAAACGTTCAATTTGTGTCGAAGTGATAATGAGTGGCGGAGAGTTAAATATTGAAACTCTCTTCAACGCTGTAAAATTATGGGACCAAAAGAAGGATATAAAATACCAGAATCAGGATCTGAAAATTAGATTATGGAAGGAAGTATCCACTGAAAGTAATTCGACAGGGAAATAATCAACATTAATTAATTCATAGACACAATAACAAACACAGCAGCATTTTCAGTTTTAGTGAACAGGAATTTGTAAAAGTAAATTATGTATTAAATTGTTTGGAGAAGCCGGCTTTTAAAATACATTATATAAACATTTCTAAAGTTGAAGATTACTGCACACTATAAGGCTATAAATATGCAGTATTTCCATTGTACGTCTACCACAGGTCCGCCTCTGTGGTGTAGTGGTTAGTGTGATTAGCTTCCACCCCCGGAGGCCCGGGTTCGATTTCTGGCTCTGCCACGAAATTTGATAAGTGGACAAGGGCTGGAACGGGGTCCACTCAGCCTCGGGAGGTCAACTGAGTAGAGGTGGGTTCGTTTCCCACCTCAGCCATCCTCGAAGTGGTTTTACGTGGTTTCCCACTTCTCCTCCAGGCCAATGCCGGGATGGTACCTAACTTAAGGCAACGGCCGCTTCCTTCCCTCTTCCTTGTCTATCCCTTCCAATCTTCCCATCCCCCCACAAGGCCCTGTTCAGCATAGCAGGTGAGGCCACCTGGGCGTGGTACTGGTCATCTTCCCTAGTTGTATCCCCGACCCAGAGTCTGAAGCTCCAGGACACTGCCCTTGAGGCGGTAGAGGTGGGATCCCTCGCTGAGTCCGAGGGAAAACAGCCCCTGGAGGGTAAACAGTTAAAGAAGAAGTACGTCTACTCACATATATGATGCACTTTCACACGCTTACGTTTTTCCACGAAAATTAACAGTGTCAATATTATTCATATTATCAATATTATCAGTATCCTTGTGAAACAACAGCGGTAGGGCCCGCTGATGCTGACACAGCCACACATGCCGTTAAGCAACATCGGGCATGGTCAGTTCCTGGATGAGTAACCGCCCAGGCCTACCACCTATCACTGAAACGCACTTAATCAGGAAAAACGAACACAACAGCCATGTCAAATCATATCAAATAACATCACATTAATAGTCCTTCTCATACGAATGTCAATACACCAATTATTATTATTATTATTATTATTAACAACAATCTGTATATATTATTCTTATACATGTTTTCCAAACAGCCCTGGTAAGGATCGCTAAAGTGAAACCGGTACTGGGACTCAGTTAAATTACTGCTCAATTTGACCACAGGCTCTCAACAATACAAGCGATCCATACTATGTCAACAATAATGACTTACCGGTGTGCATTGTTTTTAATTGACCGGCGTTACTGTTTAAATAATCACAAAATGCTAATCGTATTCACTTTGCCTTAGATTATACTTATTATTTACAGGCGAAGCTCTAAATTCATTTCCATAAAGTACTGACTGCTGATTTTCAGTTTCCGAGAGAGCAGCTTCATCTGCAGGGTGTATCAGAACTATTATTAAAACCTGCAACCTGTTTTCCAGTCATTCGACCGAGTCAGGTATAAAATGCTACTTTGCTTTACGTCGCACCGACACAGATATGTCTTATGGCGACGATGGGATAGGAAAGGCCTAGGAAGTGGAAAGAAGCGGCCATGGCCTTAATTGAGGTACAGCCTCGGCATTTGCCTGGTGTGAAAATGGGAAACCACGGAAAACCATCTGCAGGGCTGCCGACAGTGGGGCTCGAACCCACATCTCCTGATTACTGGATACTTGCCGCACTTAAGCGACTGCAGCTATCAAGCTCGGTGGGGGGGGGGGGAATAAAATGAATTAAGCCCCATCTTGCGGCGAGGATAGGAATTATGCCGGCTGCCGAGGCCTGTCGCACTGCTCTGGGGCAATGATTTATGACTGATAGATGAAATGATATTGGAGAGTGTTGCTGGAATGTAATATGACAGGGAAAACCGGAGTACCCGGAGAAAAACCTCTCCCGCCTCCACTTTGTCCAGCATAAATCTCACATAGAGTGACCGAGATTTGAACCACGGAACCCAGCGGTGAGAGGCCGACGCGCTGCCGCCTGAGCCATAGAGGCTTTTGTATCAGAACTATACCGATAAAAAATCAGGGATGCTCTTCGTGTTATGGTGGAACAATCCGATTGGCGGAGAAAAGGTTTCTTTTCGAGAAAATGATGTTATTTTGTTACTTCCAGGCGCGCGATTCAAATTGTATTTGCTGTGGCAGAATACAAGCCACTGCCGTGCTTCAGGAAAGAGAAGGGGAGGTGGGGCAAGTGGGGTGTACAATGGAGACAGAGATAATGCTCCGCGAGTGTGCATAAGTTTCCTCGTTCGGCTCGCCCTGGTCTCTTATGGCCTGTTTACACGCGGACAGTAATTTAGTGGTAACTAAATTTTTAACTTAATTTTAAGTGACTTGCAGCGTGTGAACTGTGACTTTAGTGGTAAGTGGTAAGTAAACGATTAAGTAACAATTTAGTCAAGTGGAATAGAATCCAGTCTATTTTTCCTTTCAAGTAGACTTCTCACCAGCTGCGTGCGCACCCATCGGAGTAGTGGGGGAGCACTGTACTTGCAACTTACCACGTGCGAACGGACGCAATTTAGTCAAGTTCATAAGTTGTGGGTAAAGCTACGGAGCTGATCATCGTTGTGAGTTCCTGTTTTCTTTTCATCGTTCATTCTAATTGCCGACAACAATGGCTAGATGGATAGAAGCTTTTAAGTCACTGCAGAATGGAAACAATACTAATTTTTGTGATAGGTTTTTGATGTGTATTCACTGAAATTTAAAAGCAATAAACCTTTGATAATAGTTGTTTTGCTAAACAATTGCTTATGTATAATATGGTAACCAATATGTGTTTGTATTTTTCCTTACCTGTATGAAATCTTTCAGAGCAGTATATATATATAGCTTCATATACTTCCGGAAACACTAGATATACTGGCTTTGGAAACTCTGAAGAAATGATGAAGGCTTCGGACATTATTTCCCGTCGCGAGCATGTACAGCACGATATGCAGTTTCAGCTTTGCTGATAATGCTCTACGCATGATGGTATCTGTCTTTTGTATAACCGGTTCAACTTTATGCAGTAACTCTAAATGTTGCTTGTGACATTCGCAAGGATAACATAAATATTCCTGTCGATCCTCCTCGGCTAATTCTTTAAAGAGAATTGTACTTGCCCCGAGATTATTCCTTCTGGTAATCTATTTTCGCTCCCATTCTCTTTTTCTCCTAACTTTGGTCACCTCATCCTCAACTTCCTCTAAAATGTTATCTAACACGTTGTTGATGGCCGTCCATCTTATCTCTGCTGTAGTTGACGACACAGGAACGACTGAATCACGTGGCTTGAGTGACAAACTGGCATGTACCACTGTACTAAACGCTGTCTTACGTTTAAACAAGCCTACGTGAGTTAAGTAGTAACTAACCACTTACTACTGTACTAAACACTGTCCACGTGTAAACTAGCCATATTACAGGCATCCCATCGTCGCCAAAAGACCTGTCTGTGTCGGTGCGACGTAAAACAAATAGCTCTTACAGGCAATATCCACAGTTCGTTTATTAAACAGACGTAACTGAACACACAGTACAAGAACATACACTTGTCAGTCAAGGAATGCACCAGATCATTTCCCCTCTCGTTTGATGGTCTCAGTAACGTTCTGTATTATTTGACATGCTCGAAGATACAACGCTGCCGTCCCACCATTGTGCATTCCTTCACTCACAACACTGTAAATGGTGTAAGATACTGAACGAAGGAAACAATATGATGCTGTATAGGCTTTTGGGCTTATGCCGTGTTAAGAAAATAAGGCGAAATTCTTTACGTTTCGCAGAAAACTGCGCTCTGCGTTCTCAGAAGAAATCTCGACTGACCACGAGCCTATACAGCATCATGTCTATAAGTACGGGCCGTGAAAGCATTAATGGCAATACGCTCAGATTACAGTAGATTAGAGGCGGAAAACTATCGATAGTGACCACTATCGTCATACATCGATAGTCAGTTGCCCATTATCGATAGTCGACGATAGTATTTTTTTCCCTCATTGACTTATTTTTCACGCTAACAGAAATTGTGCATCTGTTTGCAGTTAAATGGTGAGGAGTTTGTTTCGATTCATAGGTGTGCATTTAAGTATCTCTGCGTACCTGTGACTTCTGTGCCACCCGAAAGACTATTTAGCATTTTGGAAGGTGGGATTCTCCATTCAACCTAACCTTAGTTCAGTTGATGCCAATACGGGACAAACAATGAGATTTAGATGTTGTCAGAGACTGTATGTAGGCGAGAGAAGATAAGGCACATTTTAGGTCAAAGACTTCATGAAAGCAACTGAAAATTCTCCTGTCGTCTGTTGAGAATGCTGTAAAACATTTTTCGAAAGATATTACAATACCCGAGAAAATGTCGGGCGATCGCAAAATGAACACTGCAGCTGAACAAGTATTTCTCGGGCGGTCACGTTTTTGGGCAAGCGCGTGCAGCCCGAGAATGTCTCGGACGTGCCACTGAAGAGATTTATGAGTGATTCCGATTTGAATTTCAGAAATTACATAGCATGAAATAGTTGTGCTTTCTACTGATTTTTGTGAATTGTGTTCGATAAATGTTCTATTTTCGGGCATAATGATATGATTCGTTCCACTTTTTGAAAACTATCGGTTACTATCGATAGTATAGCTCATAATATCGGAAATATCGATGGCGATTACTATCGATGGTTTGCCGCCTCTACAGTAGATGTTCAATATGCCCCCCTCCTACTTCGATGCACAGTTCACAACGGGGTAGTAGTGACTTTTAAACGCTGTCCAGGATGTGTGGTGTGTAGCGAACGACCTGGTAAGCCGCCTGTATTCTTGATACAAGTTCATCTTCTCTTTCCAAGGTGTTCGCATAGTAGACAATTTGTGCAGAACAAACTGTATACTGCCTATTGGGGCTGGGAAGCGACTATACCAAACGAACGATAAACTGATGTACAGTACCGGTCAGAAGTTTAGGACCACGTAAAGAAATCACGAAATGTCATCTAGAACCTAAAATTGTGCCACGAGATATCTGTAATTTTCTTTCTGATCTCTCACATCTGATAGGATATACGTCGCCTGATTTCATTGAGTTAGTCCAAATAATGTGGAAGTTATGAATTTTTAACTCTTAGACGGTCACAACAAAAGATCAACAATTTTGGTTATATAATGTACTGTACACTCTAATTGGTTGCAAGTATCACCGCCAAGATTTTTTTGTAGACTTAGAGATAGGTGGGGGCCATTTTAGTATAAATATAAAATTTCCGAAAATATGCGGCACCTTTCTTTTGCGTGTTTTATTTTTTTCGAACCAGGGCCAAAATGGTTGATTTTTCTTTGCCTTTGTCATGTATGGCCCAAGGTCTCAGGACGAGCTATCGGCATGAAACTTATCTGCCCTGATAGTTCCATTTGCACTTTGTGGATGGCAACCAAGAACACATTTCTGATGACGATAGCTCACACTGAGACCTATGACAAGAACAAGGAAAAACTGACCATTTTAGAGTTGATTTGATACAAAAAATAAAAGCATAAAAGTCGGTGCCGCATTTTTTTGGAATTTTTCAGTTTATACTACAATGACATGCCTGCTGTCATTTCTTGATGGATACAGTACTTTTGCATCCATCTCTTGGCACAGGCCAGAGTAAAGTGTAGCTTCCACCGAAGTCCCAGTCAACATCCATGGCTGCGACAATATGGAAGTTGCTGGGGTATGGGTATTGTTGAGTAGTCCGGCTCCATGGCTAAATGGTTAGCGTGCTGGCCTTTGATCACAGGGGTCCCGGGTTCGATTCCCGGCAGGGTCGGGAATTTTAACCATCATTGGTTAATTTCGCTGGCACGGGGGCTGGGTGTATGTATCGTCTTCATCATCATTTCATCCTCATCACGCCGCGCAGGTTTCCTACGGGAGTCAACTCAAAAGACCTGCAACTGGCGAGCCGAACATGTCCTCGGACACTCCCGGCACTAAAAGCCATACGCCATTTCATTGTTGAGTAATGACATTCAGAGCATGACTAGTGCATCTGAGTGTTATGAAAGGTGCTGCTCATAGGGTCAGTTGTGCTGCAATAGTACTTTCTGACCCAGTGAGGAAAGCAATGGCAAACTACCTCACTCCTCATCTTGCCTAGTACGCCTCATTTTGGTGCTGCCATTGGTTTTTGGGGTTTCCTCATAACCGCATAACCTTTGGTGGTGCTATTTGAGGATCCAACCAGCCTCTGCGCTGATGACCTAACAGACAACAGACAGACTAAAATGACCCCCAACTATTGCTAAGTCTATAAAAGAATCTTGTTGGTGATACTTGAAGCCGATTAGAGTATATAGTACATAATATTTCCAAAAATGTTGACTTTCTGACGTGACCTTCCAACAGTTAAAAATGTATAACTTATTCACTAATTGGCGTAAATCACTGAAATCAGGCGACGTATATCATATTAGATGCGAGAGCTCAGGAAAAATAAATACAGAGGTCTAGTAGCAAAATTTTAGGTTGTAGATGGAACTTCATGATTTTTTAATGTGGTCCTAAACTTTTGACCGTTACTGTATTCGCATCGAGCATTACCTCTGTCTCCCACTTTCCATCGGCTGGCTCTCTGGCATAGCACACACGTTACGTTGGTCAATTTGAATCGCGCTAACGGAAGTAAGTAATCTCATTTTCTCTTAAATAAACATTTCCTGCGCCAATCCGATTGCACCATCGTTCTTAACACAACACGAAGAGCATCCCTGATGTTTTTTGTCGGGATAGTTCTGATACACCCTGTATACTTTAGGTCTGTCTGTTGCGTCATCGACCAGAAGGACTGCTGGATCCTGAAAAAAATTAGTAATAATAATAATACCGTAGTAATAATAATAATGTTATTGATACCGAGGGAGTTGGTCGTGCGGTTAGGGGCGCGCAGCTGTGAGCTCGCATCCGGGAGATTGTGGGTTCGAACCCCATTGTCGGTAGCCCTGAAGATGATTTTCAGTGGTTTCCCATTTTCACACCAGGCGAATGCTGGGGTTGTACCATAATTAAGGCCATGGCCGCTTTCTTGCCACTCCTAAGCCCTTTCCTATCCCATCGTCGCCATAAGACCTATCTGTGTCGGCACGACGCAAACCAAATTGTAAAAAAATTGGTTTTACGTCCTATTAATTATTGTTACGGTTTTCGAAGACGCCGAGATGACGGAATTTTGTCCTGAAATATAAAAAAATACATTTCTTTTTGCTATTGGTTTCACGTCGCACTGATTTAGACAGGTCTTATGGCGGCGATAAGATAGGGCATGCATGACTAGGACTAGGAAGAAAGTGACCGCGGACTAAAATTAACGTACAGCCCCAGCATGTACGTGATGTGAAAATGGGAAATAATGTAAAGCCATCTTCAGGGCTGGCGACAGTGAGGTTCAAACCCATCATCTTCTGAACGCAAACGATACATGGCCCGAACCATGCAGCCAAGTCACTCGGTACTCCAAAAGTTATGTGGTTACAGGGAACCGTTAAAACCGCACAGGGCAAGGTGTCGAGTCAGGCTGTTTGTCATTACGTTCTTCACTGGGCCGTTAAAGTGCTATTGCAGTATGACTGGCCCCACCCTAAGGATAACACATTCCATGGCTTCCTGACGTGCGAGTCGTGCTCCGAATATAATTACTCAGCTCCGACGTTACCTCAGCAGTTTCTACGAAATGTGCCCTCAAAGTACCTGTAAAATGAATAAACTTAATCAAATCGTGCCCAATCAATCAATCAATCAATCAATCAATCAATCAATCAATCAATCAATCAATCAGTTCTCACACTTCATTTCACTGTATAAAGAGATAAGATGAGAAGTAAGAAGTAAGGTTCATGTTGCTTCATAATGAAGTGCGTTGGTTGTCTCGTGGTAGAATTCTTGGCGCGATTGTTAGATTTAATTGATGGCGCGAGGTTATTTTTATTGGAATCCAAGTTAGAAGTAAGGCACCGCGTGACTGACATTTCCTGCTCTCCAATTTTGCTTCTTATCTGATATAATGACCGTTTAAAATTCTATAAATTCTAGTCTTCAGTGTCCAATTGGATAGTATTCACCGTCCAAACTAAATCTGAGGCAATCATAAAGAAATGAAATAAATTGTCGTTCCAAGCTGCAAATCAAGAATTTGATTCGCTTCCTTCGTTCAATGATATCCTCTAAACGGTTAAAAATGAATTGTGGTTTTATATCCTTGAAATGGCGTATGGCTTTTAGTACCAGGATTGTCCAAGGACATGTTCGGCTCGCCAGGTGCAGGTCTTTTTATCTGACTTCCATAGGCGACCTGCGCGTCGTGATGGGGATGAAATGATGATGAAGACGACATATACACCCAGCCCCCATGCCAGCGAAATTGACCAATGATGGTTAAAATTCCCGACCCTGCCTGGAATCGAACCCGGGACCCCTTTGGCCAAAGGCCAGCACGCTAACCATTTAGCCATAGAGTCGGACTGAATATATTATTTATACAATGAAAATGTATTGTTTTATTTAAACTATATCTTTGAAAGTATAGAAGAGCTTCTCAAATCCCTGGAGTCGAAACTAAAGGCAATATTTTCCTTCTTATTACGGAAATATTAGTTGGATGGAAAAATCCTTTCTTGGTGCCAGAAAATGACTGGTCCTTCTAACATGAGGTACAAATGATAGAGTGGTATTTTTGATTCGGGCTTGAAGATAGCATTTCCTTCAATGGCTTAATTGTAGTCTTGACTACATGCGTGGAAATTATATCCCGAAGTTTCCCTACAGGCAATTAATATTTTCAGCTATCATAAAGGACAAGTATAGAAATAGACTTGATATTGGGTCGGATTTACGACTTAAAGTGTCTAACACTGACGGCATCAAAACAGGCCCAAACATAACACTGACTGTTTCAGTTAAGTTAAATCTGTTTTCGTAGCTTTTGTTTTTATGAGTAGGTTTTATGTCTTGTAAAATATTTTATTTTTATGGATGCGTTATAGAACATTCTTCTTCTTTTCCTGGCCTTTAACCAATTTCCTGGGATCTGCATTTTGTATCGATTACCTCTGTATCGACTTGACCCATTTCAAAGGTACACTCCCATATTTCCACAACTTGTACGCACACTTGTTTTGTTATTGATGCTATGATCTCAGTTACTTGTACGAATATCATGTTCTGCTCTCACAAACGTAAGCAGCTGCTACTGGGGGATCAGATATGCTTTACTCCGTCGCGCAGTGATTTTAGTACGGGCAATTACGCACTCCTTTCTCGCGTACCGGTCGAAGTCAGTAGCGGGAAGGTAAACCATACAACAGTAACTCAAACAGTTTAGATTATGAAAGGAGGTGATGAAACAGCCCGCCTTCATTCTTCACACATTTTTATCACCTCGTTAGGAAATTATTCATCTCTCGCTATAGTTCACACTGAGGAATCCCGGCAATTTTTCTAACGAATATGTCTCATTTCTTGTAAGGTGTGAGGGTTCGTATGTAACTTAACTGTTCAGGTGTTAGGTATCAATATTTATATATTTTCGTACACCTACCTGGAAATTTCGAGTACCCTGCTGGCCTCCATTTTTGACATGCCATTTCTCTCTGCTTCAATGGCACTTTTCAGGTTATCCTCTGTGTAGTTGAAGAAAACCCTTCGAGGATGACTCTTCTCCATTTCTGTTCTCAAGTAAAATTGTGTAAAACGAACAGTACTTAGAAAATGAAAGAGTTTAACAGGAATGTCCACTACCGGGTAATGGTCTTCCAGAGATGGACACTCCTGTGTCCATTACTGGAATTTTCGCTAAATTAACCTACCAATTGTGGACACCCCCACGAAAGTGCTTCGAAATCAACACTTTGGAAATATTAAATGAAAACATGGACATTTATACTATTTTTCATATGGGTGTCATGTTCTATAACATAACCAAACAAAAATCTAAATGGATGCGATCGAGTTTGAGTAAATACCCACCTTAAGGTGGAAGAACGAAACACATGCTCTCATAAGCTGTCAGCCATATTTATTCTCCTTCCTGTTGCAGGTGCGCGAACTTACTTTATCTAATACCAAAATTTCATTTGTAACACGAATAGCAACATAACAGCGAACACTTCAAACCAAAAGTAGTGATAATATTGATTTTGTAGCCCTCTTTTGCTGGCTTGTGTCCATTACTGGGCAGGTAACCCTATCATATTTCAAGTAATTCTTTTTTAATGGTAAAGTACCTGTTTTTAGCGATTATTGGAATTATGTAGCTTTTGCTTGTAACACAATCCAGCATGTGTACAGTACGCCTATTTTTCTTTTCTTGTAGGAAATAAACGGTATCCTGCCTGACTGAGTGAATTTCCTGGTCACATCATCCCCCATTCCTACGACACGGAGTGATATGAGGACTTTCAGTCCTACATCACCGCTACTAAGCGAGTTGGCTGCGTGGTTCGAGCACATAGCTTTTAGCTTGCATTCGGGATATAGTGAGATTGAATCCCACTGTCAAGAGCCCTGACAGGTGGTTTTCTGTGCTTCCCATTTTCGCATCAGGCAAATGCTTGGTCTGCTGTACCTTAATCAAGGTCACTGGCACATCCTTTGTAGCCATTATTATTATTATTATTATTATTATTATTATTATTATTATTATTATTATTATTATTATTATTAACCTATCTGGTTAGCTAAATTGTTAGCCTGCTGGTAATTGACCCATCGGGTTCCGAGTTTGATTGCCGGCTGGGTCGTGAATTTTAACCCTCATTGGTTAATTCCATTGGCTCGGGGGCTGGGCGTGTGTGCCGTTTTTAACGTTAGAATTCATAATAGATATGGCCCAATCTCCACAGATGTGCAGGTCACCTTTACGGCGTCAACTAGGAAGACCTGCACCAGATCTCTTCGGGGTCACACATTATTATTATTATTATTATTATTATTATTATTATTATTATTATTATTCAAGGGATATGAACAATTTCCACCATAGTACTTTATTATTACTTGGTATTACAACTGTAATTATTTTATAATGGGCTGTTATTACATTATTTTATTACAACAGTTCCGAGTGATATGAATATTTTTTTATATTATTTTGTTCAAGGTTTCATGTTCTATATTTCATTCTCTCTAAGTAGGACGATATGTACTTAATGGTAATTTATTGTGATTTCTTTTTAATTACTGGACATGTGTTATTTTTTCTTCTTTATGCAACATGTAAGTATGTAGTCTGTATCTTGTATTGTTAATGCCATTTTAAAAACAAACTGTGCAACTTTGAGTGCTTTCCTAATTTAAAAAACTAAGAAATTTTCTTTATTTCTGCAACCTGTGTACTTGCTTCCTCACCACGCCCACTTGTTTTGATCGCTTAAAATACGGCAGACGCGACGTTAAAGTGGATTCAAATTTGAACGTTCCGATAGCCACTCTATAGTCCTCTTTCTAGCTCCTTGAACTCACCTTTCACTATTCTTTGATTTTTATGGGGGGGGGGGGATTCTGAAGAATATTCTTAACTTGCACGTCTTTGTAAATATAAGCACTGTCTCTGTATTTTATTTTCTTCTCTTTTTTTTTTTTTTTTGGTCACTTTATACCATTAAATTTCTTTCCCGTTTCCGGTAATTATATTAAAAACATGGTACAATATTTCAGTTAAAGAGTATGTCCTTAAATGAAATACGAATCGCCTTTGTAAGTTTTTAGTGAAGGTTACTTTATTTTATCATAATTTCTCACGTTCAGAATTCATACCCGTGCATACTTTAATGAAAAGTGTAGTATCTTCCTTTGACAGTGCTCGCGAAAGTACTAAAGTAGTTTAATGTAATAGGGCCTGTATTAACTAAAATAAGTGTCATTATTTCTTACAATGGTTTAGCATGATGTCATTTGATAATAAAATCATGGTCGAGACCGCTAATATTTCGGTACATAAGGATTACTAAGAAATAGGAGAATTTGGTCCTCAATGAGTTAACATGTTTATCTTCGTTCCGTCTGAACGTTACGGACTGAACTTTTATTTTTTAACATTTGCTTTACGTAGCACCGACAAAGATAGGTCTTATGGCGACGATGGAATAGGGAAGTCCTAGGAGTGGGAAGAAAACGGCCGTTGCCTTAGGTACAGCCCCAGCATTTGCCTGGTGTGAAAACGGGAAACTACGGAATACCACCTTCAGGGCTGCCGACAGTGGGGTTCGAACCCACTATCTCCCGGATGCAAGTTCAGAGCTGAGCGCCCCTAACCGGACCGAACGTTGAAAGGCAGCAATGATGTAGTAATGATGTTACTGATTGTACGTCTCATAAACTAATTTTACGGTTTTCGGAGACACCAAGACGCCGGAATTTTATCCCTCAGGAGTTTTCTTAGGTGCCAGTAAATCTATCAACTTGAGACTGACGTATTTGAGAACCTTAAAACATCACGGGTCGAACCTGCCAAGTTTAGCTCAGAAGGCCAGCGCTTTACCGTCCGAACTACTCAGCCCGCCCACAGTATATATTGAAGATGTATGTATGTATGTATTATTATTATTATTATTATTATTATTATTATTATTATTATTATTATTATCATCTAAATTTCTCAGTTCATGTTTCGTAGCTCAAGTCGATGCAGCCCACAGAAGGCAGACCAGTTCTCTCTCTTCGCCTTCACTAACTAATATAAGCAACCACCAGAGTGGCTTCATCTGGTGCTGTACTGTTAGCTGCCATATGTCAGTTCTAATGCGGCGCGACACCGCATTCTGACAACTTGTCACGCGAGATGGCAGCAGCGTCGCGATACGGATCTGTGTCCCGCGGGACGCGACGCGACGCGGTGCGACTGTCACTTGTCTCCTATCTCTTGCAACACATCAGCAGCTAATTCCTCGACAATATGTCACCCTCCCAATTGTGAGTAGTTCATTTGAAACTCTTCGCTTTGTTGAGAAAATGAATGTTAAAGGTCGTTGCGCACACAACTGATGAAAGCCCTATCACTTAGAGTGCAATTTGCTTCACGCCGTATGTCACAGTGGTGTGTGATTAAACTGAAAGTATATTATCTTTCTCCGTTAATCGCAGAACACATATGTATGCACTTCTTTCTCTTCGACTATTATATTTATAAAATGAGCCGTATGTTCCACATCATATCACCCTAACATATCCTGAACCTTTCCCTGAATCGACTTCCACATCCGAGTGTTCCAAGACATGTAATGTTGCAGTCTTACATCATCATCATCATCATCATCATCATCATCTGTTTACCCTCCAGGTTCGGTTTTTCCCTCGGACTCAGCGAGGGATCCCACCTCTACCGCCTCAAGGGCAGTGTCCTGGAGCTTCAGACTCTTGGTCGGGGGATACAACTGGGGAGAATGACCAGTACCTCGCCCAGGCGGCCTCACCTGCTATGCTGAACAGGGGCCTTGTGGAGGGATGGGAAGATTGGAAGGGATAGACAAGGAAGAAGGAAGGAAGCGGCCGTGGCCTTAAGTTAGGTACCATCCCGGCATTCGCCTGGAGGAGAAGTGGGAAACCACGGAAAACCACTTCCAGGATGACTGAGGTGGGAATCGAACCCACCTCTACTCAGTTGACCTCCCGAGGCTGAGTGGACCCCGTTCCAGCCCTCGTACCACTTTTCAAATTTCGTGGCAGAGCCGGGAATCGAACCCGGGCCTCCGGGGGTGGCAGCTAATCACGCTAACCACTACACCACAGAGGCGGACTGCAGTCTTACATAACTGTTGATATTATGAGAATCACATAACTTTTTAGTTTTATGTGGAATCCAGTCCACAAGATTCCCACTTCAAGAATCTCTGATGTTGAATGGAATTCGAACCATGGCCACCTTGGTGAAAAGCCGATGACTATTCCCCTCGGCTACTACGCCCCCGTCGGAATTAACATCCGTCAGTGTGTTATTTTCTCTTTTCTTTTCTTTCGTTTTTCCTGAGTATGAAGGTAATTGCAGGAATGAATTATGCTGAAAAGCGAATGATCATGTCAGAATAAGACCAAAAGAATATTACTGGTATTCTGCAAAATTAGTAAAAGGATTACTATAAAGAAAGACAAGGAGCCTCCGTGGCTCAGGCGGCAGCACGTCGGCTTCTCACAGCTGGATACCATGGTTTAAATCCCGGTCACTCCATGTGAGATGTGCTGGACAAAGCGGAGGCGGGACAGGTATTTCTCCGGGTACTCCGGTTTTCACTGTCATACTTCATTCCAGCAACACTCTCCATTAACATTTCATTTCATTTGTTAGTCATTTATCATTGCCCCAGCGGAGTGCGACAGGTTTCGGCAGCCGGCACATTTCCTATCCTCGCCGCTAGATGGGGGCTTCATTCATTCCATTCCTGACCCGGTCGAATGACTGGAAAGAGGCTGTGGCTTTTCAAGGAGAGAAGTAAGAGGTATTGTGTACCGGTTAGTAGGTATGTATAAAATGAAAGGTCAAAGAGAAAAATGTGATGAGCATTGTTGTTTGTTATGGGGCGAAACAATGGGCGAAATGAGATAACATTCACTTTCTGTATAGTCAAATATATTTGTAGCGAATGTAGGGTTAACATGTATGTATGTATGTATGTATGTATCCCGAAGGATGGATATATCGTCAACGACTCCGTCATGAGGTGCCACAGATAACCTAGGCGTCACTTAAGAGGCATATAAGGGAAATAAGGAGTGAGGTAGTTTGCAGTTGCTTTCTTCACCGAGCCAGCCGTCACTATTACATATCAGGCTGACAAACCCACTGAAATATTCACACCAACACTTTCACACCATATATAACAGGGATTGGCTGCATAAGAAATGGCACTACTAGCACCACTCACCCCTTGATCACTTTCTAAGATGAGACTGAAACAGGTCAATGAAAGTAACAAATACGCTCTAGCCTATACTATAAGGTACAGTGCACTGTAAACACTGAAAAAAGAGTACTACGCCAAGTATTAAACAAATAGAACGAAATATATTTATTTAAAGTTAATACAAGTAGGATCAGAGGTCCCTTTGGCTGTAATTAACTGCCACTGTAACACAATTGTATCAATTAATATACAAAATATAATAAAAAGAATACATAAAAGAGCGTAAGATCATTTCTACACTCAGGATAAATAAATAATAAAAACTAAACATCTACGAGATTACAATATTACTTTTACATAGGCTCTACTAACAAGGAAGAGAAGCCATAAGAATAACCTAAGATACAGTTTAATACCGAGAATGAATTAAAAATAAAACTAAACGTCTTAAATGTATCTAGGAGATTATGATATTTTGTAATATTTAATTAACTTGGTGAAAATTCACTTACATGGCTTAAAGGATGAAAAGGTAGCGGCATTAAAGACATTTATTCTGAGTTATGACACTATTTTGCTGTATTTCATGTAGTTTAAGGTAATTGTATAACCTAATTGAGAGGCAGTGACAACAAACGCCTTACTGCACTTTATCGTACGATGCTGTGGAACCTGACGGGTGTTAGCTGTAAACCTATTGTACCGATCATGCGCTTGACTCATTTGAACAATGGATTTGGTCAAATACGAGGGTGCATTAGTTTTTAAAATTCTCAGCTGAGTATGATCGTCTATCCCTGAGTTTCAACCAATCTGCGACTTTGTAGTAAGATGTTACATGACAATCTTTACGAATATTAAAGACGAAAGGGGAGCCTCCGTGGCTCAGACGGCAGCGCGTCGGCCTCTCACCGCTGGATACCGTGCTTCAAATCCCGGTCACTCAATGTGAGATTTGTGCTGGACAAAGCGGAAGCGGGACAAGTTTTCCTCCGGGTACTCCGGTTTTCCCTGTCATCTTTCATTCCAGCAACACTCCATTCTCATTTCATAGCATCTGAAAATGAAAATGAAAACGCACAACCTGTTTTCCGGTCATTGACCAGGTCAGGGATGTAATGAATGAACCATACACATATAGACTATTAGTACGATGGGGTCGCCACTCCCAAGGTGATTTATTAATGACTGATAATGCTATGAAATGATAATGGAGAGTGTTGCTGGAATGAAGGATGACAGGGAAAACCGGAGTACCCGGAGAAAAACCTGTACCGCTTCCGCTTTGTCCAACACAAATCTCACATGGAGTGACCGGGATTTGAACCACGCTATCTAGCAGTGAGAAGCCGACGCGCTGCCGTCTGAGCCACGGAGGCTCCTCATAGCATTTATCAGTCATTAATATATCACTTTGGGAGTGGCGATCCCATCGTACTAATAGCCTATATATGGTTCATTCATTACATCCCTGACTCGGTCAAGATTGGAAAACAGGTTGTAGGTTTTCAATGACGAAAGGCTCACAGGCATTCCGAACTCGCTGGAGTTTGGTATTCTTCTTCTTCTTAATCTGGCTACCCTTCAGGTTCGGTTTTTCCCTCGGACTCAGCGAGTGATCCCACCTCTACCGCCTCAAGGGCAGTGTCCTGGAGCTTCAGACTCTGGGTCGGGGGATACAACTGGGGAGGATGACTAGTACCTCACCCAGGCGGCCTCACCTGCTATGCTGAACAGGGGCCTTGCAGGGGGATTGGAAGATTGGAGGGGATAGGCAAGGAAGAGGGAAGGAATCGGCCGTGGCCTTAAGTTAGCTACCATCGCGGCATTTGCCTGGAGAAGTGGGAAACCACGGAAAACCACTTCCAGGACGGCTGAGGTGGGAATCGAACCCACCTCTACTCAGTTGACCTCCCGAAGCTCAGTGGACCCCGTTCCAGCCCTCGTACCACTTTTTTCAAATTTTGTGGCAGAGCCGGGAATCGAACCCGAGCCTCCGGGGGTGGCAGCTAATCACACTAACCGCTACACCACAGAGGCGGACGTTTCTTATTATATGTCTCTAAATAAAGAGTGGATCACACTGGGAAAGAAAACAACTTTGTTTCGCATTATAAAAATATGTGGTAATGGAAAATCAAAGAATATAAAGTAAGAACTAAAGTAAGCAATGCAGGATATGGTACATTTTTGCCCTAGAATATATAACCCGCCGCCTCTGTGGTGTAGTGGTTAGCGTGATTAGCTGCCACCCCCGGAGGTCCGGGTTCGATTCCCGGCTCTGCCACGAAATTTGAAAAGTGGTACGAGGGCTGGAACGGGGTCCACTCAGCCTCGGGAGGTCAACTGAGTAGAGGTGGGTTCGATTCCCACCTCAGCCATCCTGGAAGTGGTTTTCCGTGGTTTCCCACTTCTCCTCCAGGCGAATGCCGGGATGGTACCTAACTTAAGGCCACGGCCGCTTCCTTCCCTCCTCCTTGCCTATCCCTTCCAATCGTCCCATCCCTCCACAAGGCCCCTGCTCAGCTTAGCAGGTGAGGCCACCTGGGCGAGGTACTGGTCATTCTCCCCAGTTGTATCCCCCGACCAAAAGTCTGAAGCTCCAGGGCACTGCCCTTGAGGCGGTAGAGGTGGGATCCCTCGCCGAGTCCGAGGGAAAAGCCGAACCTGGAGTGTAAACAGATGATGATGATGATGATGATGATATATAACACCGTTTAAAATCTAAGACGTAGGGGCCTAAATGGAATTGATATTGTGTCAAATGAATTCAAAACACTTAGAATTATGATATTTAATGTAAAAATAGACAAACTGCCGGTAATAAGGATTATTAAATGCGTATATCACGTTATAATAAACTAATGTCTCTCCTGAGTTTCTGGTGATCCGAAAGTAGGGGAAGAGAGTACTCTATTATATCCTAATCAATGTGTTATTTCTGATCAGTTCATTCATCCAGCGATTTCAACACTATGATTTTTTAAAACCTTTTTGACCCCTGCGGTTGTTGTTTGAGTCATAAGTCCATAGACTGGCTTGTTGCAGCACTCCACGCCACCCTGTCCTGTGCTAATCTTTTCATCTCTAACTACTACATTCTACATCTGCTCTATTCTGTTTGTCATATTCATACCTTGGTCTATCCCTACCATGATTACTGCCTACATTTCCCTCAAAAACCAACTGAACTAGTCCTGGGTGTCTTAATATTTGTCCTATCATTCTATCTCTTCTTCTCGTTAAATTTAGCCAAATCGATGTTCTCTCACCTATTCGACTCAGAGTCTCTTCATTTGTGATTCGATCTACTCACCTTCAGCATTCTTCTATAATACCACATTTCAAAAGCTTCGTTTCTCTTTCTTTCTGAGCTAGTCATCGTCCATTGTTCACTTCCATACAATGCCACACTCCAGACAAAGTCTTCAAAAACATTTTTCTAAGTCCTATATCAATGTTTGAAGTGAGAACATTTCTGTTCTTAAAAGAGGCCTTTCTTGCTTATGCTAGTCTGCATTTTATGTCCTTGCTTCTGCCCTCGTTAGTTATTTTTATACTCAAGTAACTATATTCATCTACTTCCCCTAAGACTTCATTTCCTAATCTAATATTTCCTGCATCACCTGCCTTTGTTCGACTGCATTATATTACTTTTGTTTTGGACTTACTTATTTTCATCTTGTGTTCCTTCCCGTAAATGTTGAATTCTGCAGAACATTCCAACACGTGCGATCTTGTTCATATGCCAAATTTCACATCTCCAGGCTTAACGACTCTTGAGATATGGTTATTTCTTAGAAATCGAAATGGTTCTCTTTTCACCTCTTTATGATTCGTTTCCAAAAAATCGTTTCTTAGCTATAGTTTACGTCACAAAGCCATACACAACTCCTTAAGGTCACGTTTCTAGGTACAGTGGTTTGTATTGGTCAATGGCGGCTGAGTCAAACACCTTAGCTTCTTGAATCAATTATGTATGTATGTTGGGTATTCAGCCCGAAGGCTGGTTGGATCCTCAACAGGTCCACCATTAGCTGTCCTAGATTGCCTAGGTGTCACTGAAGAGGCGTACTAGGGAAATGAGGAGTGAGGTAGTTTCCCGTTGCTTTCCTCACTGGGCCAGAAGTTGCTATTGCATATCAGTCTGCCAAGCCCGCTGAAATGCGTGCACCAACCGACCCTATGAGCAACATTTTCACACCATTCATAGCAGGGACTGGCTGCATAAGGAATGGCATTACTAGCATCACTCACACCGCAGCCACTTTCATACTGTCAAAGCCAAGGATGAGACTGAGACAGGTCAATGAAAGTAACAAATTTATTCTAGCCCAAACCAGAAGACATAGCGCACTGTAAACACTACATCTTGCCAGCAAAGGCACGAATCAATTATAAAGAGGGAAAACATGAAAATCGTACGATTTTATTTGTCATGTGACTATATTGAGATGT
The DNA here is from genome assembly GCF_040414725.1 of Anabrus simplex. NCBI lineage: Eukaryota > Metazoa > Arthropoda > Insecta > Orthoptera > Tettigoniidae > Anabrus > Anabrus simplex. The sequence continues at coordinate 325,274,456 of NC_090267.1, read as the reverse complement.
TGAAGGATAAAATTGACTGTTCATATTTTTTCTTCCCTTAAATCGTTTACATGACTGTTTTTATTCTAATCGTTCGGTTTCGTATTCTACAACTCGAAGGCTGCGGTATGACTGATCAAAAAGGTCAACGTGAGGACGCAGTTCAAGTTCCTCATCCGAAAACAGTTTGATGACGAGTTCTGTGTATTGGAAAGTACAGTAAGATCATATAATAGTGTTTTATAAAACTTGGGCATTAGTTAAGAACGCGTATATATGCATGTGCATACATGTGTTCATATTTATAGCAAACTAGCTGTAGTTCCCGGCTCTACGCGGGTACTTTCTTTTAAAGTTTACTTTTAGGATTTGTGTTACCTGTTTGAAGTGATTTTTTGTAAATTTCTGTATTGAGACGTTTGTTTTAGTTTACGAACGTTTTTGTAGATTTAAAATTATTGCTGTGCATGTAATTTTAAGTTTTAATTTGAGATTATTTAGTTTCGCGTTAAACGGTTCTCTTGTGGCACTCCAGATTGTCTGGGAAGTAGTTGGTCCGTTCAAATAAATAATACAAGTAGGTTATGACTATATTTATTCACGAGTCGTGCTAGATATGATGTACACGATTCCAAATGTCACTGAAACTGTCATTAATCAGCCTAGACACCCCGAAAACTATGGAATCAACACTCCTCTCGGTCATTTTGGACATTCTTTTTCACCCCTTCTCAACCGCCATTCCTAATGGAGCTAAATTATGACTTAAACGGAATCCAGACTGTCACAGTTCATCTCGGCGACCCCGTAGACTATGGATTCGACACTAATATCGATTTGTTTCTTTTTTACTCCCTTCCCCAGCGGTGCTAGGGTTGCCTTGCCCCCACAGTCGTTTTTCCATATAGTAAGTCATATGCGTACCAAGTTTGGTTGATAGCTATGCTTGAAAATATACATATCATTATACATCCAAAATTTCGGCCATTTTGGACTTTTTCTCCCGTTCTCACCCGTTTTTTTAATGAGAGGGGAGTTGAAAATGTGCCATTAGAAGATGAAGATTGCTTGACTGATCAGTTTTTTCCTGTTTGTCTTGCAGTTAATGTTGAGTAACATCTGAAAATATATCTCGACTTTGTTCTTTGTTATGTAAACTGGTTCCGTTGCCCAAGATTTTGAAAATAGATATTATGAATTCCAAAAGAAATTCGAATAGTTGTAGTGAACATATGCACTACACAATTAAGCCAGGAAACTGTAGTCTCCATCAGTAAAATTGCTCATTGGACAACATTTCTCCCTTAAATATGTGATGTTTTTCGTAAGAAATTATATTTTATTGATATTTCGTGCAGGATAAGAATTATTTTTAAATTATTACCTAGAGAAAAATTTCCAATTTGAGAAGGTGCAGTGAAGTTTTACACTATCGGTTCAACTTAATTTTTCGTTTTCTTATCTAGTGATGACTAAAAATGAATAACATTACAAAATGACTGATCAAGACCTTCAGGATTCCCTGAAACTGGATCCTACCCAGTACTCGTATAACCTACAGCAGGTAGTGAGCCAAATACAAGATCAAACTTTTGACCAAGTATTTGTAATGCATGTTGTTTTTAAGAAAACTTACCAGATTTTATGGTAATAATTATAATTTATTAATATTTCCATCATAAACTTAGCTAAATATAGTTCAAAAGCGAGGAATGTCAATAGGAGGCTGCGGAGAACACATAATTTTGGCTGATAAAAGAAGAAGACAAACGATTTTAAATAGAGCGTGCTTGTCTTATAGAAATATCACCGATAGATAAACATTAAAATAATGTATTGTTCACAGAAATGAAACATTTAGAAAGTACTTGTGTTTCATAGCTCTATGATATCACACTGAATCAATAATTATTCAATGTATAAAAATTCAAAGAAATGAACATTTTCGGTTTTGTATTTAGGATGCAGATGTTAGCTATTTTCCGTGGAGAAGTGTATGATGCCATCTCTACCACTAATTTGTGCTTGAATGGCTTAACTATTAACCTGAAAATGAATCCTATGACTATAATAGCCCTTTAAGGGCTTCAGTCTGCCTGGGCCACTGCTGCCCAGCCCAATTGTCTGATATACTGGAGTGTCACATAATCATTGTGATGACTTCCTAAGCTAATTATTCGACGCTATTGTCTCCCAAACCAGACAGTTCTTCGGTTGACTTTGCGAAGTTGAAAGGACATCGCTTCAGCACTCAGATCAGGATTAAAGACCTGGACATTTCCAGAATCGAACCCTGAACCTACGAACAACAGGCAGAGACGCAACACCATGGGACTGTCGCCCTTTAACTACAGTAAACATAAAATTGATTTCACTAGCAATAACTTTGAAATATAACACGTAATGCGTCATTAATATTTTAATTAACATTTGAACTCATTACTGCTATGGAAACACTTCTAAAAACTAATATATTATATAATGTAAATATCTAGAATGAAAAACAATCTAATTTAATCAAGATCATCATTAGAAGTATAAGGCATGATTTATTTTTGGTTATTTCATCTGCCATAGTTACAAATGCTGTTAGTACTGTCACTAGAGCACACAGAATAAAGCAGACCATATAGATTTAGAGTCTTAAAGATCATGATTTTATGATTTTTAATTTTCTTATCTAATAATGACTAAACACGAACAACATTCCAAGATGACTGATGAGGACCTTCAAGATTCCCTGAAACTTAAGAAGAAGCCATTGAAATACTCCGAACATATGGACAAGTTGCGAAACATCAAACAATTTTGACGACTTAGGGAGGAGCTCATACGCTTTCCTAGCCGACCACTTTTACTCATTATTATTATTATTATTATTATTATTATTATTATTATTATTATTATTATTATTATTATTATTATTGTACCGGGCGGTACACCTCCACGCCGCTAATTCAAACTTTGCGCCAGTTGAAAATCCTCTGCTGGAGGAAGTCCGAACTTTATCTAATGTATTAATTTTCAAGTTACCCAGAAGATGTCACTACTTGGAAATTTTGAAGTTTCTGAACTGGGTCGATTTCGACGTATTTTTGTTTTGCTTGTAGTAAGAAGTGTGAACTTTCTCTTCTAGAGGACACCACTGAAGAACTACAATAGTGCACCCTAGTGCAAGGTGAAAGAACTGTTTTTTGGAGAAATTTTTATTTCAAAAGGTTGTTTCTGGTTAAATTTCTTTCTGGTATTGTTTAAGTTGGCTGTATTCCCCTTTCTTTCCCCTTGTTTTGAATTTAGCCAATCCCGAATTTCTTTAATTAATTTACGACCAATAAGGGGTTTCTTCTTCAAATTGGATATGCTGCTTAACCCTAACCAATAAATGATTGTGGGCGGGTGTTTTCTTTCCTGAAACGCCTCGAACTTTCCGCGAGAGTATATAAACTGCTGATTTTAGGGTCTCTGCGCCACTTCTCTACCATCTTTCAGTGTGTAAAGTACATAGCAGGGGGCGGGAAGCGCCTCTTTCTTCGGGCAGCAGTTCAACAACCAGGTAATGGCCGTTTAAGAACTTCTTTTCTTGCTAGCTCAGCAGTTTAACTCTCGGGGCGGGTCCGAAGTTTTTTCACCATGTAACCTTTCCCTAAAATGTAAAGACTCTTGGTATCTATTCTCTTTTAAGCTACGTATTGGGATAGAGAGTGCTTCACCCTCTCGAGCTCCCTCTCATATTGTTTTGAGGTGAACTTATTTCTCACAACCGATTCTTCCTTAATGTAATGTAAATTGTTCTTTTCTAAAGTCACCTCCGTAGTATGGGATTAGCCCTTGCATTTGCGGCCTAGAGCCAGATTAGGTTTTAAACCAAATGTATTAGGAGTGCAGATCGCCTCCTCTCAAATTGTTATTTTAGAGGTCATGTAATTTACCCTTTTTCTCACTTAATAGACCTCAGTAGGTTGGGTATTTTACCCCGGTGTCTATGTCCTTAGAGGACAACTTGAAGGTGGAGTTTGGTGTGGCCTTTGATAGGCTTAAAGTTGAGAGCGAGTGGCTCTTTTTTTTAAAAAATTGAGTATGTATGCCTCGAAGAGGCTTTTCTGTGTAATTTAGAGCAAGTGCTCCTGGGCATGAATGGGGTTTTCTGCCCCTCTGTTAAATCTTGTTTTGGGGTAAAGTTGGGCTAGTTGCCCAAGAATTGTGTGTTCGGGGCTCGAAGCCCAAATCCTGTAAATACTGTAATTGTACTTTTGTTGCCTGGCTACTCTGTACCTGCCATTTTTTTGTTATTTCTGCATTTTGAAAAGAAAATATAACCTTGTTAAATTTTAAATTAATTTTAACTTCGTAGCCTGAGACCTGTTCACCACCCGCACCTTCTTTCACCTCTACCTACCACAAAAACTTGGTAACAATTATTATTATTATTATTATTGCTTTACGTCGCACCGACACAGATAGGTCTTATGGCGACGATAGGATAGGGAAGGCCTAGGAGTGGGAAGGAAGTGGCCGTGGCCTTAGTTAAGGTACAGCCTGGTGTGAAAATGGGAAACCACGGAAAACCATCTTCAGGGCTGCCGACAGTGGGGTTCGAACCCACTATCTCCCGAATGCAAGCTCACAGCTGCGCGAACCTAACCGCACGGCCAACTCGCCCGGTACTCAGTATTTAAGGTAGAACCGAAAGGTTATACTGTACAGTCCATGATATCATTGGGCTCCTATCTCAGCACGTTACCTGAGTGTTTTTCGCTTACATTCACTCGTGTAAATGTTGAGGTCGATCGTTATCACAAGTTCTGCGACAATCTTATTCCAAACCTAGACTTAAATCAACACTGCTTTATAATAGACCCCACTAAAGAAAGGTTTCTACACATACTATTAGTGTGAATGGATAGTAAAGTGCGCTCCAATAATAATAATAATAAGTAGAAGAAGAAGAATTTTACTGTTTCCAGAGACATCGAGGAACTGGAACTTTGTCCCGCAGGAGTTCATTTACACTTCAGAAAATCTACCAACACGAGGCTGGCGTATTTGATCACCTTCAAATACTACAGGACAAAGCTGGGACCGAAACCACCACATGGTACTCCTACGATCTACCGTCTGAGCCACTCAATCCAGCTCTTTAATAATAACAATAAGCAACAACGATGATGACAACAACGAGCATCAGCAAGAAGAACAAAATGGAACACCACACTTCAGAGGACCGAGCTCGATAGCTGCAGTCGCTTAAGTGCGGTCAATATCCAGTATTCGGGAGATAGTGGATTCGAACCCCACTGTCGGCAGCCCTGAAGATGGTTTTCCGTGGTTTCCCATTTTCACACCAGGCAAATTCTGGGGCTGTACCTCAATTAAGGCCACGGCTGCTTCCTTCCCAGTCCTAGCCCTTTCCTGTCCCATCGTCGCCATAAGACCTATCTGTGTCGGTGCGACGTAAAGCCAATAGCAAAAAAAACACTTCAGAGGATAAGAATTTTCATTACATGAGACAACAAATTATGTTAAACTTGTCTTTGAATACACATGGTAAACGAATATATATTTTTTGTCATAAGCTCATTATTTCCTATTGTTCTTATTTACAAAACCTAATCTTTTTTTTTTTTTACTTTTACAATTTCTTAAATTTCATGATTTGTACTTTTGAATTACTAATAAAATCTTGGTGAGTAATAACAAATCATGCTTCATAAGTGTCATGTAATTGGATTTCAAGGTAATAAGAAAATGAAGAACATTTCATTAGTTACCCGTGACAGCAGGGGTTAATGTCATATAGTTGCTCAATATCTATTGTTAAGAGGTGGTGGTGGTGATTATTTTTAAGAGGAAGTACAACCAGGCAACAATCCTGTATTAACATTAATCAGAGGAGTTAATGTAAGGGGTCCAGCACTTCAAAAATTGAAGGTATCGGCCAAAGGAAGACAAAGGCCACGAAAGGCGGGAATATGAAAGACGCCCTAGGTCTCGTAACCCAATACCATCTGGGTCGGAAAAGAACAATAGTTGACCAAGAGAGGTCAGATAGGATAGATGAGAGTAATGAGCCTGACTCAAGTAAGTGGAAGCAATGCCAGGACTCAGCTGAGGGCCCCATGGTTACAACACGCACTCGTAAGTGAGGCCCCTTTTGGTCACCTCCTACAACATGCCGGGGATACCGTGGGTGTTATTCTACCGTCCCCAGGGAATATTGGGCTGATCTATTAATAGCATGAGCATATTATCTGTGAAACAGCGCGCTGTTGGGATCTCATCGACCACAGAGGGTATATTGCCGACCGGCTGGCAAAAGGTGTTCGAATTAAAACTCCCAGACACGGATCTCTCCATCTAACATATCGGCTAAGGATGAGCTACCTTCCCACTGGAGTTCCAAATGCCTCATGCACAGTCCGCTCCCACAGTACTAAAGACAAACAATGGAGAAGCCAGATGAAGGATTGTACAAACAAATCCTTCCCTTACTGCAACAAATTCAGTAAGACATCCAGCTCAAAATTATATGATTCTTATTATTTGAAGTAGAGTTTGCGAACGTGTTTCTTCACCCACTTTTTCTGTAAATACAGTACGAGACCAAGTATTTTACCATTCTGGAGTTGTTCAGAACATATTCCAAGTAAACAATGTAATTTTTAAAGAATGAAACTGAACACCGTACAAAAGATAAAGCACTGTTCTCTTTATAGAGAAGTTCCCTCTTTGAATCAGAGGTAATGTTGGCCTCTAGATTCTAACTTCGAGGCTCAAACCTGGCAGAGGTAGTCGTACTTTTGAAGGACAAAACAAAGTCCCTCAGGCACACCATACAGAAGATTTCTCGTCGTCTTTTTGATGTTTACCCCACAAAATTAATTCTCAGTAATAGGTCCTCAATTGAATTGTCAGCGTACTGGCCTTCGGTTCAGAGAGCGCCGGCTTCAACTCCCGCTCGGGTCGGGGATTTTAACTTTGTCTGGTTAATTCCTCTATAGCTTGGGGGCTGGGTGTTTGCGTTCGTCTTAATACGTGTCTTCATTTACATACAACATATCGTATACCAGATCCCCCACCCCCACCCCCAATATAGGTTTGGCTTCAAGAAAGGCATCCGGCCGTAAAAACGGGCTAAATCCATACAAAGTACTGACCCTCGGTAACTGGAAAAAGGCCAACAAGAATAATAATAGAGGAGTTCCGAATTCCCTGTTATTTGGTAGTGAAAAGTTGAATATCGACATTGGCACACAGACAGCCCAAGGGGCGTCAAATAAAAGAATCTGTGCACGGTAGACATGTACACGATTGTCAAACTGAATTATTATTATTATAGTAGACCATTTTCTCTGTTCCACGCATAGAGGCTAACGGAAAGTAATTAAAACCCCAATGTCCAATGGAAGGAAGAGCGGACCTCAAGAGAAGAACAGTATCTATAGCCTCTGTATCATACAAATTCGGGTATGACCTAACAAAAATAACTTGGACTATCCTTAATAAGATCCGTTGTAGTCATGCTGTCCGCACTACAACTCTGTTCAAGATCTAATCCCCCAAGTGCGACTACGGTGCCTGTCCTCAAACCATCCAGTACTTTATGAGAGCGGTGTGAGAGAAGAGCCTATTTTAGTGGCTGGTCTGACTTTCTGGTGGGAATACACAGGCACCGGACTCGATAAAGGCCTTAGATATTAAAATGTAACTGTCTCCTAATTTGTCTAGTCAGTATGTCACTGTACCTGTGTGTGTGTTTGTAATTGTCACAGGATAAATATTTTCTCAGATGACTATGACGAACACAATATTGTATTAATATCATTAATTAAATTTTTTGATCTACAACGCAAATTTTCACGACTTTAGAAAAAGAAAACTCGTTTAATTGGCGATTACATATCTCAAAGGATCTTGTCTGTTTATTACTGGTCATTAATATACATAAGAAATACATAAGATATACAGTGCTGAAGACAATTCAACAACAATGGCTTCCATTTTATGAAATTAATGGTCAGTTAGAAGAGGAAGCGCTCTGGACTTTTTATAAAATGCACATTTAGGACATATGTGTGGGTTGAGTGCCGCCTTATCGCAGGTCCTCGCAGCCCTCAGCGTGTCGAGCTCGGGCCAGTTCAGCTGGAAACAATTGTGGACGGCGTCAGCTGATATTGAAACCACTTTGCTCGCCCAATGACGTGTGCTGGCTGATGGTACGTCCTAGGCTAAAGTGTAACGCTCCTCTACTGCAGTTATCCAGTAATGGTCTGCCTTTAAATTGCTTGTAGTCTCCAACTTATATGTGCCGGCTAAAAACATTCAGTTGAATCTTCAAGAGGAAATGCTTCCATTCTTCGCTTTCACACCACATTCTTCTTTAATCCATTCAGAGTAGAAGCAGTGGTAGATGAAGGGGACAGAGTATGTTGGCCACGCGGTTTGGTCACATGGCTGTGAGCTTGCAGTCGGGAGATATTTGGTTCGAGCCTCACTGTCGGCAGCCCTGAATATGGTTTACCATCGTTTACCATCTTCACAAAAGGCTATACCTTCATTAAGGCCACAGTCCGTTCTTTCACAGTCCTAACCCTGACCTATCCCATCGTCATCCTAAGACGTGTCTGTGTAGGTAGGACATAAAACATAGCAAAACAATGAACGGGTCGATGAGTTTGAGAAAAACTGTCTTAAAAAAGCGACGAAAAGTCTGAAGAAGTAAGCTATATAAGAGATATTCTCCTGGTCACCAGAAGAGGGCAACCTCTCAAACAAGTTAAGCATAATCAATTCAGTGACATTCGAAGTGAAATTAATGCTGATGAAACAAAGGAGAAAAGTAACTACTACTACCACAGGTCCTACCAAAAGTTTAAGAAACTTGCGTATTTTATGAGCATGATTCCTGTCCTTAAATGTTTGATCTCAGGCATACGATATTTTACAGAGAACTAGTTCTTATTTAGAGGAACATTTTCTGAAATTTTATTAAATTATCACTCTTTGTTTTGAAGTTATTAAAGTTTTTGTTTGTAATAATTGGAAAGAAAATAGCTTTGTTTGAATTCTTGAGGAGGTTTGGAGAGAACAATATGGGGATTACATTAATAACCTTTGTTACGAAGAAACATAGATGCCTTTAGAATACTTACAATTGTAATAAAGTAACAGAATATGTTTCTATTTAAAAATATTCCACGGTTTAGAGTTCGCAATAGAACCACAGAAAGTGGTAAAAAAATTATTACTTGACCTCGGCAGGACAGGAGACCCCTGAAGCCAGTAGCGTAGCCAGGATTTCAGTTTGGGGGGGGCCCATTCATCCAGAATTTTATTTTGATAGGTGTCCAAACTTCCATAGTTTAGGTGGTGTAGAATACCGGAAAAGGAAATTAGTGTCCTTGGATCCAAGTAAAAGTGGTAGATTCGTGCGGATTCCAGAAGCTAATAGTAATTTTCTTCTTCTTCTTCTTCTTCTTCTTCTTCTTCCTCCCCACTTTTCCCACATCTGTGGAGTCGCGGGTGCGAAATTTGTCGCACATGTGGATTTGGCCCTGTTTTACGGCCGGATGTCCTTCCCGACGCCAACCCTGTATAGAGGGATGTAATCAGTGTTGTGTGTTTATTTGGTGGTTAGTAATGTAGTATGTTGTCTGAATATGAATATGTTGGGACAAACACCCAGTCCCAAGGCAGAAGAATTATTCAGATGCGATTAAAATCAAAGACCCAGCCGGGAATCGAACCCGGAACCGTCTGAACAGAAGGCCTCAACACTGATCATTCAGCCAATGAGTCGGACTCCGGAAGCTAATATTAATGCACATTATATATAAAATGCTCAATAAAAGAACTTAGTTAAAACTCCTGGGGTGTCTGGACTCCTTGGACGACAACCCACCGGTCCCCTGGCTACCTCTGTTACTCCCATCCCAACATAACTGCAGCATTTCATATATTCCGCGTAGAAGTGAAATGAATGCAAGAATAAACACTTTGAGTAAGGATGCAATATTCTGGTTTAGAACAAATACGGTAATGTTATAATAATAATGGTCATGTGATAAGCAATAAAGAAGTGACATTTTATACAAATAATGCGGCAAAGATACACACACAAACACAAACGCGCGTGCTTGCGCGCGCGTCGAATACAGGTTTCTCGTCCTTCTTGTCCATGGCTAGATGATGAAGGCAAGAGAATGTTGGCCCACCGTGACTCGTTATTTCGACATTATAAACAAACCCTAGATGACACAGACTTCGACTCTAACCGCATCTTAAGAAATCGCACAAAGCAGTTAATCAGAAATTTAAAAATGCATATATTTTCGGATTTTAGCTAACAACTTAAATTCTAATCGCGCATGGGACCAACTTAGAGCTCTGGGAATAGGAAAACATCAACAGAGACAGACAACTCCTGACATTCCACTTGACGAACTGAACGATTACTTTAGTAGAATAAATATTCAACCTACCCAAATTAACTGCACCGACTCACCGCCCTCCCCTCCAGCCAATCCACCATTCACATTTCACAGTGTCACAGAAAATCAGGTTAAAAGGCTTTGTACTCGATTAAATCAAAGACTACAGGTGTATATGATATTCCTATTACTTTTATACATAACATTATGGGTGCTATCTCGCCTATACTGACGCACATACTGAACTACTGTTTACTAAACGGAACTTTCCCTACTGTATGGAAAACAGCCAATATTATATCGGTACCTAAGAGTTTAGACCCACAATCACCCTCTGACTATCGTCCTATGTCCGTACTCTCTGCGCTTTCTAAAAACTTTGAACGTTTAGTATACGAGGAAGTTCTGGAATACCTAAATAAAAATGCTCTTTTGGACCCTTTGCAATCTGGATTTGAGAAGGGTCACAGTACCGCGACAGCACTTCTGAAGGTTACCGAAGACATTAGAAACGCTATGGACAAACGACTGCTCACTATACGTATCCTTCTTGACTTCAGCAGCGCCTTTGACACTGTACTAATTCCGACTATGATACAGAAAATGGAACTGCTAAATTTCGACCTGGCTGCGCTTAAGGTTTTTAGTTCTTATTTGAGTAACCGTCAACAGCGTGTAACAGTAAACGACAAGGCCTCTAAATGGAAAATGAAACTTAGTGTTGCCCCGCAGGGCAGTATTCTACGGCACCTAAGTTTCTGTATTTATATCAATGACATACCATCTGTGACAGGAAATAACACACATGACCTCAGTGCTGACGATCTTTAAATAGGCTATATCGACACTGCAAGACAATATATTAACAGGGACCTCCGACGACTCAGTGTATATGCACAACGAAGCTCTCTTATACTAAACTGCAAAAAAACTCAGACAATTATAATTGGATCACAAAAATTACTGAGCTTCTCAAACAATGTCGCAATCCCGCCTATCCTACTGAATGGTAACATTATTCCCTACAGTAAAACGGTTAAAAATCCCGGCGTAATGATGAATGTAACAGTTGATTGGTCTGATCAAACGAAAGAAATACGTAAAAAGATTTTTGGAGTACTTACCCTCTTAAACGACAGAGGAATGTATTTCCATTTGAGCTACAGGCCAAACTAATACAGACACTCATTCTCCCTATTCTTGATTATTGTGACGTTGTTTTAATTGACATGACGAGAGAAGAAACACTTAAACTTCAACGACCACTGAATTCCTGCCTGCGCTTTTTTTACAATATCGGGTACGATGTTCATATCTATCAGGCTGTCTCATGGCTGATGTCTGATAAACGTCGGCAGCTACACACTTTAACGATGATGATCAAAGTGGTAGCTGAAAGTCAGCCAATGTATATGTCTTCTAAATTCATCTTTTTATCATCATTTCACAACATTAATACACGTTCTAGATCCATTCTTTCTATTCCACTCCACCGCACAAATAAAATTATTAAATCATTTGTGGTGACTGTCGCCAGATTATGGAATTCCCTGCCAGTTCAGGTCAGAGAAACTAGCTTTTTTAAATCACGATTTAAGGTCACCTGCCGAGACTACCTGCTGAGGACAGCTGACTGAATGGTTGAAGTATGAATGTGTGCGTTCCTGAGGATTAGCCATGTTTAAGAGTTTTTAATATTAATTAGTTCTAATATTAATTTAGTAAGTAATTTATTTAAATTTATTTTAAATTCTATTAATTTATATAGTTTTAACTATTTTAAGAATCTCAGTATTCTACTTAAGATTTTGATTAGTATGTGGTTAAGTGTACAAGAGGGCCTTGGAGCCCTAACTTCGCCACTGTACTGAAAGCACTAATAAACAGACAAATAAATAAATAAATAAATAAATAAATAAATAAATAAATAAATAAATAAATAAATAAATAAATAAATAAATAAATAAATAAATAATGTAAAACGTATGGGTATAGATATTTTGTTAGTTGGTAAAGAAAAATACACAATGCTATGTAGGGTTTACCTTGTCCTGTTAGTTTCCAACGCGGTTAGGGCCACGCAGCTGTGAGCTTGCATCCGGGAGATAGTGGATTCGAACCCCACTGTCGGCAGCCCTGAAAATGTTTTCCCGTGGTTTCCCATTTTCACACCAAGCAAATGCTGGGGCCGTACCTTAATTAAGGCCACGGCCGCTTCCTTGCCACTCCTAGGCATTTCCTATCCCGACGTCGCCATAAGACCTATCTGTGTCGGTGTGACGTAAAGTAAATTGTTAATTACTTTTCCACGCAAGTCTGGGATACAGAATATAGTAGTATAAAGTTAGAGTTTCGTGACGCCAATATTCGTATCTATAATTTTTATTAACGTGCCAGAAATCAACGACACTGAGCTGTTGCCATTTCAACACCGTTTTAAGGGTTACCGATCCAATCCGGGATTTGAACCTGCGAACTCAGACTCAGAAGGACAGCGACTCAACCAACTGAGCCACATGAAAAGGAGGCATTTGTGATTATTGTTATAAATAGATGCAGCTAGTATTTTTACAAAGGTTTTATGAGGAGCATTTATTAAGGCGTACGTTTTCTTACTGTCCTAAACGCACGAGGCCGGACAGAAGAACTAGCTGGAAGCTAAGGAGCCTTGCAGGGGTGTCGCTTCCTTCTCTGTTCACTTTTCCAAATCAAACTCCATGACGTAACAGCCCCGAAGCGCCATCGCCTACCAAGCGACGGCTGTTCAGCCCGGAGGCCTGCAGATTACGAGGTGTTGTGTGGTCAGCACGACGAATCCTCTCCGCTGTTATTCCTGGCTTTCTAGACCGGGGCCGCCATCTCACCGTCAGATAGCTCCTCAATTATAAACACGTGGGCCGAGTGTACCTCGAACCAGCCCTCAGATCCAGGTAAAAGTCCCTGACCTGGCCTGGAATAGAACCCGGGGCCTCCGGTAAGAGGCAGGCACGCTACCCGTACACTGTGGAGCCGGCTGATACTTTTAGGTCTCCTTATTTTCGAATTTAACTTAAGACATCCTGCATTCGATTCCCCGCACTGACAGAGTTAAGAAAGGCATGGGATGGGGAAGATACAGCCTTGTTTTTGGGTGCAGTAGAGTTTTCCTTGAGTCTCTCGTAATCGAAATATATACGGCCTGGAAGGTAGTCACCTTCACGGGGTGTAGTACCAAAGTGGTTTCTTTTTTTTTAAGAAGACAAATTAAATGAAGATTCTACTTCCTCGCAAACGAAGAACGATATTATAAATTTTACGAACAGTTTCAATAATGCAGCCGGTTTATGTTAAGAGTACTAAAGCTATGATTGTACATGGTAACAATCAAAACCAACAATATCTACTGAAGATCCGTCACCGCACTCGGTAGGACCGGCTTTCTTTTCATATTCACCGGGCGAGTTGGCCGTGCAGTTAAGGGCGCACAGCTGTGTGCTTGCATCCGGGAGATAGTGGGTTCAAACACCTCTGTCGGCAGCCCTAAATATGGTTTTCTGTGGTTTCCCATTTTTCACACCAGGCAAATGCTGCGGCTGTGCCTTAATTAAGGCCACGGCCGCTTCTTCCCACTCTCAGCGCTTTCCTTTCCCATCGTAGCCATTGAAGACCTACGGTGCGACGTAAAGCAAATTCTAAATAAAAAATAAAAAATCTTTTCACAACCCCTTCCAAGGAAAAGTTGTATCCACACTACTGGCCTGGACTTACACCCCAGCCACTGAAATTATTTTGTGGGTACGCCACTGCATCCACTCACCAATTAAGGTACAAGGTAAGTCCGAAGATGGTTGGATACTCAAAATACACCACCATAAATGATGCGGTTCTGGCTCAAAAGTATAAAGAAAGGTAAGGGACGGGATCTAGTGTTTTAAGTAGAATCTGTATCAATAGAACGTGACTACCCATTTTAAAAATGTCTCATGTATCGACTGCGATTCAAGCCTGGGCCGTCCTGATGAGGAGATAGAAGCATTGGAACTGAGTTATCACGCCCGCCAATTACAAAGTATTTACCCGCACTTTTGATGGTGCCATTTGAGGTTCCAATCAGTCCCCGGGCATTTGACAAAATATATAGGCCTACCTATCGAACTTAGGCACGCATCCGCGGTTGTCTTGGCACTGTAAGAATTAAAAAAAAAAAAAAAAATTCATAACTTACCGAGGATGCACATAGTGTTGGCTTTTCAGTGACAAAACGGTCCCTCTTCAAAAATGTTACTTATATGGCACAAAATGAGGAACTAACGTGCAGATCACAATCCTGTCACAGTCTTCCCAACGCTGCAACTCAAACACAGCACATCTCTCAACCACGGTGCAACCTGAGGATCCCTAGGACATTGTTGTTTCCTGGAACCGATCTGCAAAAGCTGACACGATGTTGTAAGCTTGCAGCTGTTTCTGGACGTGGCCCCCGTTATCTCGGTGGTCACGTTCCGGCCCCCTACTGAGTAATCCCTTGCTAATTGGCCCTTTCTTCATGTCTTGACATTTGTCAATACACGGTTTCATTCCCAATACTGAGGCCTCTACAGGGAAATATCCTGGCGCATCACAATCCTAAGTGTCTTCCTTTCATTCAAGCAGTACAAATATAGAGAATTATGTATGTTCCTATTGAGCCCTACTAATAGATTCTTGTCGCTACGTTAATTTAACATTTCGGCGTACGTTTTTAAGTTGTTCGTACCGTACGTAAAACAACGGCTAATCCTCGCTCTAGTTTCAGAAAATATTTTGGGGGGGGCCCGGCCCCCCTGGGCCCCCCCCCCTGGCTACGCCAGTGCCTGAAGCTACAGGGGTCGTTTGTATGTTACGTTGTAGCGAGATATTTGTACTACAATGTAACATAAAAAAGATCACAGTAGCTTCAGGGTTCTCCTGTCCAGCCGAGGTCAAGTAATGTTTCTTTCTTTTACCACTTTGTGTGGTTCTATTGCGAGCTATAATATGGGGATATTTTTAAATAGAAACACATTTTGTTACTCTATTACAATTAAAAATAATTTACACATATCCATGTTTCTCCATAAAAAAGATTATTAATTTAATTCCAATATTGTTCTCTCCAGATCTCTTCAAGTATTAAAAAGTAGCTCTTTTCTTTCGAACTATCATACTTAAATAAATAAAAATATAACTTCAAAACAAAGAGTGGCATTTTAACGAAAATTTCAGCAAACGTTCCTCTAAATGTGTACTAATTCCCTGTAAAAATCGTATTCCAGAGAACAAACGTTTAAGGACAAGAATCATGTTCATGAAATATGCAGGTGTCCTTAAACTTTCGGTAGGACCCGTACTACTACTACTACTACTACTACTACTACTAATAATAATAATAATAATAATAATAATAATAATAATAATAATAATAATTGTTACCGTGGTTTGGTGGATCAGCAGAGGTGAAAGAAGGTGCTGGGATGAATAGGTCTCAATATACGAAATTAAAGCTAATTTAAAATTTAACAAGGTTATATTTTCTTTTCAAGATCAAGAAATAACAAATATAACAGGCACTCAGTAGCCTAGCAACAAATCAAGAATGTACAATTACAGTTGTTACAGGATTTGGGCTCCGAGACCCAGACAAACAATTCTTGAGCAATTAGCCCAACTTTACCCAAATACAAGGTTTGACATAGGGGCAGAAAACCCCAATCATGCCCAGGAGCACTTGCTCCCTATTACTCAGTAAAGCCTGCTCGAGGCACACAGAAACCAACTTTAAGAATGAGCAAACCGCTCTCAAAGTTCAAGCCTATCAAAGGCCACACCAAACTCCACCTTCAAGCTGACCTCCAAGCACATGAAAACAGGGGTAAAAATACCCAACCTACTGAGGCCTATTCCATAAAGAAACAGGACAATTACATGGCCCCCAAAATACCAACTTGAGAGGAGGCGTAACTGCACTCCTAATACCTTTCTTTAAAACCTATTTGGCACTAGGCCGCTTATGCAAGGGCTAATCCCATCCTACGGAGGTGACACGATTGAAAAATTTTATGACATTACAAGTAGAAGGGAAACTGTTACAAAAACGTAGTCACCTCAAAACAAAATGAATGGGAGCTCGAGAAGGTTAGGCACTCTCTATCACAATTTGTAGTTAAAGAGACAGAATTAATACCAAGTGTCTTTTACATTTTAAATATAGGTTACATGAGGAAAGTTTCGAACCCGCCCCGAGGGTTAAACTGCTGAGCTGGCAAGAAAATAAGTTATAAACCGGCCATTACCTGGTGGTTGAACTGTTGCCCGAAGAAAGAGGCGCTTCCCGCCCCCTGCTACATAATTACACAATGAGAGACCCGAAAATCAGCAGTTTATATACCCTCGTGGAACATTCGAGACTTTTCATGAATGATAACACCCGCCCACAAGCTTTTTATTGGACGACCAAAAGATTACATGTCAAAACTGAAGAAGAAAGCCAGGATTGGTGGAAAATTAATTACAGAAATTTGCGATTGGCCAATTTCAAAACTGGCGGAAAGAAAGGATTAACATTGCCAACTTAAACAATGGCTGAAAGAAATTTAATAAAGAACAAACTTATAAATACTAAATTTCTTTAAAAAAAAAGGTTCCCTCACTTCGCACTAGGGTGCACAATTGTAGTTCTTAAGAGGTGCCATCTAGAAGAGAATGTTCACACTTCTTACTACAGAGCAAATAAATACACATCGAAACTGACATAGTTCAGAACACTTCAACATTTACAGTAGAGACATCTTCTGAGGACTCAGAGAATTAAAGTGGAAGTTAAAGTTCCGGCTTCCTCCAGTAGAGGAGTTTCAACTGGCGCAATGTTTGAATTAGCGGAGCGGAGGTGTACCGCCCGGTAATAATGTTATCGGCTTTACGTCTCACTATCTACTTTTGCTGTTTTCGGAGACGCCGAGGTGCCGAAATTTAGTCTCGCAA
Organism: Anabrus simplex; assembly: GCF_040414725.1. Classification (NCBI taxonomy): domain Eukaryota; kingdom Metazoa; phylum Arthropoda; class Insecta; order Orthoptera; family Tettigoniidae; genus Anabrus; species Anabrus simplex. The sequence continues at coordinate 325,257,072 of NC_090267.1, read as the reverse complement.
GAATTCTTTTACGTGTCAGTAAATCTACCGACACGAGGCTGCCGTATTTGAACACCTTCACATACCACCGTACTCAGCCAGGATCGAACCTGCCAAGTTAGGGTCAGAAGGCCAGCGCCTCAACCGTTTGAGCCACTCAGGCCGACTACTACTATTGCTGAATGTTTTCATTCCTCCCCTGAAGGGGGGAGCGGGCCTCCTAGATGGTGACACGATATATCGGGCCAGGAGGTTTGTATCGGAGAAGGTGAGAGGATTATACTACGAACTGACCCGGCATTCGCCTTAGTGGAGGAGAGTGTACAACCACGGAAAACTATTCTCAGGACAGCCGACGGTGGGGACCATCCCCTCTCCGTCTCCCTAATACAGAAGCGTAGAGCCGCGGTAGAGCCGTGGCCACCCCTCCTCTGCTCGGTTGGTTGGTCGGTCGGAGTGCAGAGCTGTCGGACCATGGACCAACTGTCGCCACTTGTGGGCCGAGACCCACTATGCATCCGCCGACGAAAGAGATATAGGAAAATAAGCAGCGCATATATGTACGATCTGAGACTCAGGATGAAAGTGATGGAATACTGTACATCACATGTGATATGTCTCACCTAATGAATGGGCGGGAAACTGAGGGCCTCACGAGTAGGGAAAAAACGCTTAGTGGTAGAAAATAACACAACTAGAAGCATATAATGACGGACAAGGCTGAACTGATAGATTTGAGAAAAGTGGCTTCATTTTTTCTTATTAATCGAACAGTGCTGTGTCCAGGTCTTTGACAAAGAATAGGTAGCCTACTTACTGCGTGATAGGTAGTGTAGACATTTTATTTCTTATGCACACAACTTGAAGACAAATAGCCGAATGAAAGCCATTAACAGCAGGTCTCTGATATGAGAAGTAGCATATTGTACATATGGATATCTACATTTTTACCACTCAGAGTCGTGGGATTGGTGTAGTGGTTAGCCTGATTAGCTGCCATACTCGGAGGCCCGGGTTCCATTCCCAGCTCTGTCACGAAATTTGAAAAGTGGTACGAGGGTTGGAACGGGGTCCACTCAGCCTCGGGAGGTCAACTGAGTAGAGGAGGATTCAATTCCCATCTTAGCCATCGTCGAAGTGGTTTTCCGTGGTTTCCCATTTCTCCTCCAGGCAAATGCGGTGATGGTACCTAACTTAAAGCCACGGCCACTTCCTTCTCTCTTCCTTGTCTATCCATTCCTATCTTCCCATCACCCAACAAGGCCTCTGTTCAGCATAGCAGGTGAGGCCGCATGGGTGAGGTACTGATCCTTCTCCCCAGTTGTATCCCCCGACCCAGAGTCTAACGCTCCAGGACACTGCCCTTGAAGCGGTAGAGGTGGGATCCCTTGCTGAGTCCGAGGTAGAAACCAACCCTGGAGGGTAAACAGATTAAGAAAGAAAGAAAGAAAGAAAGAAAGAGTCGTGGAAGCTTTGATGGGCAGATAATCTAAATGGAAATACGTTTTCATGAAGCTTACAGTTTGGCATCGATACGGTAATCTCCAACTAGTATGACTGACATTCTGCATCGACTATCGCGGAACTCACCTCACGACACTCGGCCACCTTGCCCCCGATCAGCCTTTGGAGACTTGTCATTGGTGATTTTGAAACTTTGTGGAATTCTGCCATCATAATCTGTCCTCTCGAGTGCATTTCTATCATTTTGAAGCCATCTTGCGACATTTCTTCTTACCACATATTTATTGTTGTTTACTTATAGAAATCACTTAGATGAATCAAACGACACCTGCGTGCTACCACTTCACTGTCTAGAGCTACACTAGTTGTTAGCCGTCCGGCACGACGGTTTTAATACTCAAAATGGCGGCGTTATTGCATTACCTGATGACGTCAGACTCTTGCTGCTGGGTACATTGGTTCTTCCTCTTTTCATTTAGATATCAAGCGCTGTCTCCACACGTATTGTCTAGGAAATAAACTGCATTTCCAAGATTAAAGTGATGTCAGTATGGAAGAAATCTAAGAGAAATGAATGTCAGGTTCTGAATACAAAACTGGAGCAGGTAGATCATTTCAAGTAATTAGGATGTGTATTCTCCCAGGATGGTAGTATAATAAGTAAGATTGAACGAAGGTGGAGCAAAGCTAATACTGCGAACACGCAGTTGCGATAGATAGTATTCTGTAAGGAAGGAGTCGGGAGTGAAAGCTGGGTGAATTCAGGATACCTTATTCGTAAGCGAGACGTTGTTGTTGTTTGAGTCATCAGTCCATAGACTGGTTTGATGCAGCTCTCCATGCCACCCTATCCTGTGCTAACCTTTTCATTTCTACGTAACTATTGCATCCTACATCTGCTCTAATCTGTTTGTCATATTCATACCTTGGTCTACCCCTACCGTTCTTGCCACCTACACTTCCTTCAAAAACCAACTGAACAAGTCCTGGGTGTCTTAAGATGTGTCCTATCATTCTATCTCTTCTTCTCGTCAAATTTAGCCAAATCGATCTCCTCTCACCAATTCGATTCAGTATCTCTTCATTCGTGATTCGATCTATCCATCTCACCTTCAGCATTCTTCTGTAACACCACATTTCAAAAGCTTCTATTCTCTTTCTTTCTGAGCTAGTTATCGTCCATGTTTCACTTCCATACAATGCCACGCTCCACACAAAAGTCTTCAAAAACATCTTTCTAATTCCGATATCAATGTTTGAAGTGAGCAAATTTCTTTTCTTAAGAAAGCTCTTCCTTGCTTGTGCTAGTCTGCATTTTATGTCCTCCTTACTTCTGCCATCTTTGGTTATTTTACTATCCAAGTAACAATATTCATCTACTTCCTTTAAGACTTCGTTTCCTAATCTAATATTTTCTACATCACCTGCCTTCGTTCGACTGCACTCCATTACTTTTGTTTTGGACTTATTTATTTTCATCTTGTACTCCTTACCTAAGACTTCATCCATACCATTCAGCAACTTCTCGAGATCTTCTGCAGTCTCAGATAAAATAACAATATCATCCGCAAATCTCAAGGTTTTGATTTCCTCTCCTTGGACTGTGATTCCCTTTCCAAATTTCTCTTTGATTTCCTTTACTGCCTGTTCTATGTAAACATTGAAAAGGAGAGGGGACAAACTGCAGCCTTGCCTCACTCCTTTCTGGATTGCTGCTTCTTTTTCAAAGCCCTCGATTCTTATCACTGCAGACTGATTTTTATACAGGTTGTAGATAATTCTTCGTTCTCGGTATCTGATCCCTATCATCTTTAGAATCATAAATAGCCTGGTCCAATCAACATTATCGAATGCCTTTTCTAGATCTACGAATGCCATGTACGTGGGCTTGTCCTTCTTGATTCGATCCTCTAAGATCAGACGTAAAGTCAGGATTGCTTCACGTGTTCCTACATTTCTTCTGAAGCCAAATTGATCTTCCCCCAACTCAGCTTCAACTTGTTTTTCCATTCTTCTGTAAATAATACGTGTTAAAATTTTGCAGGCATGAGATACTAAACTAATAGTGCGGTAGTTTTCACACCTGTCAGCACCGGCTTTCTTGGGAATAGGTATAACAACATTCTGCCGAAAATCGGATGGGACTTCTCCTGTCTCATACATCTTGCACACTAAATGAAATAACCTTACCCTGCTGGTTTCTCCTAAGGCAGTCAGTAATTCAGAGGGAATATCATCAATTCCAGGTGCCTTGTTCCTATTTAGGTCACTCACAGCTCTCTCAAACTCTGACCTCAAAATTGGGTCTCCCATTTCATTAGCATCAACAGCCCCTTCATGTTCCAGAACGAAATTATCTACATCGTTACCTTGATACAACTGTTGGATATGCTCCTGCCATCTTTCTGCTTTGTCTTCTTTCCCTAGAAGTGGCTTTCCATCTGAGCTCTTAATATTCATGCACCTAGATTTCCTTTCTCCAAAGGTTTCCTTGATTTTCCTGTATGCAGCATCTACCTCTCCCAGGACCATACAGCCTTCGACATCCTTGCACTTCTCCTTCAGCCATTCTTCCTTAGCTACCTTGCACTTTCTATCCACTTCATTCCTTAATCGCCTGTATTATTTTCTGCCCTCTTCATTTCTAGCATTCTTGTATTTTCGTCGTTCATCAATCAGGTCTAGTATCTCCTGAGTTATCCACTGATTCTTAGTTGATCTTTTCTTCCTTCCTAACATTTCTTCAGCAGCCCTACTGACTTCATTTTTCATGACTCTCCACTCTTCCTCTACTGTGTTTCCTTCGGCCTTTTCATTTAGTCCTTGTGCAACATGTTCCTTGAAACAATCCATCACACTCTTTTCTTTCAACTTGTCTAAATCCCATCTTTTTGCATTCTTTCCTTTCTTCAATTTCTTCAACTTCAGATGGCATTTCATGACCAACAAGTTGTGGTCAGAGTCCACGTCTGCTCCTGGGAAAGTTTTGCAATCCAACACCTGGTTTCTGAATCTCTGCCTAATCATAATGAAGTCTATTTGATACCTTCCAGTGTCTCCAGGTCTCGTCCACGTATACAGCCGTCGTTTGTGGTGTTTGAACCAAGTATTGGCGAGGACTAAATTATGCTCAGTGCAGAATTCAACCAGCCGACTTCCTCTTTCGTTCCTTTGTCCCAATCCAAATTCTCCTACTGTGCTACCTTCTTTTCCTTGGCCTACCACTGCGTTCCAGTCTCCCATCACAATTAGATTCTCGTCACCTTTGACATATTGTATTAAATCTTCTATCTCCTCATATATTCTTTCAATTTCTTCATCATCCGCTGAACTAGTAGGCATATAGACCCGCACTATTGTGGTGGGCATTGGTTTGGTGTCTATCTTGGCGACAATAATTCTTTCACTATGCTGGTCGTAGTAGCTTATCCGCTGCCCTATTTTCTTATTCATTATTAAACCAACTCCTGCATTACCCCTGTTTGATTTCGTGTTGATAATTCGGTAGTCGCCCGACCAAAAATCCTGTTCTTCCTGCCAACGTACTTCACTTATACCAACTACATCTAACTTTAGCCTATCCATCTCCCTTTTCAGATTATCTAACCTACCACAACGATTCAAACTTCTAACATTCCACGCTCCGACTCGCAGAATGTCAGTATCCATCTTCCTGATGATCGCCCCCTCTCGTGTAGTCCCCACCCGGAGATCCGAATGGGGGACTAGTTTACCTCCGGAATATTTTACCCGGGAGGAAGCCATCATCAGTACATCATTCATACAGAGAGAGCTGCATGTCCTCGGGAGGTGGTTACGGCTGTAGTTTCCCGTTGCTTTCAGCCGTGTAGCAGTATCAACACAGCTAAGCCATGTTGAGTATTATTACAAGGCCGTATCAGTCAATCATCTAGACTGCCGCCCTTGCAACGTAGTAGACATAAAAATAGCAGGAGTGATCGCTGGTAAAAACAGGTGGGAACAATAACAGGAGGGTACTCGGAATGAACAGATAAAGGCATGAATGAATGGATGAAGCGGTGGGCATAAACCGTCTTCGACGTCGAGGTCATGTAAAGCGAATGGAGAAGGATAGGTTGCCTAGGAGAATACTGGACTCGGTCACGAAAGGTAAGAGATGTAACTGGAGACCAAGAAGATGGTTAGACTCAGTTTCTAAAGATATATGGAACTAAACGAGGCCACAGATCCAGTTGCAAATAAAGGATTGTGGAGGAAATTTGTAAATTCACAGAGGCTTGCAGACTGAACGCTCAAACCAAACCCCATGGCACAACAGCCCCGAAGGGCCTTGGCCTGCCAAGCGCTCAACCAGAAGACCTGCAGATTACGAGATGTCGTGTAGTCGGCACGGTGAATCCTCTCGGCCCTTATTTTGACTTTATAGACCGGGGCCGCTAACTCACCGTCAGGTATCTTCACAGTAGTAATCACGTAGGCTGAGCGGACCTCAAACCAGCCATGATATCCAGGTAAGAAAAATCCCTGATCTGGCCGGGAATCGAATCAGGGGCCTCCGGGTATGAGGTAGATATGCTACTCTAACACTATAGGAGCGGGTTATATCAATGAGTACCATGAAGTAATACAAACCTAAATATTATATAGGCCTACGTAATGAATAATACAAAACATCGGTTCATTACAGTGTTAAGATTTGATTTGATTTACCACCAAGAAAGTTAATAGTACCCCAATTATGAATGATAATGAATCAAGATATAACATACATTACTCTACGTACAGTATATATTTACCAAACACTTACATGGGGAAGAATATGAAACATGTCGAACATGTATAATGAACTGCCGGGCTGAGTGACTGAGGCTGCAGGGCGCTGGCATTCGGAGCTCAAGTTGGCGGGTTCGATTCTAGTTCAGCCCATTAGTATTTGATGGTGCTCAAGTATCGGCACATAAAACTCCTGAGGGACAAAATTCCGGCACCTCGTCATCTCTGAAAACCGTAAAATCACTTAGTGGGACATAAAATCACAATTACATTAGATCCTAGTAGTACCAGTAAACAACGTGGTTATGCATTTGAGAAGGCTGAAAGATAAAGAAAGTAAATATAAAATAAGTCCCAAATGTATAGAACAGGACATCAAAAATAAAGCAAAGCAAAGCAAAGCAAAGTAAAGCCTTCTCCGTACAGGCCATGAAGGTCCATGGAGGGGTGGAAGGTAAAGGCTTCCACTATCCGTAACCTCGGCACTGATGGGGTAGAGTGGTTAGCTCTACGCCCGGCCGCCTTTGCCCCCAGGAATTAACCTGGTACTCATTTTTGGTGTAGGCTTATGCACCTCCGGAAGTGGAAATCTCATTTCTTAAATTTTACGATTTCCTGACGGGGATTCGAACCCACGTCCTTCCGGGCGAACCGAGCACGCCTTTACCGCCTCGGCCAGGCAGCCCCTAGGACATCAAAAATAGGCTTCCTTAAACTATGAGACGTTCATGCGATGTTCACGAATTCCATTAGCGGAGGAGTGGAATGCATCCATCATCCCACTAATTTCAGTCAGAGATCTTACCGTCTACGTAAGTCAAGAATTCCTCTGTGATGCAGGTTGTTAGAGATTGTATTTTCCTAGCAAGTGTGATGCAGTGCGAAAACTGGAGCGCACATCCTTTTATTCAACATTACAGATACTACTTCTCGCATGCATTCATAGAGCTGTTTCCTTTCAGTTTGTGTCCTTTAAGTTCAAAAAAGACCTGAGACGAGGAAGGTAAACTTCATCCCCGACTCACAGGATTGATTCATTGTGTCCACATTCAAAAACCCAATTTCTTTCTCCCCCGCTAGAAGCTAGCAGTCCGCTCGGCCGGCACATTTAAATCACTTGCCCATTCTTGGAGATTTCACGGCGAGTTGGAGCCGGTCAAAAGGTCGTTCGACTGGAGAGGAGCGGCTAAGTGCACGCGGGGATGTGGGGGAGGGGGCTGGGGGAGGACACTTGACTCTCGGAAGACAAGCACTTTGACGATAGTCTCTCTTCTCATTAGACAACCCGTGTTATTTTAATTGATAAGTAAAAGCGATGGTAATCCGAGCCCCTTACACTATTGGAGCAAAGTAGAGCCTGATATCTCATTGTTCAAAGCAGTGCGTGGTGGAAGTGGAAGGATGGCGGATACGGCAATTGAGCGAATAGACGCAAGAAAGTTCGGCAATAGATTATTAACGCTACTTTTACTTGTGAAAAATATTTATGTTCACCATCGCTATGAATTTCAGTCCTTAAAGACAAACTGATTTCAGATCACCGTAAGCAGACTTGCGATACCTCTGCCACCTGGGCGAGTGCCCTAATTGCAGATCAGTAGTGACTGATTGCCTGATTGAAGCTGATGCATGCAGTTTCGTAGTTAATGGCAGTGTGAACCTTCCACAGCTGCTCCTTAACCTGAGGGTGCTGGACTCCGATGAGATGTGAATCGGGCTCAGGGCAGTTTTATTTTCTTATCATACAGAGTCCTAACTGAGCACTAGTAGTGGTAGTGGTGATTGATTGATTGATTGATTGATTGATTGATTGATTGATTGATTGATTGATTGATTGATTGATTGATTGATTGATTGATTGATTGATTGATTGATTGATTGATTGATTGATTGATTGATTGATTGATTGATTGATTGATTGATTGATTGATTGATTGATTGATGTGTTAAGGCTTCCGGAGAGGCGTGGTGAAGGTATTCCTATATGACGCCCATGAATGACCTGCACGACATTGTGTATGTTTTTAAATCATTTATTAACATCATGCTCCATTACAGACAGAGGCTGGATACTTGTATACAAGCTTACACAGTATATACATAACTAGCAAGATACCCGTGCTTCGCTACGCTATTATAATGGAATTTATAATTGAATGCTTAACGTTTTATGTACGAGCCGCCAAAATTCGCGATCTAAATCGTTTTCTGAGAGAATCCACCAAAATTATTGATCTGACTCGTTTTCTGAGAGATTACGGCAATGTTCCTCCCATTTTTCAATCTTTCTTTCCAGCAATCGATTTCGTACTTCCCGGGCTAGGTCCAGGTATTCTACCCGGTCAGTTGGGTCCCTAAATCTTTGCCATCTTTCCTTATAAGCATTTTTAATATGGATCAAATCCTTGAGGAAATCCGGCGTGGTGTCGTCTTGGGTGTCATGGCGGTACTGGACCCGCGGCCGGATTGCAGTCGTAGTCATTAGCCGGCCAGGATCCGTTTCCGCACATTTTGACGACGGTCCAGAACATTATTATTATTATTATTATTATTATTATTATTATTATTATTATTATTATTATTATTATTATTATTATTATTATTATTATTATTTTATTATTATTATTATTATTGTGGGTATGTTAGTTGAATTTAAATTATTATTATTATTATTATTATTATTATTATTATTATTATTATTATTATTACCATTAATGGTCTGGAACCCACAACAAAATGCAAGACCGCTACATGGCGGTAAATTGCATCTGCAGGCATTGTCATCGCTGACCATGTGACCAGCACCATCGTTGCGCGTAGGCAAGTGCACGAGATTTCTGGCGACACGAATGATATACTTCCGTGCATTATTGACTTTGTTATAGAGGTGAACAATTGCACGGTCATTATCATTTCTATCGTGTATTTCAAATGTGTTTAAATTTTTATTTATATGCCAGGAGAATCTACTGTAATCTAACTTTACGTTCTCCAAAGGAAAAATGGTTCTTGAAAACGAACCCAGGAAAGATTAAAAATGATCAGTTTATGATTAGAATAAGTACATTATGAACAGTAAAGTCAATTGGTCTCAACTCCTTTTTCACCCCACCGCCGTTAAGTTGATTTACCTCCCCCCCCCCTTGCATAAAAAGAAGGCGTGTTTCCTTATGTTTAATAATAATGTTATTGGCTTTACGTCCCACTAACTACTCTTTTACAGTTTTTAGACACGCCGAGGTGCCGGAATTCAGTCCCGCAGGAGTTCTTTTACGTGCCAGTAAATCTACCGACACGAGGCTGACGTATTTGAGCACCTTCAAATACCACCGGACTGAGCCAGGATCGAACCTGCCAAGTTGGGGTCAGAAAGCCAGCGCCTCAACCGTCTGAGCCACTCAGCCCGGCTTTCCTTATGTTTAAAGGAGATTCGAAATACCAATGTTCACGCCTGTTACCTTTAGTTCTGAGATATAAGTATCCCCCATAAAAATAATCACTTTGTTCACTTCCTTTCACACTACCCCCCCCCCCCTCTCATTTAAATGAATTTCCCGTTAAAAATACTTGTTTCCTTAATAGTAAATAAACTTCTAAATACCAATTATTACGACTCTAACATCTTCAGTTTTTGAGACATGGTGTCCTCATAAGAGGAATTCAACTACTTTTCACCCCGCCCCCCCCCCCTTCCCAAGATGATGTTTCCCCCAAAACGCTTTTTCCTTTGATTTTAAAGCGGATCCAAATACCAATTTTCACGTCTGTAACATTTTTCGTTTTTATTAGATATAAGTATCCTCACACAATTAATTCAATTAATTTTTCAAATCTTTCACCCCCCCCCCCTTCATTTGATTTTCCGAGAATACGTGTTAAAACCAGATTGCAAATACCAATGTTCACGTCTGCGAAATCTTTCATTTTTGAGATAATAGTATCCTCATACAAATAATTCACCTAATTTTTCAATTTCCCTCCCCCCTTAGGTGGATTTCCTAAAACAAAAAATTACGTATTCCTATATTTTTAAAGTGGATTCCAAATACCAAATTTCACGTCTGTAATGTCTTCAGCTTTTTAGATTTCAGTATCCTATTTAAAAATATTCAACCCCATTTTCAGTCACTTTTACCTCTGCACCCAAGTGGTTTTTCAGAAAACCGAAAGTACATGAGATAAAAAATACCATTTTTCACTTCGGTAACGTTAAGTTTTTTTAGCTGTACTGTAGAAATGCTCATTTTAAAATTTCACCCCCTTATGAGTTCCCCTTAAGTGAACTTTCCAAAAACAAATCGCCTATGTTTCCTTACTTTTACAGGAGATTCCAAATACCAACATTTTACGTTTCTGAGATATACTGGAGATATAGTCTTTCTAAAAATTCACCCCAATTTGTCACTCCTGTTTAACACCCATTAATTGGATTTTCCAAAAACAAAAAAAAAAAAAAAAAAAAACGTGTTTCTTTATTTTCAAAGGAGATCCCAAATACCAACTTTTTCAGGTTTATAATATCTTCCGGTTCTGAGAAATAAGTATCTCCCATTTAAGGCATTCAACCCCCTTTTCACCTTTTTTTTACCCCTCCTATTGGTATTTTCCGAAAACAAAAAAATTCGTGTTTCTTTATTTTTGATGGGGATTCTATATACCAATTCTTGCATCTCTACACTTTAAAAGTTTTGAGATATAAATACACTCATTTTAAAAATTCACCCCACTTGCCACCCCCATTAATTGGATTTTCCAAAAACAAAAAATACGCGTTTCTTTATTTTTAAAGGAGATCCGAAATACCAATTTTCAGGTCTGTAATATCTTTAGTTTCTGAGACATAAGTATCCTCATTAAAGCCATTCAACCCATTTTTCACCCTTTTTCACCCTTCCTATTGGGATTTTCCGAAAACAAAAAATACGTGTGTCTTTATTTTTAGAGGAGGTTCTAAATACAAATTTTTACATCTGTAAACTTTAAAAGTTTTGAGATATAGATACACTCATTTTAAAAATTCACCCCCCTTTTCACCACCCCATTAATTGGATTTTCCAAAAACAAAAAATACATGTTCCACTATTTTTATAAGAGATCACAAATACCAATTTTCAGGTCTGTAATATCTTCAGTTTTTGAGGAGATATATGTATCCTCATTAAGGGGATTCAACCCATTTTTCACCCCTTTTCACCCCTCCTATTGGGATTTTCCGGAAACAAAATAATACGTGTTTCTTTATTTTTAAAGAAGATTCCAAATACCAATTTTTGCATCTGTAAACTTTAAAAGTTTTGAGATATAGATACACTCATTTTAAAAATTCAGCCCCTTTTCAACCCCCCCCCCCCATTAATTGGATTTTCCACAAACAAAAAAATATATGTTCCATTATTTTTATAGGACATCCCAAATACCAATTTCCAGGTCTGTAATATCTTCAATTTCTGAGATGTAAGTATCTTCATTAAAGGCATTCAACCATTTTTGCACCCTTTTTTCACCCTTTTTCACCCCTCCTATTGGGATTTTCCGAAAACAAAAAAAAATACGCGTTTGCTTATTTTAGAGCAGATTCTAAATACCAATTTTTAAATCTGTAAACTTTTAAAGTTTTGAGATATAGATACACTCATTTTAAAATTTCACCCACCGGGCGAGTTGGCCGTGCGCGTAGAGGCGCGCGGCTGTGAGCTTGCATCCGGGAGATAGTAGGTTCGAATCCCACTATCGGCAGCCCTGAAGATGGTTTTCCGTGGTTTCCCATTTTCACACCAGGCAAATGCTGGGGCTGTACCTTAATTAAGGCCACGGCCGATTCCTTCCAACTCCTAGGCCTTTCCTATCCCATCGTCGCTATAAGACCTATCTGTGTCGGTGCGACGTAAAGCCCCTAGCAAAAAAAAAAAAATTCACCCCCCTTTTCACCCCCTTAGCGACGGGATATCCAAAAATCATCTCTTAGCGAGCACCTACATGTTAATACGAACGCATCCCCAAAATGTCATTTCTTTATGTCCAGTAGTTTTGGCTTGGCGATGATGAATCAGTCAGTCAGTCAGTCAGTCAGTCAGTCAGGACAAGTTATTTTATATATATATATAGATGACAGTACTAATTAGTACCTTATATACAATTATTTACATGACTATTGTCAATATTACATTTAACTGCTATCTCGTTGTTAAACGTCAAAATTTATTTCATTTACAAATTTATAAAAATCCTTTAGGTGTTTGTCCACGAGTTCGTATTTCTCCACTGGCCAGTGGTCCACTGACTTTTTAACACTTCTACGAAGTTCATCTCTCTCGTAGTTGAGTAATTTACACTCCCAAAGAATATGGTCAACTGTTTGATGATATGTTTCACCGCACCGCACACGCGTGTAGGGTCATTTGTCACTTTGAACCTAAAGAAGTATTCCCCAAATTTTCCGTGGCATGTTGTCATAGCTGTCATATTATGACTTAGGTTTATTGAATTTTCAGTTACTCCGTACGTTAAAAAAGTATGATTTTTTATTATTCCATTTGTAGTGTTTTCCCACTCACTCTCCAACAATCGAATGTTTTGTTCCCTCAGGTCTTGTTTGATTGTACAAATATGTGTTCGATTATAAACCACTTCTAATTACAAGTTATCCATTTCATGACCGTATCGATGAGTATAATCAAGAAGTTAGTATAAATAACCACCTAAACGATACTTTATTATTGCCTCAGGCAAAATTGAATGTAAATTAACACTTACAGGATATGTTTCGACCACTTAGTGGTCCTCTTCAGCTGTATAAAGAAAGAATTGAGAAGAAAAAACATTAGGACAATAAGCACAATGATTTGTGCTTATTGTCGTAATGTTTTTTTTTACTAACTTCTTAACCACTTCTAAGTTCAGGTTGTTTGTAGCTTGTTTGGCCATATGGTCTGCAAGTTCGTTTCCTTCATTGCCAACATGAGCCTTGATCCATGTAAAATGTTTGATTCAGTTTTCTTGCTGAAGACATCGTAAAATACTTTGTATTTCCTCTATCAATGTATTGAGCTTGCGGTTGTTTCGTAAAAGATCCAAGGTTATTTTACTGTCAGTGTGTATTACAGCAGATTTTTCATGTATGTTGTCTATGTATTGTAACTTCTCAAGAGCCTTCAGAAGCGCAACTTACTCAGCCTGGTTGTTTGAGCATCTATTATATAATTTGAGTCTAAGTTGGCGAGTTAGTTCAGAGTTGATATACACTGACTGACAGAGCAAATGCAACACCAAGAAGGAGTGGTCAGAACTTTATGCCAATTGCAGGGTAGACTGACGTCACTGAGGTATGATCATGATGTGAAATGCGCCGCTGTGCTGCGCACGTAGCGAACGATAAACGGGACACGGCGTTGGCGAATGGCCCACTTCGTACCGTGATTTCTCAGCCGACAGTCATTGTAGAACATGTTGTCGTGTGCCACAGGACACGTGTATAGCTAAGAATGCCAGGCCGCCGTCAACGGAGGCATTTCCAGCAGACAGACGACTTTACGAGGGGTATGGTGAGCGGGCTGAGAAGGTCAGGTTGGTCGCTTCGTCAAATCGCAGCCGATACCCATAGGGATGTGTCCACGGTGCAGCGCCTGTGGCGAAGATGGTTGGCGCAGGGACATGTGGCACGTGCGAGGGGTCCAGGCGCAGCCCGAGTGACGTCAGCACGCGAGGATCGGCGCATCCGCCGCCAAGCGGTGGCAGCCCCGCACGCCACGTCAACCGCCATTCTTCAGCATGTGCAAGACACCCTGGCTGTTCCAATATCGACCAGAACAATTTCCCGTCGATTGGTTGAAGGAGGCCTGCACTCCCGGCGTCCGCTCAGAAGACTACCATTGACTCCACAGCATAGACGTGCACGCCTGGAATGGTGCCGGGCTAGAGCGACTTGGATGAGGGAATGGCGGAACGTCGTGTTCTCCGATGAGTCACGCTTCTGTTCTGTCAGTGATAGTCACCGCAGACGAGTGTGGCGTCGGCGTGGAGAAAGGTCAAATCCGGCAGTAACTGTGGAGCGCCCTACCGCTAGAAAACGCGGCATCATGGTTTCGGGCGCTATTGCGTATGATTCCACGTCACCTCTAGTGCGTATTCAAGGCACGTTAAATGCCCACCGCTACGTGCAGCATGTGCTGCGGCCGGTGGCACTCCCGTACCTTCAGGGGCTGCCCAATGCTCTGTTTCAGCAGGATAATGCCCGCCCACACACTGCTCGCATCTCCCAACAGGCTCTACGAGGTGTACAGATGCTTCCGTGGCCAGCGTACTCTCCGGATCTCTCACCAATCGAACACGTGTGGGATCTCATTGGACGCCGTTTGCAAACTCTGCCCCAGCCTCGTACGGACGACCAACTGTGGCAAATGGTTGACAGAGAATGGAGAACCATCCCTCAGGACACCATCCGCACTCTTATTGACTCTGTACCTCGACGTGTTTCTGCGTGCATCGCCGCTCGCGGTGGTCCTACATCCTACTGAGTCGATGCCGTGCGCATTGTGTAACCTGCATATCGGTTTGAAATAAACATCAATTATTCGTCCGTGCCGTCTCTGTTTTTTCCCCAACTTTCATCCCTTTCGAACCACTCCTTCTTGGTGTTGCATTTGCTCTGTCAGTCAGTGTATATAACTATTCCAAACCCGACACCCGACTCGGTTTTGCTGCCGTCTGTGTTCATCTGGACTGTAAATTGTACTTCTTCCTTTTTGTCTTGTATTATTATGTTTTCGTCTGGGAGAGGCCAATTTTTGTAATTCTTTGAAGAGTCAATTTCAGTGATATCTCTCATGTGTTTAACTCTTCCTTTAATTATATTGTAATAATTTGCAATTTACAAAAGTTTAATATTAAGTGGAGTCATTCCAGCTAGTAATGTATAATGCTTCATGTGACGTCGTTTTGAAGGCTTTCGTAACTTTAATATTTATTCTGTAATTGTGTTAGTTTGTTGAAATTATAGCATGTATTTAAGGCATCTACCCAAACAGGAACTCCATACGAGAGTAATGGAAGTAATGCTCCGTTGTAAATGATACTACATCGGAACGCAATCCCCAATTTTTTTAGCTGACTTAGACAAGACGTGTATAATTTTCGTAGACTTTACAGCCATATGCTGTATATGACTATTGAATCTGAACGTGCTGTCGCTTAATGTCCCCAAATATTTCATTAAATTAGTCTGTTTTATTTCGTCATTACAGCCTCCGTGGCTCGGGTGGCAGCGCGCCGGCCTCTCACAGCTGTATACGGCGGATCAAATCTTGGCCATATATATGAGATTTGTGCTGGACAAAGCACGTTTCTGCTTTTAGACATCCCAACAAACGTTACTGGAGTGATGGTCGATATTCCTTTGCCGTAGACCAAGCTACAGTCACCTTTAAAGCATTTACTGCGTCATCACTGCCCGATTTCTGCAAAAACATGTATGCGAGAGATATTTACACAATTCATAAAACTGTCATACGGTTATGTAAAATGTATGTGCCAATTCAACCACTGATTGGAAAAAGGGAATAACTCTACTTTTTTGGTAAAATAAACTGAATCAGCCATTTTGTTTCTTAAATGTAGGTGCATCTACTGAGTAGAAAAAATCTGTACTTCCATACTGTTTAAAATCAGGTGTTTGTTAGGCTGTGGGTGGATTAAGGAAATAAATCATTAAGTAGTTCCCTTTTTCCAGTCATCGCTGCGCTAGTGGCCGGCTTGGTAGCCATTTTTTTAATAACAGTGTGCAGTGTTCTTCAGCTTGTGAGCGTTACTCTATCAGTTTGATCGTTTTCTTTTTTTGTTCAGAGTAGTTGTTTTAATCAAGGTTTGAAGTAATACAGTGATACTGGTGATTAAAATACAAGTCATTGTGAGAAGTTTAGCAAGAAACTAACCTACATTCATTTGTGGTGGTAGTGAAACTGAATATCGAACTTTGGGTTGTAGGTTAGGTATAGACCTTGTAACTCCTACAATGAACGCTTCAGAAGATGCCTCAGCCTAAGACTAGGAAACGTGTTTTAAATACATCCGAGCATAAAAAGGAGAAAATTAAGATAGCCAGAAGAGACGGTAAGGAATATGTGAACAGTAGAAGAAATTCAGTCCCAGCCAAGGCTACTGGACCGGACTGTGAGTGCCGAGATAAATGTACTTCTAAATTTAATGCTGAAGAGAAAAATGATATTATAATACGTTTATATTCGCGAAGTTCAAAAAATGAACAAGACACATTTTAATGGGCTTAATAGAATGCTTTGATATCAAAAATAAATGTGCAAAAGATGATAGCGTAAAAAAGAAAGCCTATTCTTTCACTTATTTTGCAATGAACACGGAAAGGGCAAAAATATGTCACAGAGCATTTCTTAGCCTGCACAGTGTTTCAAATAAAGCTGTTTTTCGATTGTCAACATTAGTTGCTCTAAGGAAATCTTCTGTTGATAATAGGGGCAAACATAACAATCGAGGAAATCTTAAAGATCCACATATTGTTGCCAAAATTGATTCTCACATCAATGAATTCCCAGTGAAAGTTTCTCACTATAAGGCAGTACCCATTACTTACCTAGAAAGTGATTTAAATGTAAAGAAAATACACGAACTTTTCTTGGTGAAACATCCCGATTTGGTAGATGACGTCAACTATGAATTCTACTTAAAACATTTTCGACAAAACTATGGATATAGGTTTGGCCAGCCCCAAATTGACGTTTGCGGTACATGTGAAGAGCTGAATGTTAAGATTAAGTCGCTTTTTCTTAATGACAATGCCAAAAGGGTAGTTGTTGCTGAGCTAATAGTACATATTAGAAGAGCAAAAACGTTCTACAAGAAGCTACAAGAGTTCACAAATTTGTGCAAAGAAGATTAAAAAAATCACAGGATAGGTGTTTGACTACATGCAGAAGCTACCACTTCCATTACCGCCTGTTCAAGAGATGTTCTATCTCCGCAAGCTATGGATGTATGTATTCTGCATACATAATGTATCAGACAACACTTCAGTCTTCTACACTTACCACGAGGGTGTAAGAAACAAAGGGCCTGATGAGGTATGTAGTTTCTTAAGTCACTATATACTGTAACCACTTTTCTGCTAGAGTCCGTCAGTGAGCTTCATTTGTTTAGTGATGCTTACGGCGGACAGAATCGAAACCACACCCTAATAAGACTACTTTCAGGATTAACGATCAAACAATATCTATCAGTATTTTCCAGTACGTGGCCATAGCTTTTTAGCATGTGATCGGAACTTTGCATGTGTAAAACGCGTCTCTCTTTCTCAGTATAGTGACATGATAGATAGTGCAAGAAGAAAAGTCTCTCCCTTTGTTGTGTACCAGGTTTCAAATGATGAAATACTGAACTTTAAAGACTGGTGGCCTGTTTTTCAAAAAATCAAGCAACTCGCTACAAGACAAGAAAATTCAATTTTCAATAAGCAAATACAAGCAGTTTATGTACAGCTCAGAGTCCAAAGGATACATAAGTGCATCAGAGTTTATTGGGGGGCAAGAAGATGTATTCAAACGTTTGAAAGTCAAACCAATAGACTTACATTTTCCATCCAACAAAGCATATGATGGTTCTGTGGGGGTCAATGTAAAAAAGATTAATGATGTCAAGAAAACAATAAAATACATTCCTGAACAGCACAGGGAATTTTACGAGAACATTTTATCATGGAAAACAAAAAATAATAACACAATATGATGAACAATAAAGACTGAAGTTAGTTAGGTGTACATTCCATAAAACTTGTAATTTATGTAATAACTAATTTTTAATAATTTCAAACTTACAAAGTATCGCAATGCCAAGATTCCATTCAATACGGGAGAAATAAAAGTTCTAATGATGCAAATTTATATTTATTTTTGTACCCAGTGAATGGAAAAAGGGAATAACTTTTCAAAAAATAAACCATTCCAGTGGCGTTACGGTAAGATAAAATTAACAGTTTCATACATATAATGGTTCCTTATGTATAAAAGAAGTCCGCCTCTGTGGTGTAGTGGTTAGTGTCATTAGATGCCACCCCCGGAGAACCGCGTTCGATTCCCGGCTCTGCCACGAAATTTGAAAAGTGGTAAGAGGGCTGGAACGGGGTCCACTCAGCCTCGGGAGGTCAACTGAGTAGAGGTGGGTTCGATTCCCACCTCAGCCATCGTCGAAGTGGTTTTCCGTGGTTTCCCACTTCTCCTCCAGGCAAATGCCGGGATGGTACCTAACTTAAGGCCACGGCCGCTTCCTTACCTCTTCCTTGCGTATCCTTCCCAATCTTCCCATCCCCCACCAAGGCCCCCTGTTCAGCATAGCAAGTGAGGCCGCCTGGGCGAGGTACTGGTCATTCTCCCCAGTTGTATCCCTCGACCCAAAGTCTCACGCTCCAGGACACTGCCCTCGAGGCGGTAGAGGTGGGATCCTCGCTGAGTCCGAGGGAAAAACCAACCCTGGAGGGTAAGCAGATTAAAAAAGAAAGAAAGAAAAATGTATAAAAGAACATTTCTTATGTGAAGTGTTTTGTGGTAAGTATAACAGAAACATTTGTATACAGTTCTTTTGATTCCTGAAAAATATGGCTATCATCAGTTATTCCCTTTTTATAATCAATGTTTCAATTATAAGCTTTCGATGGTTATGAAATTATCGGTAAAAGCAATGGCATACTGATAGAAAACGTGTATTTTTTTTTCTGAAGCGGGACGTAGTTTTAAACCAAGTAAACTTTCTGATAAATTGGAGGGAGCAGTCACTGTGGTGTAGTGGACTAACCACAGATGTGATGATTCATGTTGCGTTGGTAGGTGGGTTCGAATAGCACGAGCGATAAATATTTTTGCTCACATTTTAAACTTTGGTATCAAATAAGAGGCCATTCGTGCCACTGCGTTTTATCAGGAAATAGAACAGGAATTAGGAATTCATTTTCAGGACATACCTGTGAGGATCCCTAATGTCAGTTCAATGTATTTCTTGAAAAAACGTCTCCAACATCACCATCCGTGCAACGTGGAATGTCTCTGGAAGACTTGCAGGAAGGAATGGGAGAGTATTTTCATACTGTGCTCCGCCGAAGTTTTCTCCAATGAAAACGTGCTAGGGATCCAATAGAACACAGCCGGTGGTGGCAACAAGGAATATTCTGTATACATTATGAAAACGATAGTTTTTCTAAAATATATATATACGTGGTATTTCCATGTCATATGCTTTAGTGACCACCGGTTCCATTTCTGTCTGTACGTTTGTTTGCTTATTTATTTATTTATTTATTTATTTATTTATTTATTTATTTATTTATTTATTTATTTATTTTTAAACGGCAGAGCAAACTTTTATAAAACTCGGCATACATATTACGATTTTGTTAACTTAGATTCTGGGCTAACTGGCATTCTGTTATCGAAAACAGGGTGCGAGCTAAGAAAGGAATGTTTTTAAACCGTTATTTTGAAAATGACCAACTTTATTTCAGAATGTTTAAAAAAATCGTATCTTATAATTAATTTTGTATATCATGACAGATTTTCTGATAGAGCCAGCCCTGACGGACATAACTGCAAATACTGTAACCTGGAAATTCGCAACGCACTCGGTTTTGCACTTGTGATCTTGGGAACCGGAGGCCGACATAATGCTACTAATCCTCCGAGGTAGTTCCTGGAACTATTCAACATAATGACAGATTATTGATAACTGATGTGTGTTTCGTCTCTTCTGGCAGGTTGAGCAAGTCAGACTGTAGAGCGCTAGTCTTTTTACTTTAATTTGGTGATTCCGATCCCGGCTCAGGCTAGTGGTATTTGAAGGTGCTCAAATACACCAGCCTAAATCGGCAGATTTACTCTTAAGTAAAATAAGTTTTGCAGGATAATATTCTGGAACCTCGTCGTCTCTGAAAACGGTAAAGAGTAGTTAGTGAGCCGTAAAATCAAAATCATAATTATTATTTGAATCGATGGATGCATAAACAACATGAGCCCACGTTTTGTCTAAACGGAATTAATGGCAGTCCAGCATTCTTAAATAGTAGATGCATGTTTTGACACAAAATTAACTTTAGTTATTTTATTTTTGATAGAGACAGTCTGCAGTGATAATAATCGAGGGCTTTGAAAAAGAAGCAGCAATCCAGAAAGGAGTGAGGCAAGGCTGCAGTTTGTCCCCTCTCCTTTTCAATGTTTACATAGAACAGGCAGTAAAGGAAATCAAAGAGACATTTGAAAAGGGAATCACAGTCCAAGGAGAGGAAATCAACACCTTGAGATTTGCCGATGATATTGTTATTTTATCTGAGACTGCAGAAAATCTCGAGAAGTTGCTGAATGGTATGGATGAAGTCTTGGGTAAGGAATACAAGACGAAAATAAATAAGTCCAAAACAAAAGTGCTGGAGTGCAGCCGAACGAAGGCAGGTGATGTAGGAAATATTAGATTAGGAAACGAAGTCTTAAAGGAAGTAGATGAATATTGTTACTTGGGTAGTAAAATAACTAACGATAGCAGAAGTAAGGAGGACATAAAATGCAGACTAGCACAAGCAAGGAAGAGCTTTCTTAAGAAAAGAAATTTGCTCACTTCAAACATTGATATCGGAATTAGAAAGATGTTTTTGAAGACTTTCGTGTGAAGCATGGCATTGTATTGAAGTGAAACATGGACGATAACTAGCTCAGAAAGAAAGAGACTAGAAGCTTTTGAAATGTGGTGTTACAGAAGAATGCTGAAGATGAGATGGATAGATCGAATCACGAATGAAGAGATACTGAATCGAATTGGTGAGAGGAGATCGATTTGGCTAAATTTGACGAGAAGAAGAGATAGAATGATAGGACACATCTTGAGACACCCAGGACTTGTTCAGTTGGTTTTTGAAGGAAGTGTAGGTGGTAAGAACGGTAGGGGTAGACCAAGGTTTGAATATGACAAGCAGATTAGAGCAGATATAGGATGCAATAGTTACCTAGAAATGAAAAGGTTAGCACAGGATAGGGGGGACATGGACAGGTGCATCAAACCAGTCTATGGACTGATGACTCAAACAACAACATTTTATTTAAAATATTTTATCAGCACGATGTATTCTGTAATTTCATCACATTAATCTTTTGACACCAATAAATGTATGGTCACATGACAGAAATGAATATCCACGGAGAGGATAGTGTCGGTAAGCATTTCTAAACCTGCTTGCACTTACGAAACAGTTCATTACTCTGATTATCGTGTTAGTTATATTGAGTGGGGCATCCATTAGAAAAATAATTTCAGTTCTGTAACACATTCAGGCAATTCCATTTTGAAGTAAAATGAAAGAGAAAAGAGCAAACTTCATTGGGTTCTTAGTGGACAGTACCTTCGTGGTATACAAAAAATGTTGACATATTTGCTTTCAGATCTGTGACGCAGAATGCATTACTGGTGAGATGGCGTAGATAAAATGCTTCCTGGACAGGCATCTTTGGAATCTGAATATTTTGCATGTAACCGAAACACAAACCTGTCACTCTCTTATTTCCAACACACTTCTGCTTTCTTTCCTACTTTCTTCGATTTTGGCCATCTAAGGACCACAGAAAGTAACCCTGTGCATTCATCCTAATCCTTCTTTTCTTGACCTCCAATAGTTCTTCATCCCTTCACTTTGATATTATTTTCCTCCTCTCTTGTGTCCAGATGTTATTATTACATTTCCTCTTTTCCTTCTCCTGGAAACCCTTGAAATTTTCTATCAACCTTCTGAAAGCTGTTCTGTCTGTATTGCATAGTCTGTTATTCCATCTCTGTCATATGCTTTTTTACTCCTTTTATCCACTGATTGCCATTCTTGCTCCTGTAAACACTCGTTTTGTCAATCTACTGTTATCTATCCTCATTGTATTTTATTGCTTACATTAATTTATTATTATATTCCAGTATAAATTACAAGTTTGTGGACCGGGCGAGTTGGCCGTGAGGTTAGGGGCGCGCAGCTGTGAGCTTGCATCCGGGAGATAGTGGGTTCGAACCCCATTGTCGGCAGCCCTGAAAATGGTTTTCCGTGTCTTCCCATTTTCACACCAGGCAAATCCTGGGGCTGTACCTTAATTAATGCCACGGCCACTTCCTTCCCACTCCTGTACCTTTCCTATCTCATCGTCGCCATAATACCTATCTGTGTCGGTGCGACGTAAAGCAACTAGGAAACAAAGTTTGTGAACAGATTCTGTTCGTATTTATATTTATTTTTATTTAAATTATTCACAATACAACAGTTTAATCAACATTTCAGTGAATCCCACATAAGCAAGTTTGTGTTTGCACATGAACGTAATATCAATAAGAAGTGGCTAAAATACTGTTTAATAGGAAGTAAAAATATGGCACCCGTTCAGTCTTGAGTTATTCATCATTCTTCCTTCACCATTCGAATATTGGAGAAACATAAGAATATTTTTATACACGTACAAATTTTACTTAAGTATGAAATATAAACAACCTAGTTGTGTGCAGCAAATTTAGATACGTTTCCAATGCTCTTTCTTTCTTTCTTTAAAATCCTATATTTGCATTACAAAACAACATAAGGAGAGAGGTAATACTTATTGGACAGAGGGACGTAATATCTTTTATTTTGTATGAACTAAGTACTTAAATTATTACGGCGGTAATTATCGTTTGGACGTGGAGTTTTCTAATAGTAATGATAGTACTCTTAATAGCAGGTAATGTTTTGGAAGAAGTTATCGTCGGTGAAAATGTATTATATGATCCATGTCTGTTTGGAGAAGCCAGATGTTCAGGCATAATTTTAGCTTCGGCCCATTCCTCATCTTTGATATTTCAGGGGTTAGAGTATTAAAAATGCATGGTCCTAGATATGCTGCATGTCTCTGTCGAAGAAGTGTGTTTCTACTGGGGTTTGGTAATGCAGATCGTAGTTATAGTCTAGTGCCATGGCATGTACGTTTCTGGTTCGGGAATCTGTAGTAGTTCTTTACGGTGTGTCTTGTCAAAACGTTTGGAAAGAAAACATAATATGGTAAAATTATTATACCTGAATAAGAATTTAATTAACTTGTTTCATTTTTGCATATAATTTTGTTACCATATGTTTTCCTTTTCAGATAGAGGCAACGAATTTCGCATACTACAACAGAAACACATTTGGTTACCGATCAGAAAGCACATTCCAATTCATACCAGTTTCAAACTAGATGACTTGGAAATCATTGACATTAAGCAGCAATGGGCCCCACGGCACATCAACACAGTATTATTGCAAGAGACACTGGACAAAAACGCAATAACCTCATGTCTATCTACCGGGAATATCGACAGGGCCTTAGACCTATTAGAAAATACCTTACTTAACTCAGCGGAAGGATGCCCCCGAAAAGAATGAGCAAGCCCTGGTCTGACGAGGATTGTTACACCCAAAGGAAAATAACATTGGAGAAACTCTACAGGTGGAGAGAACATAAAACAGAAATAACGCTGGAAGAATATTCAGAAGAAAGGAGGAAATAGAAGAAAATAATCAGAAAGAAGCGACAAGAATTCATCGTAAAGCAAGAGCTGGAGACAATAGCAACCACAGAATCAAAACCGTATAGAATACTTGAACCCTACAGAACGAAAATGATTCCCACTACATCGATGAAAATATGGGAGGAGAATTTTTCAAGTATATATCAAAGTACCCAAATGGCCGACATACAGACCCGAAACACGCATCAGGATCCAATCGTGCCAATCACAGTGGAAGAAGTATGGAATGCATTTCAGAGATGTAAAGAAGGAAAAGCACCAGGTCCGGACAACCTCGCAAACGGGCTTCTAAAAGAATCAATTTCTCTAACTGTAGTTATATGGACAACAATATTCAATGAATGCATCGTAGAGAGGAAAATCCCCACGAGGTGGAGGGAATCTGCTATCCAGGTGCTATAAAAAGGAAAAGGGCTAAAGGACTTACCAGATTCTTATCGTGGGATAGCCCTCGAATGTGCTCCTTTTAAAATATTTACCAAGTTAACATTAAATCGCATTCTACCACGCGCCATGATGTATATACCAGAAGAACGATATGGATTTACTACCGGTAGATCAACAATTCAAGCAATTGAGAGTGTACTTGGCATCATATGGAATGCTACAAGCGTAACTGGAGGTTTCGTTTATGCTATCTTCGTGGATTATACTAAAGCGTTCGATGGAGTTAACAGAACATTTATAATTAGTAAACTGTCTGATATCTTAGAACCAGAGAATCCACTATTGCAATTATTGGAAGATATAATTTTTAACTGGCTTACGGTTAGTGATAAAGTAGGCCGGTCTGGACTTATAACCCAGACTAATGTCGTACTCCAAGGGGATCCTCTCAGCCCAATGCTTTTTAATCTGTTGACTCACGATGTCATCAGTGAGGTAGCCTCGGAAGATACTGCAATGTTCCTGTACGGTGATGACATGATATTGCTATCAAAAACAGAAAATCCCTGCAGCTGGGACTCAATAAGCTAAACGAATGGTCTCAGAGCAATGATGTAGAGATAAATACCAGCAAAACAAAAGTCATGAAATTTAGGCGAGGAGGAAATATCTCCACAGAAGATGTCTTCGAGTGCGGCAATAACAAACTAAAGCTGGTAAACTTGTATCGTTATTTAGGCCTAACCCTGCAAGTAACTGGGAAGACGTTTACTAAACACATAGAGGAACGATGCACTTCAGCGATCAAATCCATATTTGAAATAAAGAACATTGAGAAACTATCAGTAAGAACCGCCCTCATTCTCTTCACCATTAAGATAGCACCAATAGCTTGCTATGCTATCAGCAAAATATGGATTCACCTCACTACGGCCAACCTGAGGAGACTGCAAGCTGTGAAAGCCACCTACTTGTAAAGAGCATTACGGCTACACAGAACAGTTCGGACACGGTTAGTGTACAAACTGGTATACACGGACTTTTTCATCAGGGAGATAATGTTTAAGAACAATCTAGAATCCACTCAAGCGTATGAGGCCCACATTGAACAAAGACAGCAAAAGCTTGCAGCAATAGATCCAGACTTTTACGAAACACCTGCAATGAACACAGATGAATGGAAAGAGCCCAACTTTGAACTCCAACATGTCTTCACGCGAACTGCAGCGCATGGCTTTCACCACAGAATTTGTCACCAACGAGGTTACCATCATGCTTCAACCCAGTGTTCCTGTACGCTCTGCGGCTTGCATTGTCCACGGTACCACTTGGTTAATTGCAAGGAGAGGATAAATTCCCTGAATTTCTATGCAAATTATAAAAACTTTCAAGGGACCTTGTAATCATTCTTTATTAAAAGTACACAGTGTGTTTAATAAATCTATATTTATAAATTTATTTATTTCAAAATTAGTTTCGGTCATTTAATGTGGGTTGTTTTCTGTACCAAACCAGGCTGAGAGGCTAAGACGGTTGAGGCTCTGTCCTTCTGACTCCAACTTGGCAGGTTCGATCCGGTGGTATTTGAAGGTTCTAAAATACGTCAACCTCACACGTAAAAGAACTCCTGTGGGACAAATTCCGGCACGTCAGCGTCTCCGAAAATCGTATAAGTAGTTATTGGGACGTAAAATCCAATATTATTATTACTATTATAATTATTTCCGTACCACTACAATCACTGTCTGAACTTTTGTTCACATGGATTTTGATTTTTAAATTGTCTGAGGGTTGCAATATTTTATTGTGTAAGAGGCAGTTTACTAGGTCTTATTTAAGGTCAGAAAGTTACAATTTTACCATGTCTTTATTGTTATCAGTGCTGTAATACACTTGTTAGAAGTCTGTTCCCAAGACACTGTATCAAAAACTATTACCGTGTCATAAGCGTAAGAGAAAATTTTCCCGTCTCTATCTGTAAATCGCAAAGGTAATTTATGTATAGCAGGAATAACACTGGTACAAACACTGTTCCCTGTGGTACTCCGATTTAAAGAATTCTTGGTTTACTTATTTTATCCTCCATTTTAACTCCTTGAACTCTGTGCTGTAGAAAACTGGCTATGAGATTCTATGGGATCCCTACATTATCTCATTTCTGTAACAAAATTTTATGATTAGGAAATGTTAATAAACAATGGTTACAAAATGTTTCTTATAAGATACATAAATTAATAGCGTAAAATTTCGTACCAAAATTTCAATCTTGCAATAACAACGCGAATAATCGAAATTTAAACCTCTTTTTACAGAGAGTAGGCAAATAGTAGAGCTTAGTATTGTACTAATTGAGGACTCCTCTGCTCCCCTTGTTGAAGGTAACTGTTGTTTCACGCTTCTCCTTTTCTACTAAATGTTGTTTATGCAACTAACGATTCATGTTTTGTCTCTTCTGACGCCACTCACCTCCACTGTACGGTATTACTGCTGAAGCTGTACAAGGACTAACCCGCGCGGTTCACCAACTCTTAGGTTGAAGGGCCTGCAGTTAACGTAGTTATATTTAACGAGATTGTCTTTTTATCCCGTTATGGTTGCGCTAAGAAGAGAGGTATGGCCTCTTCGGATTACAACCGTAAGTAAATGTCTCTATGTAAACATAATACGCATTAGACGATCCGTAGAACCAGATATATAAATTGTAATCTAACCAATTGTTACTTAAACATCAGGGACCTATTGTCGGATTTAAAAGTACGGATAGGCTCTACTCGAGTTTAAACGACAATAAGAAAAACGAACGGGTGCGGCGATGTCAAACCAAGTTACCGCAATTTATAGCTGCATGCTATCTGCGTGTAAGAGTAGTAGGCCTATACATTTTCTTTTAATGTTCAGTGTTCCAGAAATGTTAATCGGAACGAAAAAATGAACCTGTCTTTTGGCCTCCAACAGTCAGACCTCGTTTTAGAAAATGAAGAAAGGCGCCGTTTGATCATAATAAACTCGTAATATGACATAGCCCTCCCTAAATTGCAGATATAAATACATTTTTTTAAATCATCAATTTAAATAGGTTTCTCAGTACCACGATATCGTATGAAGCTGTGTTTAGAATAGTTATAAACGCCGTAATTACTGTTTTCCTGTCGACACATGAGGAAAATTTATACTGGTCGTTGATTTTGTATTTACTTCGAGAAATGACTGAGCAAGTTGGCCGGGCAGTTTTAGTCACGGAGCTGTGAGCTTGCATTCGGGAGTTAGTGGGTTCGAGCCCTACTGTCGACAGCCCTGAAGAAGGATTTCCGTGGTTTCCCATATTCACACCAAGAATATGCTGGACCTGTACCTGAATTAAGGCCAAGGCCACTTCCTTCTCAGTTCTAACCCTGTCCTATCTCATCGTCACCATGAGACAAATATCAAAAATAAATGTTTACTGCAACACGAGGGGTAACTTCAGCGCTGTTGCTTCTTACACCTGTTTACCTGCTAAAGTCTGACTCGCTACGGAACTTTTCATAAGGAGGTGAAACAGTGAGAGTCCCAGAGTGGTTTCTGTTATTCTCACTCTGGTATTTCTAATCCGTATTATGTTTCTGAAGACAGAGTTACTTACATTGTGCTACCGAGATCACGATGTACAGAAGGAGAGGTCACCATGATTTTGTGCGAAGTTTGAACCCCACTGTCGACAGCCCTGAAGATAGTTGTCTGTAGTTTTCCACTTTCACACCAGGCAAATGCTGAGTCTTACCTTAATTAAGGCCACGGCCAATTTCTTCCCATTCCTACCCCTTTCCTATCCCATTGTCCCCTTAAGTCTTACCTGTGTCGGTGTGACGTAAAATAAATTTTACAAAAAAAAAGTTGTGGGATTTACTTTTGTAAAAGGGTAGGTGAGAAAGTAAATGATTAGAGGTAGTCCTACCCAGTTTATGAGAAAATGTCACTCTCTTGGAAATACTGAAAAATCTATGTGGTGAAGCTTTGCTATCTGTAACTCCTAAATTATAAGGGAAAAGTGTATTCAAGCTCGCCCAGAAATCGAAGTTATGTCATCTTACTAAGTCTGAGTATCTTGACGATGGTAACTGTTGTGTGATTTTTGATACTTTCCCACTGTACCTGTGTTACCCTTTAGGATAAGGACCTGTTGTTGTCCAGTTAGCGAGCTTGTCGCCAATTCTGTCAAAGTTTGAGTCCGAGAACGTACACCGAAACATTTTATTACGTGCCCCAAGTGGTTTGCGTAACACTTCTTGGGAAGATTATTGGAAACTACTACTAGCTACCGATGCAATCCAGGGGCTAGCGTAGTAATTCCACTCCCACGCCATCCCTGTTAGCACAAGTTCCAATCCCAACTTTACCTTGAAATATAATTAGAACGGGGTACTACTTTTTTCTACAGGTTAAATGTCGCACTACCTGAGATAGATTTTTGACGACGATTGGATAGGAAAGAACCAGGTGTGAAAATGGAAAAGTAAGGAAATATTTGAACTTACCATCTTCCAAATGCAAGCTTGCAGATATACCGCCCGTATCCAGCTTGCTCACGAGGGAACTCTTTGGGTTGGACCAGACCGATTGCAATAACATTCGGTACGACGATCAATCAAGACATTATACATTTAAACTTTTCACAGAACTTGTATAAGCTCTCACAGTGTCCCAGTGTAGGTGTGTGACCGGTCCCCCATTGAGAGATGACCATGGTAACTACTGTGTGTTTTTTGATACTCTCCCACTGTACCTGTGTTACTGCAATGAGTGGAGAGATGGAGACATTTTCACTGCCTGAGTGTAGGGTAGGACGGAAGTTCTCTCAAAACTCTCATAGTGTAAGAGTGTGAGTCGTCTTCTATCCACGCGTAACCACCAAAGTTCTTGTAAGTCCGTACAAATTATTTATTTTGGTTTGATATTTGGAATTAGTCGTACCACCTCATTTACCGTTTATTTGCATTTGAGGATATCCGATAAGATTTTTGGGTAAGAATATCATTCCTGGATAGCGACTACGAGGCCACTAGCTGTGTCAGACGTTGCTTCCAAGTACTAGTGCCAGTCTTCTCGCTTTCATCTTTCCTATCTGATTTCTTGTTTTCTTCCCGCCCCGACAGTGCTATGTTTGCGAGGCCTAGCGAGTATTTCGTTCTGACGTCTTGCCCTTTCTTTCGCCGATACCCTCATCCTTCGAAGAGAAGTATCTCTTCCATTATTTTCCTTTCACATGTATTTAAACACCTACTATATGTACGTAACACGACCTAATAGGTTGAAAGTCGATTTCGATCTCGATAATAACATTAATTTTTACGTCCTAGTAACTACCCTAGGCTTACGGAGACGCCGAGGTGCCGAAATTTTGTTCTTCAAAAGTTCCTTTACATGTCAGTAAATTTAACGACATGGAGCTCACGTATTTGAACACCTTAAAATACCACCGGACTGAGGTAGGATCGAACCTGCTACCTTGGCCTCAGAAAGCCAGCTCCTTGACCGTCTGAGCCACCCCAGTCTGCCCAAATATACGGCATCTTGAAAAATAACCACCACCACCAGTTGCAGAACACTCTGGGGCATTCTAGAAGTGTTTACGGTGGGCTTTTGTTTCATGTTCAGGCGAATTATTGGATGCCACAACTATTTACCTACACTCAAAAAGAGAAAGGATCACACACCCTGATTCCGTCGATCCTTCACCCCGGTACCCATTCACCCATCCATTATTCACTATTAATTACTCCATTGCAAATCCACATTTAATCCCAATCATCCACACTCCATAGCATGCCAAATAGATACACAAACAATCAGCAATGAAATCTCATGGAACAAACTCTCCTTATTTAGCCAAGAGTCCGGTCATTTTCTTCTCCATATTTACAATTACTTTTACCCACCTCAAACATAGTCACTCCTGTCACAAATATGTCCAATCTCCTGGCCAAAAAGAGGCGTTAAGCTCTGGGTAGCCCACCTCCTCCTTCAGGGGAAGACTGAAAACTAGTCACAATTATTATTATTATTATTATTATTATTATTATTATTATTATTATTATTATTATTATTATTATTTTATATATATATATATATATTGCGAATGAGCCCATTAGGACTACGCAAAGTACTTAGAGGCAGGCATTTGCCTTTCTTTGTGCCCACACTTCCTTCATTCGTTTGCTGTGTGCTTCTTTTCTCTCTTGAGACCATGTTGTTCCGGTCTTCTTCTTTGGTTTTCCCTCTTGGTCAACTTGCCACTTATGAACTTTGGTTCTGAAGATAATCCGGCTTTGGATGTCTTCAGGTGTAATTCCTGCCAGTTTGAGATCTGTTTTAATTTCGCCAATCCATTTTATTGTGTCCGTTTTAGCTTTACTTCGGTTTTCATAAAATTCAACTATTTGCTTGGTAAGTCTATCTGGGTTCATCCTTTTTATATGTCCAAAGAATCTTAATCTGCGTTTTCTGATGTCGCTGTGAATGTTAGAAAATTGTTTGATTTCCTGTTTCCCTCTAAAGCGGTACTGTTCATCTACGAGTTTCGGGCCTAAAATTTTTCTAATGATCTTGCGTTCCTTTTTCTGAATATTTTCTAGATCAGTTTTCCTGTTCAAAATTAGTGTTTCTGATCCATAGAGGCATTCTGGTTTTATAACTGTATTATAGTGTCTTAGTTTAGCATGCTTGGAGAGACACTTTTTGTTATAGATATTTTGGGTGAGTCTATACGCAGTTTCCATTTTTTGGCATCTAACTTCATTGGCTTTTGTTTCCATTCCATTCTCTTGAATTATTTCACCGAGATATTTGAATTGCTGGACCCGTTTTATTTTGCCATATTTTGTCTCCATGAATTTAGGGGCTTCTTTGCTGCAGGTCATGTATTCAGTTTTTCAAACGATATTCGGAGGCCGACTTTTTCCGCTGTTTCTTTCAGGAGTTCGATCTGGTTTATTATTATTATTATTATTATTATTATTATTATTATTATTATTATTATTATTATTATTATTTGATAGTACCCCACTTAATGACCACAACTGCACCCTTTTAAAATCTCCGTCACAGTACGGAGGTCATCACTACTCAAACATGTCTACTACGTAGATCACGCATATCCAACAATCGAGTTAGCAGTACCGAAATCTTACGACCAGTCGCAAAAGTAGTTAGTTTGTCTGAGGTACCACTCAGGATCGCGTTTGACGCCTTCAGGAGAGCATTCCAATGGAAGCGTCTCCCACCTTCACCGACCCAACCGGCCGCTAGACAGAATATTATCTGCGACATTTAATTGTAAAAGCGCGCGCCTTGGAAGACAACTTTAGCATACAAACTCTCTACTTAATATAAGATTCATCCGCAAATTTATTGCTGGACTTTAAAACAGCGGTCACAAATTGTACGGACGGATATTAAATGTGACTTGCTCCTCGTTCTTGGCATGCCGCCACGAAAACTTAGCGGGAGTAAGAAATGGAAGGGTTTGTCTGTGGGGGAAAGAAAGAACAACGTCAGAAGGGGAATGTAACGATAAACGGAGAAAGGATGAATGAAATCGACAAAGCGAGAAACAGATCCAAAGTTCTGTTGTAGGGAGAAGAGGAGACGGTATGCAAATAGCCAAGACCCTCATAGATATTATCCGACAGACATATTTTTCTGACCTCCAGGTCATCTGTGTGTTTGATAAATAGAGTAACCTCATATATTCACACGAATATAACGTCCGTCGTTAGTTTATGGCAGGTTTATCATTATTGAATTTCCTTTTTCAAAGTAGTAAATATTCTGAATGTTAGTTTCTCACACTTCAGAGTGCCAACTATCAAGATATAGTATTAGTCCTTCCATTCAATTTGATACATTTCTCTCACTAGCTGTAAAATTTCTGAGTTCACTTTTTATCGATGAATAAGATTCCCCTATAGGTCTTTTTCAACAGAACGTTGCATTTTACAATTATTGTGACACAGGAAAGGAAAGCTAACAGCAATATTCTTTATTTCAAAGTGAATCTCATTCCAATCAGTCAACAAGTATTTTTTTTTTTTTTTTTTTTTTTGTTATTTGCTTTACGTCGCACCGACACAGATAGGTCTTATGGCGACGATGAGGCAGGAAGGGGCTAGGAGTGGGAAGGAAGCTGCCGTGGCCTTAATTAAGGTACAGCCCCAGCATTTGCCTGGTGTGAAAATGGGAAACCACGGAAAACCATCTTCAGGGCTGCCGGCAGTGGGGCTCGAACCCACGATCTCCCGAATACTGGATACTGGCCGCACTTAAGCGACTGCAGCTATCGAGCTCGGTTGTCAACAAGTATCAGGCTGTCAGTAGCTATATTAAAATTTCTCCAATTTTACCCTTAAAAACGTCCTCCAGAATCAAATACGGTGAGCCAGCCATGTGATATTGGGGTAGCGTGTCTGTCTCTTACCTAGAGGCAAAGAATTCGATTCCGGCTTGTCTGTGAATCTTAATCCTGGAATGGGATTCACCCAGTCTCCTAAAAGTAACTGAGGAGCTTCTTCACACAGAAGGAATCAACTTAAAACTGCCAGCGCGAATATTTTCAAAAGGAGATGGTACCTAACTTACGGCCACGGCCGTTTCCTTTCCTCTTCCTTGTCTATCCCTTACAAACTTCCCATCCCCCCACAAGGACCCTGTTCAGAAGGTGAGGCCGCCTGGGCTAGGTACTGGTCCTCCTCACCAGCCGTATCCCCCAGACCCAAAGTCTCACGCTCCAGAACACCACCACTGAGGCGATAAAGGTGGGGTCCCTCGGCGAGTCCGAGGAGAAAACCAACCCTGGGCGGTAAACGGATTAAGAAAGAAAGAAAGAAAGAAAGAAAGAAAGAAAGAAAGAAAGAAGATAAGAAAGAAAGGATAATAAACACAGTATATGTAAATAAACAACATAAACTACCGTCCTGTAGTCTTTACATCCATCAGGATTTCCTTTCTTTGGAATTGGTGCAATGCCCACACGTCTCTTTCATAAATGTTCGCGCTTACCTTGAAGATCTATTCCTATGTCCAGTCGAGGATGGTTCCCCAGTTACACTTCCTCTTAAAACTATAATCACCACCACCACTTTCTATGTTCAGCCTGAATGTTATTTGCTTTACGTCGCGCCGACACAGAGAGGTCTTATGGCGACGATGAGGCAGGAAGGGGCTAGGAGTGGGAAGGAAGCGGCCGTGGCCTTAATTAAGGTACAGCCCCAGCATTCGCCTGGTGTGAAAATGGGAAACCACGGAAAACCATCTTCAGGGCTGCCGACAGTGGGGCTCAGCCTGAATGAAGACTTGATGACAATAGAAGTATGGGCCAAAAGTCACGGATCAAAATTAAACCCATCAAAACCCCAGGCAATAATTTTTGGTTACCCTAAATTACTTTGCAAACTCAATCGAACAGCGTTACCACAGTTGTCCATAAGTCGTACTCCCATACAGTATAGCCAAAATGTAAGAAATCTTCGTATAATATTTGACGAACATCTGTCCTGGTCTGCCCAAACTATATCTGTGTGTAGAAAAATATACGGAACGCTACACTGTCTCAGTAAATTCAAATTCACTTTCCCTTTTAAACTAAAGAAAATTCCTGTGGAATCACTCGCAGTACCTCATTTTGATTATTGCGATATACAGTAGTTTACAACAATCTAGGAGTAGATTGAGGAAGGAAATTACAGTGTGCTCAGAATGCTTGTGTAAGATTTATCTGTGGACTTCGTTACGCTGACCATGTCACACCGTCTTACACACGGCTCGGGTGGCTTCGCCTGCAAGAACGACGCACACTTCATACTCTTTGCTTTTTGCATAATATTCTTAAACCTTCTCAACCAGCCTATCTCCGGGATCGCATCAAACTCCTCTCCACAGACCATAACAAAAATACTCGATCCTACAGCACCATGTGTTTATCCCTTCCTGTACACAGAACAGCAATCTACACGGAATCATTCACCGTTACCGCAGCCCGACAATGGAATCTCTTACCAGTGGACGTCAGAAGCATGTCCAACAGCTCAGCTTTTAAACATGCCTGTGTCGAAATACTGTTAACATGCATGAATCATCAAATTATGACCTGAAAACACCTCCTCCTACCGCCTCTTCATCATTATTTCCCTCTTCCTTTCACAGATATTCTTCTTCTTTTTCTTCTTATTATTCTTACTAATCCTTCTCTTCACCTCTCAATTGAAGGCGATATTTCGGTATACTGTAGAAATGTATACATTTTCTAAACTTCCTTTTAAGTAGTAGTTATAGTACTCATTATTCATATACTTTTCATGTACTCTACGTACGATGTGTATTATATAAGGTAAGGTAAGGGTTATTCTGCCCGAAGGCAGATCTGAACCTCCGCAGAGGTGTTCCTAAGCCGGAGTTTACGTGCGGTAGGGTGGCCAGTTCCTTTCCGCTCCTCCATTCCCTTAACCCCCACCAACAGCGCGTGGCAACCCATCCAACTCCTGACCACGCCGAATGTTGCTTAACTTCGGAGATCTCGCGGGATCCGGTGTTTCAACACGGCTACGGCCGTTGGCTGTATTATATTGATAACATGATTTTTCTTTGTTTTAAATGAGGTTACTTTTATTAATACTATTACTATTTCTATTGTTAACATTATCATATTATGATCATCAGTAGTTATTATTAAGTGTTTTAGGTTAAGGCTGGTTAAGTATAAGAAAGGGAGTACATCCCTAACTTTGCCAGAATAAATAAAACATATTATTATTATTATTATTATTATTATTATTATTATTATTATTATTATTATTATTATTATTATTATTATTATTATTATTATTATTATTATTATTATTATTATTATTACTGTAGTTAAGAAACTCAGCTGGAAAGTGCTCCTAAAAATACTTAAAAATCGAATGAAGAGCTATATTGGAAAATACCTACCGTAGATGAAACACAGTTCGGATTAATTTGTTACACTGTACTGTTTAGGAAAAAGGATGCTTCACAGATTATGAGAAAGCCAGTGTCGTATGCTGAGTCCAAGACGTGGGCTACCACTAGATTTAGGTTAGCCCTTTGCAATGGTTGGTTTAGCGAATGTCAAGCCTTTTAAGCGTTTTGAGATGCAACGAAGAACAGTTGCCGTATGGATAATACAGGATAAACAGGGGCATAATTACCCATACAACATGGCCTTAAGAGTAAAAGAGAAAAGGGTGCAGATAACCGGCCATTAACAAAAGGCAAGGAGGAGAAACTCCAACACTCCTTATAGAGATTACTAAAAACCTAAGTGGGTTTACGGCCCAAAGATACAGAGGTAAATTCCATACTACAAAAGGGTGACTCAAGAAGGAACATTTAAAGCCAAGACAAGATTTACAGAATTTAGAGTTTGAAAACTTTAGTCACCCAATTGCAAGGTTGAATGGGAGACGACAGATGGTCACCGATCTTCGTTCCCTTACATTACATATTTCCCGGTAAGGAATAGAAACAGAGTCCTCAGACTTCGCCGAAAATCCTACATTTAAACCACCAGTTACAAAAGAACATTAAAAGAAAACGGCTAAAACCTTCCCCTCAAACTACCCGCAGGCGCTATCACATGTTTAGGTACATTCTGCCATTACCTTGTAACGCTGGATATTCTTCAAGCAGACCACGCCTCTGCCTCCTAGGCCTCCGCCAAATCACACTCCCAGGCACTGGAGCAATTCAGACAAGACGACAATAAAGTGTCCTGTTTATGTACTAGTTCCGTAAGGGGAAGCTTCCCGATTAAACTGAACTACACTTTGCTGATAGGCTGGATTCCTGAACACAACCCCGGTTTTGACTGGCTAGAGAACATATTTACAAGCATCTGATATTTAGATTACAGTAGAGGAGGAACCAGCTGAAGTGTTGACAACTTCGGTACATTTAAAAAAAGAAGTCTTCAGAAAAAGGTTTACCAATAACCAAAATGAAATTTCCTAAGTTCTAGATTTGTTTTTGGTGCGTGAGAGTGAGCTAGCAAATCGATGTTAGAGCCATCTAACTGTAGAAGACGAAATTCTTTGGGAGTTTACAAGTTCAAATCCATTGCCATAGATGGCCGTAGAGAAGGCGCGCAGTTTAAATAGCCGAGGAACACACTTCATACACACAAAACACATCACACTACCATCCACCACAGAAACACGTAATAGTGATGACATTCCACCACACAGCGTTGGCGTCAGGAAGCCGTAAAACTAGACCTAACTACGGTACGGGCTGACTAATGAATTTAGTAATAGGACATGAATAATAATGTTACTTTCCCGCTTTGGGTCGGCCCAATAGAATACACTCACGGTATCTCTAGCCTGTCGTAAAAGGGGTCCCAGAGGCTTTCATTTTTTAGCATTTTCGAGCCTGACATTGCTTCCAGTTACTTGTGTCAGGCTACTCGCTTTCATATTTCTTATCCGACCTCCCTTGGTCAACTGTTGTTCTTTTTCTGTCCCGACGGCATTAGGTTTCCGAGCCCTGGGGAGTCTTTCATTGTTAATCCCTTTATGGTGCTTGTATTTAAACTGCATTCCTTCAGACCATTTACAAATGCAACTAGCTAATTAAAGGACGATGTATATAAAATACACGCATTAGTGAGAGTAACCACTAAACACACACTTTCTTTGAAATATACTGGTGATTCAAATTTTGCACAATGAATGATGGCGTTACATAGATAATAATAGTTTGTATGTAGATACGATAATAAGCTTTCTGGCTTTTTTTTTTTTTTTTCACAGAAAACTCTGCGTCTTCAAAAGATAATCTCGGTCTGTTCAAGAGCAAGATTTCTCTAAAAATGAATGAAGGTTTGAATCACTTGAACTTAAAATAGCTTTACCGTTGTCTATACTAAGTGGTACTCTCGTTTTCCACTAGATTGCTCCCTGTGCGCAGTATGAACCATCTCGTGATGAGGAGAATACGAATTTGGAAAAAGTCAGAAAGAAACAATAATAGTGAAAGGACAGGGAAGAGAACTGCCGAAGGGAGGGGGGGGGGGCGTGGCTTTGTGACTAGCACGGTGACTTTGTGTCACACAAGGCTTGTATATTTTTTAAATCTGGCGCCAAAAATATCATGGAGGAATGTCAAAGAGTAACTGCAGTGGGTGTCCGCATATGTAGGGCTACCTATCGGCAGACTCTCAAAGCTGCAGCGATTCATTTGTTTCCAGCAGTCATTTTCTTGTTGAAACCACGGAAAGTCTGTGTACTTTGTTTTGTGGAGTATTGTTTTCTTACACACAGAACAATACAGGTAATTACCCATGAAGTTTAATATGATAGCTACAATGTGGTATAATTATTACGTTTCTTATTAAAGTTATTAGTAAGTTTGTAAAAAGTCGATGGATTGCGGGGTGATCTTGTGACAGTTCGACGGTGTCACAAAGACACCCCACAAGCGTTTTCTTGAATTGTAGTTTATCTTTCGTTTGTTGCAGTGAACAACAAAGCTATAAAGAATGCCGAGAACTGGGTGCTCGTTCCTGTCGAAATTATTCACCGCAATATATCTATGAGAGAAGCTTCCTAGAGATACAACATCCACGGGAATACTTCATGGCTAAAGACGAATGAGGCACGGGACTTACTCATCAAAACAGTAAAATCTGCAGGTGGACAACCAGTCTTTTCAGCTGAAGAAGAAACCTTGTTTGTAGCCCGCACAATTGCCATATCATCGTACGGACATCCCATGCCAAAGTTTGATCTACGGCGTGTTGCCAAAGCTTACCTCGACAGGATAGGTAGGGATATGCCTTGCTTTAAGAACAATTTTCGGGGGAGAGACTGATATGAATGATACGGGCGACGATATAAAAATGTAGTTACTCAAAGAACATCGAAATATATTAGTTACGCAAGGGCTGCCAATGATAAAGAAGTAATTGACATGTATTTTGGTAACCTGGAGGAGGTTTGGAATTTCCATGATACAAACTTGATTAATGATCCTTGGAACAAAAAAGGTAATCAGGCGCCGTGGAGCGAAGTACCCGGAACATATTCAAAACATGAAAAGCATGCAATCGATAATGGTTTGTGGCAATGCTTCTGGTACACTGGCATCATTTTACGTGAATTACAAAGCTGAGAAACTATGGGCTACGTGGACAGAAAACGGAACTGATGCTACACGGTATAACCGGACGAAGTGAGGATAGTTTGACCACCAAGTATTTGAAGACTGGTTCATTTACCTTATGCTGCCGATTTTGAAAAGACAAGGAGGGACAAAGTTTATAATAGGAGATAACTTGAGTTCGCACATTAGTCTGGAAATTCTGCGCCTCTGTGAGGAAAATATCAAATTCATTGCCTTACCACCTAACTCCATGCATTTACTTCATCCGTTAGATGTTGCGTTTTTTCGTCCGCTGAAGAGTCATTGGAAACAAGTTCTCATCGACTGGAAAAAGACTCCCTCAGGAAGTAGGTGTTCATCGATTCCGAAGGATGAATTCTCTGGACTTCTCAAGAACCTAATGACTGCCTTGGAGCCGAACACAGAACAAAATTTACGATCCGGATTCCAGAAGACAGGGATACTTCCTCTCAAAAAACATGAGGTCTTGAATCGGCTACCGTCTGCAATTCTTGAAGAGAGCCTGGTTTCCATTAACGCCAATGTTGGTGATGTGTTTATTGAAGAGCTAGATAAGAGAAGGAAAGATATTGCCAAACTTCAAGGAATGAAGAGAAGGAGAAAGATGAACATCCCACCAGGCAAGAATATCGGGCTATCCGACATTCTAGACGCAACGGCTGCTCTTCCCACTACATCCAGTATTGGTACATCCGCTGCTCCTTCCGAAAGACTTGCCACCACGTCTGTCGGAAAGAGCAATGAAGGAAAGAAGCCACAATCTTCCCGAAAACGATCTTCTGCCAGAGATGAGACAGATGACGAGAGCGTAGCGTTTTCTGTCCATGACTCCAACCAAAGTCTGAATTTTAATGAAGGCGAATCTCATCAATCAGATACAAGCACTCCTGAAGTGTCCACACTGTTACGAGCTGAGTGCTGTTCTGGTCAGGATAACATCTTTAGACCACGTTGTTGGCCTACATGAAGAGCAGCTCTTCCAAGGAAGAATCACTGATACACCAGCTGATGGATTCATGGTCAGTGTTATGGAGAGAACCTTGAAGAGCTGGAGATGGCCAGTCCGTCAAGATGAAATTCTCTATTCGAAGCAGGAAGTCCTCTTCAAGATAAATTCTCCAAAGCGAATTGGCAAACGAGGACGGTACAAAGTTCAAGAATTAGAAAATTTCGTTTAATGAAACATTGTGTTTATGGAAAATTACCTGTTGACTAAGAAACTGTAAAATTAGGTACTGTGTTTTTATCTGAAACTGAATAAAACAATGTAACAATGTGACAAATGTTAATGCAAATTTCTCGGTGGTTAATTGAGATTGACATGCAGACAACATACTGTCAAGTAAAGGAAGGTTGTACCAAGCAAACTCAGTAGTTAGTTTTGGGTTCAATTCAAAAACTGTGTACTGGAAGGAGTAAAACCTCGAAATCTGTCACGAAGCACCCCCGCCCCCCCTCTTCGGTACCTATATAATGAACCCATGACATTTGTGCCCTAAGAACATTATGCATAAATTAACAATTAAATTAAAAGTTGGATTCTTGATAGCATGGATTTGAGACGTGACGAGGGGGTGATTACCTTCGGTCCCACGCTCTGGGATACGTGATGTCAGCCACACGTGTCGACGGCGGAAGAATCTCAAGTCATTTTGTGAACTATTTCAAAGCGCGTGTACATGGCGTGACCCAAGCCAAGTCAAAAAAATTATAGTGCCTATCAAAGGGGGTCAATCATCTCACAAATCGAACCCGTATAAATTTTAAATGTCCATGAACACTACCGCCAGAAATGTAGCAAGCATGTAGTCACTTTCAAAACTCTTGAAATTACAGTTTAGTTAAGTCATAAAATTTATAGAAATTTTCTTGGCGGCAAAGGGAGATATCCGAAGAGAGGGGGTAACTGCTATAAATATGAAGGGACGCCATGACTAAGTCTCTTTCTCCGGCATTTGTGATACAAAGCGGACGAAAAAATGTTGAGCTGCTCTGCGAAATCAAACAACAAAAGTAGACTGAGTTCAACGGCAGATTTTAGCCATTGTGGCTAGGTCTTGACTCCATGAGGAGATAGTTTTCTTGAGTGAAATAATTGTACCAGATAGGACGGTCAAAGTACTGAATACATTCTAATGTGATTAAGTAATTCGTGTGCGGAAATAATTATAGTCCATCGTGTGCGCTCAGCAAACAAGTGAAGGGTATTTTCTTTTTTTTATGCTTTATTCCAGGAAACCTGAAGAAATATAATAATGATATGGAAAGCCATGAATGTAAAAATGGGTAAATAAAATGCCAGGGTCGCAGGTGAGCCCTATGACGAACAATGGTGTGACTACATAAGGTAATGTGACTTTCCATCTTACTACCTTTTATATCTTGTTTCATGATCTCTAAAAGTGTATTTGAATGGGGACATACGACGCAGTGGTCACCCCTACTAAGTTTTGTAAATGTGAGAATACGACTAAAAGAGTCATTTATTTTATTTTCCACTTGGATAACATTTTTGAAGTCTTGCGAGTGCCGTATAATGTTGTAAAAGTTATTGAATAGGGTTTCGAAGTGATATCACGTCCAATGTAGATCGTTATCCGTGTTATTGCACTGCCTATATTTTGTGATGTCAAATTAAGATGTTCATTCGACGTAAATTTTTCCTGTCTGCAATTCGACGTTAATAATGTAGGAATCCATGGTTACTAATTTTCAATCGAGTGGAAGCGCGCTGTCGGGTGAGAATCTAGGGTGATGAATTTGGTCACGGAGAGAAACGTTTTTCTAGGCCCATTTTAAACTGTGTCTGACTGACAATAACAAAGATCTATTAGAATGTTTCAGTCATTTTTTGTAAAAATCAAGTTATTAAATACGATATCATTTATGCGAAGTTATTCATGATTAATGCATTGTGCGATATTAGACGTCGAGATTTCTAGTAAGGATTTTATTCCAGTTCTTTGTCGATGATAATTGTGGAGCTGGGAAACAGAGGTTAGTTTTGTTGATATGAGATTTGTGAATCAAGTTGGACCTGTCATTGAAGCCGGGACATGGAAGCCCGAGGAATGTTTTATATGAGTTGAGATGAGATGTGCGAATCAGGTTAGAGTCCTTTCATTGAAGCCGGGGCACGATAGCCCGAGGTATATTTTATAGTGTTGGGAATGGAAAGAAATACATAGAAATCCATAGCGGTATTAATTTGCGACGTGTATAATTAGTGTGGGCATCTTGAAGCATAATCTGTGCATTTTTGGTGGTTAGAATATCGTATTTGTTTAATTATGTCGGCAGAGTTTAAAAGAGAGCATTTTGAGAAGCCAGTCAACTGGAACAAACCAGGTGTTTCATGTTACTGCCAAGCGAACTTGGGGACAAGAGGCCTCAGCTGTGAAGGTTACACCATATGATAACGGGACAGGCGTGGAATTGAGATTGTACTGTATTCTCGGCCGGGGAGAACGTTAAAATGCTGGATTTAGTTGAAATTCATAGCCGGTAATAATCTGAGTATTGTGGGATACTGTAAAATTTGTTTAATTGGGGACGTAATGAACATTTGAAATTACGAACTTTGAGTATAAGGAACGGAGTAACCAAATTCAGGGTTGTCCAAAATATAGAGCGATGGTTGTGATGATTGGTTTGTCTGTGAGGGGTGTGCAAAATTCATAAATGGTATGACGAGATATGACATCGTAATTATATGGCGAGTTGTTTGGTTTGTACGTAGATTATTAGGATATCCGAGTGTTAATAACGGTTTGGACTAGATTAGATTAAAAGTGTGAGATCATGAGACAAGATATATAACTGGACATGAATTATGTAACAATTCTTTTCCAGCCAGATAAATATCACAAGACTGAATTTACATCACAGCTGCGTAGGAATTTGTGAAGAAACCAGAGTCCGCGGAGATAAAATTTACTGTTCTTTAACATTTCGTTAAATCATTTCAATTTATTTAATTATTAAATTCAGTGAAACCGCATTTTGAAATAACTTTAATCAAGCGAATAACTTGGAGATGCATTCTGGAAATTTTAGTTTGTTTTCTGGGGAATATTTAAATATAAAGTAACGATTAAGGGGACATATCCGAAGGAAATGGATTTTACTGCCACAAAGTTTGTGAGCATTGCTATTGTTGTAATTATTGAACTTTGATTGATTGAGCAGTGAATGTGCTGGGGATAGTAAAGTGGAAACTTTGGTCATCAACCGATGTAACTTAATTGTGTTTAGCCTTCAGCCTAGAAACTTGGATGGTCAGGGGGCCATCAACCTCAGTGACATAGATTAGGGCCATATGCCACTGTAGCATCATTTTCCTTGCGGTCATCATCCACAATGACTTTAAAATAACTTAGAAGTTTAGACGTCGGTCTATGACATAGACGCAGGTCACATCGATTCAATTAAGGGTCCATGCCGTAGAACCACTGTGTGGCACACACCAATTGGACTGCCTTAATTATACCCAGAGTCCAGAGTTCGTGTTACGAGGGCTGGACCATAACGAATCACTATGATGGTACATGTGGTCTCACATGGAAGCCGAATTTAAGGATTTCCAGACTTTCCTTTCTTAAATGATTAATAATTGAGACAATGGTTTCTAGTATGAATGCCCGTCAGGCAGTTACGTTAAAGTCTCACGCCAGTGTTCTGACCTTTATGTAAAAATGATTGTGGTGTCCAGTGGACACAATTGACTTCTATGATACCGTTGACATATCAGATTGCTTCAGAATTTTCTTGAATAAATAGGAATCTTTTAAACAGACCTTTCATTCCAGATTAGAATTACTGAACCCTACCTTTACCTCAGCAAGTGACGAAGAACCCGATACGACCCAAGAGACAGATCTCATGAACTTTGCTGATAGGTAAGGAAGGTAGGTATCCCTCAATATGGACCAAAGGGTTCAATAAATCCTTAATGGCTGGCAACCACGTATTACTTAAGTGACAAAGTGTGTCCCTGTTGAAATACATATTTCCACAGCTTCCCGTATAATCGCAGACCTGTAGTGTATAGTGTAGGTAAGAGCTCGAACATCGAGTCTGCGGATGCAGGGTGAGTCTGGGCCCATAAGTGGCCACGGCACACTGACCGGCCAACCGAGCAGAGGAAGGATGACCACTGCTCTACGCCTCTGAATTCAAGAGACGGAGAGGGGCTGGTCCCCACCTTCGGCTGTCTTGAAAATTGTTTTCCGTGGTTTTACATTCTCCTGCACTAAGGTGAATGCCGAGACAGTTCCTAGTACAGGCAACGAACGCCTACCACCTCACTTTCTCCAAGCACCTCCTGGTCTGAGAGACGGCGTGACCGTCTAAGAGGCTCACCTCCTTCTTCAAGGAAGGAATGAAAACATGTTAGTTGTCGAACATCTTGGAACGCGACATTATAAACCGTTATAGGGCGTGCTCAGCTATTGCTCATTTGTCTGGCTGGTTGAGACGGATATTACGTTGGTGTTCCCAGATACCATTACCAATGGAACCGGAATGTTTGGCTAATGTATACCTTTCCGCAAGTACAGGGAATTTTGTACACCCCAGGGTGTATTTTGTATGGCTTATTACTAAGAGTGGCGCAGCCTTCGCACGGTAGACCCTTCAACGATGACGGATACTATGTGTTATAAGTAAAATGAACCTTTAAAAAAATAAGGAAACAAGATCTTGCACGGAGAAACTTTATTTTACTTACAGATAAAAGAATACATAGAAGTACACATTTCTATACAACATACTCACTATTCTTATCCAAGCACTTGTTCTTCTACATCAAGGCATCGATGTTGGCAAGACAGAAATCTGCGTCCAGTCTTTGAAGCCACTTCATGACGTTCATCCTCGTGCTTCATCAACGATCCAAAGAGATGGAAATCACTTGAAGCCTGGTCATCGCT
This sequence comes from Anabrus simplex, assembly GCF_040414725.1. Lineage (NCBI taxonomy): Eukaryota > Metazoa > Arthropoda > Insecta > Orthoptera > Tettigoniidae > Anabrus > Anabrus simplex. The sequence continues at coordinate 325,212,814 of NC_090267.1, read as the reverse complement.
CAGCCCAATTCGACAAGGTTTGCCTTTTTCTAGGTGAGATAAGGAGAATAGAGCTGTGTTAGTATGTGTCCTTTTGGGGGGTGGGGGTGCCGTGAGGCTCCTCCCCGCCTCACAGCCCGTGGTGACCTACCTGTTTGGACAAATGACCGACAAGCGAGTACTAACGCAGGAACATAGCCTAGTACAAGAGTACAGAATAACTTGAGGTGCAAAGGCTAGTCTTCTGCCAGCTACTTCCACCCCTCCGTAAAGGAGAAGTTATGAGAAACCTCCCTAAAACCCACCAGGCAATCCCATATCTCCTTTCGGCACTGGTTACCCTGTCGCGGTCGTACCAAGACATCCCCGGCGTTAGACCACTGCCGCTCAAGAGCCACTGTCACCCCCGGTCCATGGCCGCCTGCAAGGCTTTCAAGGTAGAAAATGGAAAAGATAAAAAAAAAATTAAAAATTTGACGCGCGGTCGAGAGAGAATAAATAAATAAAATGTAGTCTTGCAAACGACCATGCGGATGGCCAGTAATGCTAAAGCTCTTCCCAAAGGAGCTACTTCGCATACCCCCTTCAAATTAGGATATTATTGCAGCCGCCACTTATAACATTAAGGACGGACCGCATAGAGAATGTGGTGCCGCGCCATTGTTGTCACAGCGCTGGTAGTGGATATTGTTTTAAGAGGACGTACAACTGGGCAATCATCCCCCATTAACACCAATCAGAGGGGGAGAGGGGGAGAAGAAGGTATCGGACAATTAGAAAAATGAAGGTACCAGCCAAAGAAAGACTAATTCCACTACGGGCATGAAAATGAAGGACTCCCTAGGCTTAGATGAAAGTGAGGAGCCTGGCACAAGCAATGCCAGGGCTCACCTAAAGACCCCGTGATCGCAACCCACGCTCCCAATTTAAGAGTCCCTGGCGCCTCTTTTAGTCGCCTCTTAAGACAGGCAGGAGATATGGTGGGTGTTATTCTACTCCCACCCACAAGGCAAGTTAAAGTATATTAAAGCTCCCACAAACTTTACGTCTGGGTGAAGAGAAATAACTGACATGGCGAGCATCACATCACGACTAGCATTCATCTCTGGTCTTCTGGAGGTAATTCCCCGTAATATTAACGTTGTTACTGCTGATTATTTGACTAGAAATTAACGAATAATACATGGCAAGGTATATTGCGGAAATCATATTAAGGAGGTTGTCAAGAAAGGTTACGGATCTCTCCACATGGTTATGAGAGTATTTGTGGGGTGTAGTAAGGATGTAAGTAGAGGGCGTATAAATCTCTGTTAAGACCCCACCTAAAGTATGGTTCCAGTGTATGGGATCCTCACCAGGACTACTTGACACGAAAACTGGAAATAATTCAAAGGAAAGCAGCACGATTTGTTTTGGGTGTTTTCCGACAAAGGTGCAGTGTTACGAAAATGTCACAAACTTTGCGCTGGGAAGACCTGGAAGAAAGGAGACGAGATGCTCGACTATGTGGTATGCTTCAAGCTGTCAGTGGAGAGTTCGCGTGGAATGACATAAGTAAACGAATAAGCTTAAATAATGTTTTAAAAGTAGGAAGGAAGTATGAAGATACAATTGAAATTCAAGAGGAAAAATTAGGGGAAATATTCGCTTATAGGAAGAGGAGTTAGGGACTGGAATAACTTACCAAGGGAGATGTTCAATACATTTCCAAATTCTTTGCAATTATTGAAGGAAAGATTAGGGAATGTGCCACCTGGACGACTACACTAAATGCAGATCAGTGGTGATTGATTGATTGATTGATTGATTGATTGATTGATTGATTGATTGATTGATTGATTGATTGATTGATTGATTGATTGATTGATTGATTGATTGATTGATTGATTGATTGATTGATTGATTGATTGATTGATCAGTGGTGTATGCTGGGATCAAGACGTGGGCAAGCAGTAGACTTAGGTTACCCCTTTTCGATGGTTGGTTTAGTGAACGTCAAGCCTTCAGCGTTTTGAGCTGCAGCCAAAAACCAACGGAGAAGTCTGCTGTATTGTGAAGGCTGCTTCACAAGCTACTGCCCTAGCCTCTGCTACTGCCAATGCTCAACACCTGATCAGTGAAGATTGTAGCCGAAGGTTTAGCAAATTAAAGTCCGGTTTTGTGGCTAAATGGAGAGAATGCTTGCCTTTGGTCCGATGGCCCCGGATCAATTTTCAGAATCAACCTCCTCATACTGTTAGTTCCCCTGGCTTGGGGATTGAGTGTTTATGACGTCTTCGCCGTTCATTTTATCCTCATTAGGACACCACCAAGCCTACACAGATGTCATGCATTATTATTATTATTATTATTATTATTATTATTATTATTATTATTATTAAATACAAATGCTCAATAATACAGCGGTCGTACCCATCGTTCGCTGATTTATTAGCTTCCTCGGGAGATCAGTGGTGGTGTCTGATCCATGCTCACGGGTTCGATTCCAACCAACAAAAGAGAACCTGAAAGATTGCATTTCATTTTAGCAGTTGTACAAAAATGTCCGGCTCCGTGGCTAAATGGTTAGCGTGCTGGCCTTTGATCACAGGGGTCCTGGGTTCGATTCCCATCAGGGTCGAGAATTTTAACTATAATTGGTTAAATTCGCTGGCACGGGGGCTGGGTGTATGTGTTGCCTTCATCATCATCATTTCATCCTCATCACGACGCGCAGGTCGCCTACGGGATTCAAATCAAAAGACCTGCGTCTGGCGAGCCGAACTTGTCCTAGGACACTCCCGGCACTAAAAGCCATACGCCATTTCATTTTACCTATAACAATAAAACTATATTGCTCCTATAACAGCAGCCCTGCAGTGTCTTCCTACAAGGATATAGTTGTAGAAGGAAGCGGGAATGAAATACCAGCATTCTGTTAGGCCGCTATTAGCCGTGGGCGACTAGTGGCGCAACTAGTGAATAATTGCTCGGTTCATACCGGGAAACAGTCAGTTGAGAGAATGGCGTCCTACGAAGAGCTTCTGCTTCTTGCTCTTCTATTAAAATTATACATTGCTTGACGATCCAAATGAGGATGACAGGAAATTTTTCAATTACCTGCGCTTGTCAAAGTCGTCATTTTACGAATTGCTTGGCCACATAAAAGAAGAAATAACGGGAAACGACACAGGACTAAACAAGTGTTTCCCAGTCGAGCTGTAATTCACTAATATAGCCATATAATGGATCAATGGTACTTGTAAATCTAAACGATTATAGAATTTTTATGGGTATTACATATTTCCATATAAGAGTAATAAACGTTTTATAATACTCACATACCGGGCGAGTTGGCCATGCGGTTAGGAGCGCGCAGCTGTGAGCTTGCATCCGGGAGATAGTGGGTTCGAATCCCACTGTCGGCAGCCCTGAAGATGGTTTTCCGTGTTTTCCCATTTTCACACCAGGCAAATTCTGCGGCTGTGCCTTAATTAAGGCCACGGCCGCTTCCCTCCAACTATTGGCCCTTTCCTATTCCATCGTCGCCATAAAACTTATCCATGTCGGTGCGACGTAAAACCACTAGCAAGAAAGAAATATTATACTCGCCTAGAGTTTTCTTCTCGCCTACGGGTTTTGCTTCGAATTCTGGAATAAAGTTCTTTAAAATGCTGTTCCAAGAATTCAGTGTTTCTATTTTGTCAGTGTAAGCTTCAAGTTCTGGAATTCCAAGTGACCGGTTTTCATTCTACCTCAAAAATGGTCTTCAGTCTTTATTTGACTTTCAAATAATTTTGTCATCTCCTTCATTTGCTGTTGTAGTTTATTTGATGTCTCCATGTTCAATAATAATAAACTGTCACAATAAGCAAAATATTCACTCTACCACAGCGCGAGACCAAACAAGGTAATGAAGAAAGATAATGGTTAGGTGGATCGCTGACTCAATTGCGTTCAATCGTCCGCATTGAGGGAGGTACATCGGGCGACTAATTGCGCCACTAGTCGCCCACGGCCAATAGGCTACATTTACTGCAATGCCCCGTCACGCAGTCGAGCAACTAAAAGTTGCAGAGCGGTTGCCGGCTCAGATGACGGCCGGCAACTAGTTGTTCAGTTGCGCCACGAGTCGCCCGCAGCTAATAGGCTCCATTTGATCCAATGGTCCGTGACTCGCCAGAGCAACTAGTTGCGCCACTAGTCGCCCACGGCTAATAGCGGCCTTATCTATATGATTATAAGTCTTCTAGTTCGGGCACTGGGTGTTTGTGTATGTACCGGTACTAACACTCTCCTCTTCATACTCAGACAACGCACCACGCTACCAACAACCACAGAAACATGCAATAGTTATCACATCACTCCATATAGAGTTGGTGTCGGAAAAGGCGACCGGTCGTAAAACAGGGCCAAATCCACATGTGAGACACGACCCAAAGGTGTGGTAAAAGCGGAAGGAGAATAAGAATACTATGAGAAATCTTTGATCGTTATTTTGATAAAGTGTCCTGCACAAATTGTTTCCACTGGTTCCTTCGGAGTATGATAACCATGTGGTAAATCTTAAATAAATAAATATTATGCTCAGGCGGCAGCGCGCCGGCCTCTCACTGCTTGATACCGTGGTTCAAATCCCGGTCACTACATGTGAGATTTGTACTGGACAAAGCGGAGGTGGGACGGGTACTCCGGTTTTCCCTGTCATCTTCGATTCCAGCAACACTCTCCATTAACATCTCATCTGTCAGTCATTTATCATTGCCCCAAATGAGTGCTACAGGCTTTGGCAGCCAGCACATTTCTCGTCCTCGCCGCAAGATACAGGATTCATTCATTGCATTCCTGATCCGGTCGAATGACTGGAAACAGACTATGGATTTTCATTTCAGTTTCTTCAGGCTGTCCGGTTGAATGATAAGCGTCGCAGCTATCGTTTCAGGGAGTCCTGGGTTCTATTCCCGTCCGGGTCAAGGATTTTAGTCGCGGTACCGAGCTCGATAGCTGCAGTCGCTTAAGTGCGGCCAGTATCCAGTATTCGGGAGATAGTAGGTTCGAACCCCACTGTCGGCAGCCCTGAAAATGGTTTTCCGTGGTTTCCCATTTTCACACCAGGCAAATGCTGGAGCTGTACCTTAATTAAGGCCACGGCCGCTTCCTTCCCACTCCTCGCCCTTCCCTGTCCAATCGTTGCCATAAGACCTATCTGTGTCGGTGCGACGTAAAGCAGCTAGGAAAAAAAAATTAGTCGCGTCTTGTTAATTCCTCTGGCTCGGACTGGGCCTAGAGCACATACTTCTTTATGAACACACTCCATACCACCAACCACCACAGAAACAAGCAGTAGTGAATACAGCCCTCCACGTTGGGTTGGCGTCAGTGAGAGCATCCGGCTGTACAATATGGCGAAGTCCACATGTACGACACAGTTCGCACCCGGAACCCCACTGTAGTGTGCGAAAAGCGACGGAAGAAGAAGAAATATTCACTTCTTCAGACTAGGAAGTTGATTCCCCCCCCCCACTTAACCTAGTCGTTTTTAACGTCGCAGTAATACAGATAGGATTTCAGTGAAGACAGAAAAGGGCTAGAACCACAAGGAAGTGCCGATAGCCTTAATTAAGGTACAAGCCCAGCATTTCCTGGTGTGTAAGTGAGGAAGCACGGAAAATCATCTACATCTGCTCAGCCGTAAGGTCTGCAGATATCGAGGTGACTCGTGGTCAACGCGACGAATCATCTTTTATACAATTTTCTTTATGTCGCACCGACACAGATAGGTCTTACGGCGACGATATGATAGGAAAAGCTTGGGAGTCGGAAGTGGCCGTGGCCTTAATTAAGGAAACGCCGCAGGCATTTGCCTGGTGTGAAAATGGGAAACCACGGAAAACCATCTTCAGGGCTGCCGACAGTGGGGTTCGCTTCCTCCCGGATGCAAGCTCACAGCTGCGCGGCCCTACGAATCATCTTAAATGGTATTCTTGGTTTTCTAGAACGGGGTCTCTATCTCACCATCAGATAGCTCCTCAATTGTTCTCATGTACGCTGAATAGACCTCGAATTAGCCCTCTGATCCTGGTAAAAATCCCTGACCTGGACGAGAATTGGACCCAGTGCCTTCGAGTAAGAGTCAGTTTGGCTACCTTTAGACCGCGGATCCAGTTATTCATTCCGACACTCGACATTAATAGAAGTTGTTTAGTAGCTGTCAACAATGCTCCAACACCTGTAACTCACGAGTAGAGAAAGCTCTTAACTGAGGGTTTATACAAATACTCAAATAAAAGGGTCCTGTACTCTAAGCTCATAAAGGGTTCCTAAAGACGCGGGCATTTCTCTTCTTCATCTTGAGATTTTTGTGTGCTCCTCAGACAGGTTATTAAGTAGAAAATCTTGTACAAATACGGTTGCAACCACTCGTGCTTTGTGCTGACGTTTGGCACCTCCCTACAGCTCGATGAAAGAACGACTTCCTGTGTTTAGCGGTGCCTTCTCACAGACTTGGCCGCCTCGTTTTGTACAGCACCCACAATGAGGGGTTACCTCTCCAGGGGGCCACGGACACCTTGAAAGCGCGAGAGGGGACCTTGAAAAAGGCAGCTGAAGGGATTTCACCTTTAACTGAAATCAGCACAAAATAGCTCCCTTTGTATTTTTCTAATAAAATCAGGAGATTCCAGGTTTGAATGACATTCTCGAGTCGAGAGGACACTGGTATGCCGTGCTCCCATGAGTATAATGGGCTATATTACAAATGTATCGCATTATGGTATGGTATAAAACCAAATTATGTGTGCAATCTTCGAACTGGAAAATTTAATTTCATGTCATAATGTCATTTCCAATAACACAGTGTATTTCTAATTAAAATGTAGTGTTCTATCAACACCATTTATTTTAACGAGCATTAAAATTCATTTACTGAGCTATGCTCTCTTTAATTTTTTTTTTTTTTTTTTTTTTCAAATTCCAATCATTGTTTCCTCTGAAATCGATGTACCCCAAAATGTTTAAAGGTGCCTTTATGATACATTAGTTGTAGTAAATTACAGGTGGAAATGTTTTAAAAAAGCAATTGTTTACACACATTTCAGAACTGTAGAATTCGTATAATTATTCCTACAACGATCTAATCCGCAAGTGTGTTTCCTGTAATGGACAAAGCAGGGCTGAGTGGCTCAGACGGTTGAGGCGCTGGCCCTCTGACCCCAACTTGGCAGGCTCGATCCTGGCTCAGTCCTGTTGAATTTGAAGTTGCTCAAATACGTCAGCAGCCTCGTGTCAATAGATTTACTGGCACATAAAGGAACTCCTGAGGGACTAAACTCCGGCACCTCGGCGTCTCCGAAAACCGTAAAACTAGTTAGTGGGACGTAAAGCTAATAACATTATTGTTATTGTACGGAAATAGACAAAACTTCTACTTGTAGGATTGATCAGTATGGTCTACTTTCGACATGAAAAACAAACCATATAACTTAAATTATTCAACAATAATTTAGCAATGCCTTCTCACAGATTTGACAACCTGGTTTTGTACAGCACCTACAATGAGGAATTTCCTCTTCAGGAAGCTACGGACACTTTGTGTATATTCCTGCTGCCAACTACATAAATAGGGCGTATAGTCTATGTACAGAGGTAGGCCCTACCACTGAATATTTCCCAACTGCTAACTACGTAAATAGAGCGTAGTTCATATATAAGGCACACGATGTATTACTATTATTTTATGTATTTATTTAGTTGTTTCGACCCGTAAAGGATCACATGAAGCAAATTATGATTTGTTGTTGCAATTTTTCTTCTTCTTGCAGAATTCTTTCATGTCGCTATGTTGAGCTCGACGTTCGTCATTCCATTTTCTCTTAGATCTTCTGGGCTTATCTTCTGAAGCAACTTCCCAAGTGTAGATTTTCGATATCTGTAAGTGTGATGTTGGCGTTATTGACATCAGTTTGGGCTTGTTTGAACCAAACCGTTGTCGTCTTTAATGTTTGTGAGTACAATTATTATTATTATTATTATTATTATTATTATTATTATTATTATTATTATTATTATTATTATTATTATTATTTGCATCATCAGTCCATAGATTGGCTTCATGCAGCCCTCTATACCAAATTATCCTATGCTAGTTTATTTCTATATAACTATTATATCCTACATACAGTTTTCATATTCATGACTTCGTCTTCCCCTACCATGCCTATGTGATAAACGTTACCCAAAACCAACTTGCCAAATCCTGTGTGTCTCAAGGTGTTCCCAATAAATCTATTTCTTGCTCTGATCAAATTTCGTTAAATCGTTATCCTCTTCTAAACTCTTCACCTGAGATGCGACCTACCCAGTTTACCTTCAGCATTCGTTAGTAATACCCCGTCTAGAAAGCCTAGAATACCGATCGAGAGGATTCGTCATGCTGACCACATGACACCTCATAATCTGCAGGCCTTCGGGCCGAGCAGCGGTCGCATGGTAAGCCAACGCCTTTCGGGGCTGTTGCAGCATGGGGTTTGGTTTGGTATTCGTTAGTAATACCACATTTCAAAGATTTTATTCACAACCCTCACACCGCACACTTTAACTAATGTGACTCAGACACACTGAAATCTAATTGACCCCAGTAAGATAGATAGATAGATAGATAGATAGATAGATAGATAGATTTAAAGAAAATGTATGTGACAGGATACTAGCTGATTAATCTTCTTTTTTTTTTTTTTTTTTTAGTTGCTTTACGTCTTACCGACACAGATAGGTTTTATGGCGACGATGGGATAGGAAAGGGCTAGGAGTGGGAAGGAAGCGGCCGTGGCCTTAATTAAGGTACAGCCCCAGCATTTGCCTGGTGTGAAAATGGGAAACCACGGAAAACCATTTTCAGGGCTGCCGACAGTGGGGTTTGAACCCAACTATCTCACGGATGCAAGCTCACAGCTGCGCGCCCCTGACCGCACGGCCAACTCGCCCTGTGATTAATGCTTAGGGGCCTTGAGGAACCTGGGTGGAGGTAGTAGAATAACATACACAGTATGCCCTCTCTGTCGTAAGTGGTGACCAAAAGGGGCCCAGGGGCTCCTAACTTGGGAGCTGGGTTGGCGACCACGGGGTCTTTAGCTGAGTCCTGTCATTGCTTCCAACTTACTTGTGTCAAGCTCCTCACTTTTATCTATCCTATCCGAACTCGCCTGGTCAACTTTTGTTCTTTTCCAGCCCCAATGATACTAGGTTTGCGAATCCTAGATGTCTTTCATTATTATGTCCTTCGAAGCTCTTGTCTTTACTTGGCCGACACCTTCATTTTTCGAAGAGTCGAACCCCGTACATTTTTTCACTCTGATTACTGTAGAGTTAATAAAGAATAGTTGCGCGGTTCTACTTCCTCTTAAAACAATAATCACCACCACTACCACCACCTTGAAGAACCTCGATAAGCGCCCTACATGAGTGCTAACCAACTTAGAGAAGGTTTATTTATTTATTTATTTATTTATTTATTTCAGGATTATGTACATAGAGCTATGTAGTCCCCTTTAGTTTACATAATACACTCTCAAATAATAATAATAATAATAATAATAATAATAATAATAATAATAATAATAATAATAATAATAATAATAATAATAATAATAATAATAATAATAGGTGGTTAGATTATACGACACAATACAGTAGAGTATGACATGAACAATACAATATAACATGTACATTCTGGAGTAGAATGGAGAGATTGAATGCTGGAAAGTTTGGTAGACTGCACGATGTTTTCGCAACAACTAAGCAAATAATTTATAACCAGTCATGAAGGGGAAAAAGAGAGGGCACGATACATAACTAGGGATAGACAAAGTCATGCATAGTGCAATTCATAGTCTTTAACAAATAAGAGCACTGATATAAAACAAGGTGCACGAAAAGGCCACGAGTAATCTGCAATAAGATCACTGTTTACAGTTCGGACATCATTTAAAGCCAGAAATTAAAACATTATGGAGTTGTATCCTAATTATTGAGTAGACTTGAGCTTTCAAGATTGTGTAAATTGTAATAGTTTAATACGCATGCCACGCAAGTAAAAGATTTATTGTATTTTGACGTACGATGATGTAGTATCTGCATGGTTTTATTCATTTACTGTTATAACGTGACGAAATTTATTCTCATTACACTCTCACGTATTTATTATTATTTTTTGGTTCCTTAAAGTATAATTTGAAATTTGTATCACTATTTTAATTCATTTATTATTCGTCTAATGGCATTCTGTAGCTTCCCCTATGATATTATAATTTCCGCTTCTCGCGAGAGTTAATTTGGTTTTTGAAAGTCCTCACTGGTCGCTCTTGCACACTCTTGCATGAGAAAGTGTATTTCTCTTTCTACCGTGGCACACTCTGTCATTAGTCATGGAAGTATCGTGGCTGAGATTCACGTGGCACATTGTTTTGATGAATGTTTAGTTGACCGTCACTTGAGACCAGCTTGTTTTTGGAGCAAGATGGCTTGTGATGTTGTCGAAAGGAAGGTTTTACTAACGAAGAGAAAGATGGAATGGGCAACTAATTTTGACCCTGGATAAAAGGATATTTGCACTATCCTTGTATTGGGTGAGTATTTGAGATTTCCTTAACTATTTCGGTGTTTATTTTTACGTCAAGTCCGCAATGCATTCTGGAGGTAATACATGTTTATCTAATTACTAGTTCACTGGGTAAAATCGAGGCCTACTACATATTCAAAAAGTGATCATTTCCTTTTATGTCGTTAACGACAGCATTTTTAAATTTCCTTGAGTATGAACATTTTGTGATGTGCATAATCTCCTGAAACTTGGTGTACAACGGCAATACCGGATTGCGAAGGATGCAGAAACCTGCAATCAAATCATCTTCATATTTATTCTAATTGTTTTACTACCGGTATGTCCCACGATTCAATTATGTTGTCGAAGTGATTCTCGATATTTTTCTCCTTTAAGGGAGTTTGAATGGATTCCAATCCATATGTATTGTAACACCACCAACTTTATTCACATGATGTAACCTAACGATGTCTTGACTTGACACTATTTATGTCGTTCCAATTTATTATTTAGTTGTCTTTTATTATTTCTGCTGACCTTTTTTCTCCTACTTACATTGTTAGTGTTTTATTGAGTACGAGTGTACTCGGATATCCTTCTAATTATTAATGCCGAATTAACAATAATCTTCAACCTTATTATCTAACTTAAACGTAGTGTGGGAGAAAAATGATAATAATAATATTAACTTTTAACTTTAGTTGCTTATTCTTTTTCCTTATAACACATGCCTAGTTATTTGAGACTTTAAGTAATATAATATATATTATATTGATTTGAAGGATGGATTATCGGCGAAGTATGTTCTCTAGTGCATTCTCAGTTTAACTCACTCTAGGCATATTGAATTCAATTGCTGATCATATAACATACCTTATTCATAATGTACATCAAGTAATGTAAAGGCCACTTCCGGTTACTTACATATTACCCCATGTTTGCTTATGTTTACGTGCTTTTCTCATCAGCTGATTTATATTAAGGACGCGCCTTGGTGTAATAATGCGTGCAATATTTTTGTTCGGTTAATTATGTATTTCTCATCTTCATCATAGATAGTTTCCTCACCTCGCAGTGTTGTGAATTGTGTTTTCTTGGTCAGTAATTTATTTATTCCCCTTCTTGATTTACTTAACATTTATGTCATGCCATACTCTATATCACACTGAAGTAATTTTGATATCACTTGATGTTACTGTGAAAGTACTCATCGATCATGCTGCATGAATGTTAATTTCCTTCTAGTAAATGTATTTTCCTACTCTTAGTTACTCTTACATTAATTACTATTTCATAACCTACAAGTTCAAGATTGTCAAACCTACCTTAAAAACCTACCCTGTTTAATCTATACATATCTCCCACCTACTGATTGTATTCAAATTATTTCTATAAATATATTATGATTAATTTTGAATATCTGATTTAATTCAAGTATATTAGCGCAGTATCTCGTTAATTTAACTTTCGCGTTTCGGTTGTAATTTTAATCCGCTCTCTGGAGCCCAGCGTCTTCCACATTTGTTTTGAGTAAAAACTCCGGACGGGATGCATTACAGGTAAGTTGATTTATATGTTCTTGATATGTATTTACTTGTGTGGTGTTTGATTTCTGTACGTATCGGGTCTGGATTGAAATTGTAATTGAATTAAGGCTATTTGCGAGCTAGCCCAGTGACTACTTAGTCATTTATTTTATTGTATTACACCGTATGGCTTTTAGTGCCGGGAGTGTCCGAGGACATGTTTGGCTTGCCTGGTGCAGGTCTTTCTATTTGACGCTCATGGGCGGCCTGTGCGTTTGGATGTGGGGGATGCTCATGATAATGAAGTAGGGAGAGGATGAAACGCGGTGCCGGCACGTAGCCTGCTCTTGTCGAACAACACCAAGATTTTTGCTCAAAGATTTACGTCCCCACCCGGCGGACGAATCACCATCAACAGCGTCATATGATCTAACTCCATACGAACACTGCGAAGAGGTTTCCAATGTAGAGATTAGAAACTGTATACCACCACCTCTCCTAATACTCCAGCCAACATTCTGATGGTGAATTTTTTTCGACAAATGGGACTCGAACCGGCTAACCACGGTGTCAGCCCATTATAGACTTGATGCCCAAACGACGGTGATCGTGTATATCTGGTACATCGAATCGTTTTCCATGGGAGAGAATGCAGAATAAATACAAGGAGAGAATTTTGTTTTATAATATTTATTGTAAATAATGTTATTACCAATATTGGCCCTTCTTTTAATATAAGCCAGCCAAGTTGAATAAAGTATGGCGTTATATGAGCACCGCTTCTGTGATGTAGTGGTTAGTGTGATTAGCTGCCACCCCAGGAGGACCGGGTTCGATTCCTGGCGCTGCCACGAAATTTGTAAAGTGGTACGAGGGCAGGAACGGGGTTCACTCATCCTCAGAGGGGTTCGATTCCCAAATCAGCCATCCTCGTTTTTCGTTTCCGTTTTCCGTGGTTTCCCACTTCGACTCCAGGCGAATGCCGGGATGGTATCTAACTTCAGGCCACGGCCGCTTCCTTCCCTCTTACATTTTTTCCCTTCCAGTCTTCCCATCTCTCCACAAGGCCCCTGTTCAGTATAGCAGGTGAGGCCGCCTGGGTGAGGTACTGTCCTTCTCCACAGTTGTATTCCCCGAGCCAAAGTCTAACGTTCCAGGACCCTGCCCTTGAGGCGGTAGAGGTGGAATCCCTCGCTGAGTCGGAGGGAAAAAACAACCCTGGAGGGTAAACGAATTAAGAAGAAGTTACATGAGCATCTCTACAGATCTCAAGAATCAGTCAAACGCAACCATTCCGTATACGTTGATGTTAAGGACTTCCAAAAGATCTTATAGACCACTTGAGCCATATTCCAATACCAGAAGTGAGAAAAACTGTAGAAGCAGCTTGCGAATGTTTATTGGCATGGACGAGATGTTCCCTCGAAGTTGATCAACAATAGAAACTGCTTTATTGACAGTCCTCTTTATGTATTCAGTCTATTGTCCGGCTGCATGGCTAAATGGTTAGCGTGCTGGCCTTTGGCCAGAGGGGTCCGGGTTCGATTCCCGGCAGGGTCGGGAATTTTAACCATAATTTGTTAATTCTACAGGCACTGGGGCTGGGTGTATGTGTCGTCTTCATCATCATTGCATCCTCATCATGACGCGCGGGTCGCCTACGGGCGTCACATCAAAAGACCTCCATCTGGTGAGCCGAACTTGTCCTTGGGCACTCCCGGCACCAAAAGCCATACGCCATTTCATTCAGTCCAAGGCAGGTGGACCGGTATGTGGTTAAAGTAATACATGCAGCTCACCTCAATTAGCGTCCGGCTCCATGGCTAAATGGTTAGCGTGCTGGCCTTTAGTTACAGGAGTCTCGGGTTCGATTCCCGGCAGGGTCGGGAATTTTAACCATCATTGGTTAATTTCTCTGGTACGGGGGCTGGGTGTATGTGTCGTCTTCATCATCATTTCATCCCCATCAAGATGCGCAGGTCGCCTACGGACGTCACATCGAAAGACCTGCACCTGGCGAGCCGAGCATATCCTCGGACACTCCCGGAACTAAAAGCCTTACGCCATTTCATTTCATTTACCTCAATTAGCGATGTAACTGAAAAAAAAAAAAACCGGCTGCACCACCTCAAGAAGAAGACGCGAGTTCACTAATATAATTCCCAAGCTGTTGACTGAACCACTGTGTGGAATAACAATATTATTGATTCAAACGTGAAGTAAATTTGTTATAGCAGCCGAACTGAGTAATCACTTTCGACCAATTAAAATGAGTTGAGTTAGTAGAAGCGTGCGTTAAATTGAGGCAAGGGCCCAGTTTTAACATCATATTTTGAATAGCATTTGGGATATACTGTATGTTGCAACGTGAACAACAGCGCCACACCTCGCCGGAACGTTTAAAATTTCGATACCTTAGAGTCTCTTAAAATGGTAACATTATTATTATTATTATTATTATTATTATTATTATTATTATTATTATTATTATTATTATTATTATTATTATTATTATTATTATTATTATTATAGTACAACCTCCCATATCCCGTCGGGTTTCCAGAGACTTTTTAAATACATAAACTAGTTGATATTTTTGTGAACTACATTACTGAGTTGGACTGCAGCATAAGATGGAATGCAAGGAAGAAGTGCGCACTGAGATTGCGAGGGATGGGGAGGTTGTTGACTCACGCACTCAGCAATATCATGCACCTGCTGGATGGCTTTAGTCTATGTTAAGCAGTCGTAAGCGTTACAGTACGATATTTATTTCTATCATGGTAGTGATTGTATGGCTAAAGTTAAGATGCCTCTGTGGTGTAGTGGTTAATGTGATTAGCTGTGACCTCCGGAGGCCGGATACGATTACCGGCCCTGCCACGAAATTTTGAAAAGTGGTATGAGGACTGGAACGGGGTTCACTAGCCTCAGAAAGTCAACAGAGTAGAGGACTGAGGGTGGGGGATCCAGTATTCCCTTCGCACCCATCCTCGATGTGGTCTTCCGTGGTTTCCCGCTTCTCCTCCAGGCAAATGCCGGGATGGTACCTAATTTATAATGAATTTATAATTACTTTGTAATTAATTTATAATTAATAATTTAAGGATACGGCCGCTTCCTCCCCTCTCCCTTGTATATCCCGTCAAATCTTCCCATCTCCCTACAGGCCCATGCACAGCATAGCGGGTGAGGCCACCTGGGCGAGGTACTGGTCCTCCTCCTCAATTATATCCCAGACCCAAAGTCTAACGCCCCATGACACAGGCCTTGAAGCTGTAGAGGTGGGATACCCCATAAACGGTAAACGGATTAAGAAAGAAAGAAAGAAAGAAAGGAAGGAAGGAAGGAAGGAAGGAAGGAAGGAAGGAAGGAAGGAAGGAAGGAAGGAAGTTCATGTCATTTTAATGAGCGTTAGAAACGAAATATGGGCGGAAAAAGTAAAGAAAGGACTGCAGTGAGTTAAACAGCCTGCGATAAAAGCCTTCTTAAAAATGAAAAACGAATAAAAGAAACATAAACTCAAGTTTATATTTGTTGTGATTTTTGTGTTTGCTTTTTATATTATACTTATGTTTTATACTGTTTTTAAATACAGTACTGTGTTTGATTTTAATACATAGTGTGTAAAGTTATTATAGGCCTAATTACTTACAAAATAAAACCTTATAGAGTATTTGAATGAATTCGGCTGCATTTTAATGATACTCTCTGATATCCGGATTTTGTGTTATCCGAACCACCCAGCGCCACATTAATCTGGATATCAGAGGTTTTCCTTATTATTGTCCTATGATATATAAATCGATGTTTCAACTAAGCAAGTCTTTTTTTAAATATACTCGTATATTAGGCTAGCCTACCGTTTATATACTTACCACAATTTATTACTCTACTTCACAAACAGGAATGTTCTTCTTATTATTCTTCTTCATCAAATTTTCCCACACTTGTGGGGTCGTGGGTGCGAACTGTGTCGCACATGTGGATTTGACTCTATTGTACGGCCGGATGCCCTTCCTGACGCCAACCCTGCATGGAAGGATGTAATCACTATTGCGTGTTTCAGTGGTGGTTGGTAGTGTAGTTTGTTGTCTGAATATGAAGATAATAATAAAGTTAATTTTTTCGAGTGGCTATTTTTATCCTGATGCAACCCTTGTAAAACAGACCCTCCGACGAGGGTGGGAAGCATTTGTCGTGTATAGGAAACTGCGTGTTATTATATTGGAGGATAGTATTGTGTGAGTTGCAGGGATGTTGGGGACAGTACAAACACCCAGTCCCCGAGGCAAGGGAATTAACCATTCAAGGTTAAAACCTCCCACCCGGCCGCGAATCGAACGCGGGATTCTCTAAACCAAAGAGCACTACGCTGACCATTCAGCCAAGGAGCCGGACAAAAATAGGAATGTTGATCTGATATTTCTCGAATCTTCTGAGTTAATTCGATTGTATTTAATTACTTTTGTTTCAGGTCCACTTTTATTGTCATCTGGTACTTCTTCTCTAGGACAGTGCCCGTACAATTCAGCAACTTCTCCACCTCGTCTGCAGACTCCACTAAACTGACATAAAATCTGTGATAACCTTTCCATGGATGGCTGAACTGACTAATTATCGACCTTCAGTATACTGCATTTAATCTTCAGGGGCGGAGTTAAATGTCATATAGCCTACATGATATAACTAGATCATATCGGATGAGGGCATATGGCTTCAGGCATCGCTGGAAAGGTCATCACATGAAAATAACATACACTGCGAGTTACGAGCATAATCAGCACTTTGTTAACAGACATCAAATCACGAAATGACAACAAAGGGGAAATTAAATTATTATTATTATTATTATTATTATTATTATTATTATTATTATTATTATTATTATTATTCCTTCAACGTTAAACATTATTTCAACTACTACGGTTTTTTAAGACACCGAGGAGCTAAGAATCTTGTCACAAAAACTTTTTTACGCACCGACATGAGGTTTGACCTTCCAACACCACCGGACTGAGCTGCAATCAAACTCAATGTTCTACTATCTAAGCCACTTAACGCGGCGAGGTCTTTCCCTTAAAGGGTTCTTTAGCAACCCAGTAAATCTGTTGATATTTGCTTTACGTCGCACCGACAGAGATATGTCTTATGACGACGAGGGGATAGGAAAGGCGTAGCAATGGGAAGGAAGCGACCGTGGCCTTAATTAAGGTACAGCCCCAGCATTTGCCTGGTGTGAAAATGGGAAACCACGGAAAACCATCTTCAGGGCTGCCGACAGTGGGGTTCGAACCCACTATCTCCCGATTACTGGATATTGGCCGCACTTAAGCGACTGCAGCTATCAAGCTCGGTCAGTAAATCTGTACAAGTGTATTAAGGCAATGGTACTTTATAAATGCCAATGTATGTATGTATGTATGTATGTATGTATGTATGTATGTATGTATGTATGTATGTATGTATGTATGTATGTATGTATATGAAATTGGAGGTTGGTTGGGGTCCCAACAGTTCCGCCATCCGGTGTTACTGCAGGGGCGTACTGGGGGGGGGGGAGGAGTGAAGTACTTTCCCGTTGCTTTCCTCGCTAAGCCAGAATGTGCTATTACATACGCTGCTAAGCCCATTGAAAGATGATTTTATACCAACCGATCCTGCAATAAATTATTTCGCAGCATTCATCACAAGATTGGCTTCATATGGAACTATGCTACAACCGTCGCTTATACCTCAAAATCAGAATGAAAAACGGTTGATAAAATTAAGAAACGTTGTCCACCCTCTATTGGGAGATCCACGGAT
The DNA here is from genome assembly GCF_040414725.1 of Anabrus simplex. Lineage (NCBI taxonomy): Eukaryota > Metazoa > Arthropoda > Insecta > Orthoptera > Tettigoniidae > Anabrus > Anabrus simplex. Next base: position 325,194,925 of record NC_090267.1, on the reverse strand, counting down.
ATATTCTTTATCTGTAACGCTTAAACGAACAAAATAAAATGAAAACGATAACATTTTACGTTACGATGCGATGAGAGAGATATCCATTTAAATCGTATGCTCCAAAATCTAGAACTGACGCCCGCTCCACTTCATGGTTAAACACAAGTCCTACGTTTATTGAATCACTTAAAAAGTCAAAAGAGTATTTGTGCTGTATCTCGGGGAAATTTGGAGAGTAGTAGTTCAATTAATCAAATAATGCTTGCATTCGGGATATAGTGGGTTCGAACCCCACTGTCAGCAGCCCTGAAGATGGTTTTCTGAGGTTTACCATTTTCACCCAAGACAAATGCTGGCGCTGTACCTTAATTAAGGCCACGTTCGCTTTATTTCCACTCCTAGCCCTTTCCTATCCCATCGGCGCCGTAAGACCTATTTGCGTCGGTGCGACATAAAGCAAAACTGTAAAAAAATTAATCAAATTATTTAACAAACATGTGGAGCTCAGATCGATTGTGTATAAGTGGTGTGCATACTTGTAAATTATTATTATTATTATTATTATTATTATTATTATTATTATTATTATTATTATTATTGTTATTTCTTAATCGGTTTACCCTCCTGGGTTGATTTTCCCCTCGGACTCAGCGAGGGATCCCACCTCTGCCGCCTCAAGGGCAGTGTTCTGGAGCATGAGACTTTTGGTTGGGGGTTACAACTGGGAAGGAGGACCAGTAACTCGACCAGGCGGCCTCACCTGCTATGCTGAATAGTGGCCTTGTGGGGGGGGGGGGAGATTGGAAGGGACAGGCAAGGAAGACGGAGAGAAGCAGCCGTGGCCTTGAGTTAGGTACTATCACTACATTTGCCTCGAGGACAAGTGGGGAAACAATGGGAAAATGACTTCGAGGAGGGCTGAGATGGAAATCGAACCCCTCTCTACTGAGTTGACCTCCCGAGGCTGAGTGGATCCACATCCGGTACTCGTACCACTTTTCAATTTATGTTTTATATCGTTGTTGTTAAGTGAATCGTTCCTTCATTTAATTCTACTAATTACCACAATTCTGATAGAAATTGGAAGGTCGTGTGAAAAAAGGAGAGGCGCAGTCCAGTCGAGGCGGTAAAGATGTCCGTAGTTCAGCCAGAAAGACGTGGGTTCAGTTCCCGGTCAGGAAGTGAAAACATTTAGATACGAGTTTTCCGCTTCTGGAGAGGCACCTAATCCTGAGGCTCACTCACCCCACACCAAAAAATGAGTACGTGGGTGGCAAGGATGATCGGGCGTAGAGCTAACTACTATTCCACTTAGTGCCGAGAGGTTACAGACTGTGGAAACCTTTATTCGCCACTCCTCCGAGGACCTTTATGGCCAGTACAAAGACGTCTTTACTTTTTCTGACTGAGCTCGGTAACTTCAGTCGCTTAAGTACGACCAGTATCCAGTATTCGCGAGACAGTTGGTTCGAGCCCCATTGTCGACAGCCCTGGAGATGGTTTGCCACGGTTTCCCATCTGCACACCAGTCAAATGCTGGAGCTGAACATTGATTAAAGCGATGGCCGCTTCTTTCCCACCCCTAGCCCTTTTCTATCCCATCATCACCATAAGACCAATCTGTATCGGTGCGACGTATAACAACTTGTAAAGAAAACTTGTTTTCCTGCTTGTCAAAAAGGGAGGTACCTTAGAGCATTTATAATACAATGCCGGATCAGCAATGAAGCAGTTAGTTTTACCGGTACTACACAGGTGTTTCACAGGTGGAAGAACGTCCCTTGAAGACGAGGAAGACCTTCCTCGATCCTTCCGCCGGTCACAGGTGACGAGTCTTGCAACTACAGTACAGTTACGATCCCGAGATGAAGCTCAACGAAGCATGCTTGCCGAAGCATGTTCAATATTTCGTGGCCGTTTTGCCCAATTTAACGTAAGATTTCACGTTGGTTCGTTGTTCCACATTTCTATCACCATGTAATAGTGAACTACCACACACGTGTGTTTACAAAAATACAATTATACGAACTCCCGATGTCAATTCAGTGAAGTCCCCTGGCACACTAGCTAGCGCAACCCCGCGCTACCATCTGTTGGCGCAATACAGAGCTAGTCCGGGAACTTTTCGATCCAACCTTGTACGTGCAGTGTTTTCTAAATGAATATATAACTTAAAAATAAATAATGTGTAAAATATAGGTTAACTGTATACTCAATTTCTCACCGTCGTTTCACGTTATCAATCAAACAGTTGACTAATGAACTTCAGTCATCTATTCATTTACTCATTCATGTGCTCAAGTATGTCCTTTCTCTACACGAGTCTATCGTTCACTGTCCCTTCAAATACAAATATATAACCTACCTCTAAGTAATATATTTTTCTTTATAAAGAAATTTAGGAAGAAGTTTGGGCATCATCTTCGCGTACTGCGTTATTTTAATTTCTGATAATCTGTGTCAGCGTAGTGTCTGCATTCGGGCGTGTGTGTGAGAAAGAGAGAGAGAGAGAGAGAGAAAGTGTTTGTGCTTTCTCTAACATTCTCGCAACTCATGCACCACCAAACGTTATCCTCCACTGCACTGACGCGCAAATTCCTAAACACGGCAGATACCGTCCGCACTCGTTGTAGGGTCTACCGTACAATGGCTAACAACAACCACACGAAGTTATCATTGTACTTATTCTTATATCGTCTATAAGTATTCCTACCCATTTCATTTACAGAGGCTGTGATGGCCGAAAATGTAAAATCAAGTTTAGAAACATTAATTCACATGGAGTAAAATGTGCAGTCAATCAAAATGAGAATGAGCACGTGGTATTGTATTTTCCTTATATTTTAATATTTTATCGGACTTAATTATTATCAAAGTATAATTCACCTCCCATCTAAATACAGTTGGGAGATGAGAAGAATGCACATGCCCGGTGAGGCACGGAGAGAAGGGGTTTTCGCCAGCCGAGCCAGTGACGTAATCTTTGCCATAGCAATCCCGCTACTATTCACGCTACTTATTTTTACTTTCAACTGACATCCCTTGGGCCTGTCAGTTGCAATACACCCGTTTCTTTGTTCATTGCCATTGGCTTATTCTGCCTTATTTTCTGTTCCTTTCTGAGTTGTTTGTCTTTTATATGTTGTTATTGGTTTTTTTTTCTTTCTCCCTTGTTATTTCTGTGCAAGTGTTTCTTAAAGACACCGTAATGTCTGTCGTAGGCAATAAGGGAAAGACATTTCGTATTGCAGCTAAAGACGTTATTGTTCCGAGGTATCTGTGGAACAGCAGAGGTGAAAGAAGGTGCGGGCTGGAATAGGTCTCAACTACCAAATTAAAGTTAATTTAAAACTTTAACAAAGGTTATAATTTCTTTTCAAAATCAACATATGACAACAAATAACAAAGGTGTAACAGGTACCAAGTAGCAAATCAACAAATTAAGAAATTATAGATTACAGTCTTTACAAGTTTTGGGCTTCGAGCCCCGTTTTACATTCCTTGAGCCCTCAGCTCACAACCACAAATTACCAAGGGGCAGAAAACCCCTTCATACCAAGGAGCACTTGTCCCTACTAGCAATGTTAAGCCTCCTAGAGGCACACAGAGATCAAATTAGGACAGAGCAGTCCCACTCTCAATTTTACAAGCCTATCAAAGGCCACAACAAACTTCACTCCTAACTGCCCTCAAGGCACACATACAGTGAAACAGGTATCTTGTACCCAACCTACAGGGCCTTCACATGAAGAAAACAAAACACTGGGTTAATTAAATGGCCCAAAATACTAAATTGAAAGGAGGCGAAAACATGCCCTCCTACACAAAGTTATTAAAACCTAAGAGGCACTAGGCCGATCATACAGGGGCTAATCCCAAGCTAGGGAGGTGACACGTATGAGAAAACTTTAATATTTTAAGAAAAAAACGGTTATGAGAACGTAGTCACCTCAATTTCCAAATAAAGGGGAGTTCGAAAGGGAAAAGCGCTCTCTATCCCCGCTTTACAGCAAAAGAAATGTATATGTTTTACATAGATAGAAGAGAATTTACATTTTAAAAGGTAGGTTACATACTAAAGGTTTCGAACCTTCCCCGAGAGATAAACTGCTGAGCTAGCAAGAACTGAAGATGTTAACAGGCCATTACCTTGTAGATGAACTGCTGCTTGAAGAAAGAGGCGCTTCCCGCCCCCTGCTACATATTCACACGCTAAGAGAGATGTTACTGAAGTGGCACCGAGACAAGAAAATCAGCAGTTTATATATCCTCGTTGAACATTCGAGACCTTTCAAGAATGAGTAGACACACCCCCTCACCTTTATTGGATAGCTTAGAGCAACATATCTATGTCGGAGAAGACATACATGATTGGTTGGAAATAAATTAAAGAAATTTGGGATTGGCTAAATTCAAAACAGGCGGAAAGAAAGGATTTATATTGCCAACCCACAAACCACAGAACAAAATATAGTAAAAACAAAACTTATGAATTCGAAATTTCTTCAAGAAAGTTCATTCTTTCGCACCAGAGTGCGTAATCATAGTTTTTAGTAGAGACATCTGGTAGGGAACGTCCACACTTCTTGATCAGTTACCCACCAAACACATCAAAATTCACACAGAGCCATCTTCCGAGAAACTGGTGAGTTAATACAGTTTGTTAAAGTTCAGGCTTTCTCCTGTAGAGGAGTTTCATCTGGCGCAATATTTGAATTAGCGGCGTGGAGGTGTACCGCCCGGTACAGTTATCATAAACATTATAAACCAGTGTGGCGAAGAAGCTAGAAAGGAAAATGTAAATACCTGGTAAATGAGAGCAATTTTCGAACTTAAAATTACAGCGGTGTATCTTTTTGAACGATCTCAAAGACGTAGATCTGAGGAACGCACGTTTCATTGAGATCATTGTGATACAAGAGCCACACGAGATGTCGCAAGACACTTCTTTTTAGAGCAGAGAATTGTTCCCATAGCACTTAACCTGCTGACGACAGTTAAAGGAAAATAACTTACCGTGGAAGGTACACACTCTAAGAAATGTGTTGCATTGTATGGGATCACAAGTGGAAGAGATGAGCCAGTAACAGGAAAATATTAATTGCGAGCCCAAATATTGTTTGATGAGGAGGTAACCATTTAAGAAGCCGGAGAATATACCGTTCTAGGAACATGAATATAATTTATATCGATGAATCTTGAGTAGTCAATAAGCTTAACTTTAAAAATGTTGGTAGAGTGAGAGTATTCAGGGCTTTACAACCAACAGAAGCTCTTCAAATAGGCTGATACTCGTCCATGATGGTTTTAAGGGTGGGTTTAGAGATTACCATGGCCAAATGAATGGAGAAAATGTTCATAAGTGGGTGAGTGAAAAAACCCTTCCCAATCGCCCCTCTAAAAGTGTTATAGAAATTGTCAATGCACCTTACCATAGTACTAAAGGAAACAAAGCACTCTCTTCGTATGCTGTTAAAAGTGGTATGGTGAAATTATAAAAAGAGAACATAGTGAAGTCTTCTGAAGGAATGAAGAAATGTAAGCTTTTTGAACTGATCCAGGAGTTCAGAGATCCGGACAAAATATCGGTTCTATGAAGTAATGAGATTGCATGGGTACAAGGTTTTGCGCTTGCCTCCTTACATGTGTGAGTTTGATGCTATCGAGCTGACCTGGTTCGAAACGGAAAGAATTTTACGAGAGCAGAACATTACGGGTGACATGTTGAACCCATAATTCTTAAGTCAAGGGTTCAATGTCATTAATGAAGCTGCAGGAAGTGACGGTGAATGCAATGGCATCTGTGACACCCGTCGCCTGGGAGGGATTCTACCAACACGTCATCAAACTGGAAAATGAGTTCTAGGAGAAGGCCGGGTTATTCGAAGACGCAGTGGACTGTTTCGTCATAGGTGCTAAAGATTCAAGTGACGAAGATGGGAAAAGTGTTAATTCATCTTCTGACTCTGGTCTAGCACGGCCTCTATCAGTGAGTGATAATTAAAGTGCTTAATAAGAAAGCTGTTACTCCCGTTTTTATTTCTCCCGTAACTGTTCCAAATCCTAATATTAATATGTCTCCATCAACGTTTTAGTTAACTTCATTTCAAATTTTCCTTGTCACTGTATTCTATGTCTTTTATTCAGTCTTAAACTGTATATTACTGTTCATTCAATTAACTTTTTTAAATTTCATATTTCCTCATTGCCGTTAAACATTGTCCTATGCACCATATTGATAACATGTATGTTATTTTGACAACTTGTACTTGTTTCTTTTAAGTTTGACAGAGAGTGCATGATTTATTATTCTCAGAATGTGTATATTGTAGTCTTGGTACATTCTAATGTGATATTTATGAGCTAATTTATTGTGCTGTGATAGTACAGATATCACAGCCCCGAAGACAGGTACCCTCTGGACAAAGGAGAAGAAAGAAGAACAGAGCCAGAGGATGCGCAATTAGTGGGCAAACATCAAAACCCACCCCAAACACAGTAGTTGAATATCGTGGTCCTTAGTCGGCCTATACGAAACAAGAAGAAGAAGAATATATCTACAGTAGTTGATTTCAAGTCAGTGTGGAAGCGTTATTTCAAATACACAACCTAGTAAATGTAGTTCCCAAGCTTTTAGTCAGTTTAGTGAACTCTGGCGAATTAATTTACGGACATTTTTAGTATGGTGATGATGATGATGATGAATAGTAGTATTTCATTTTCCACATGTCAAGAGGAGTTTCGAAATAAGTATAGTTACAGTATATACATAATTATAATATTTATATTACATCGCAAAAGATATGATAATTTTATGATGAACTGTCATATTATTCAACAACCTACTGAAATAAATTAAAAATAACTACACTTTATATTTATTCCCCTAAAGTTTAATATCGTATGTCTAATATACGATAATAAAAATAATATGGATTTCAGGTTCTCTTAACTTGGGAGCGTGGGTTGGCGACCACGGAGCTCTAACTCAGTCCTGACATTGCTTCCACTTACTTGTACCAGGCTCCTCACTTTCATCTATCTTATCCGATCTTCCTTGGTCAACTCTTGTTCTTTTCCAACCCCGACGGTATTAGAGCATGCGAGGCGTAGAGATACTTTCATTTTTATGCCCTTCGTGGCCCTTGACTTTCTTTGGTCGAGACCTTCATGTTTCGAAGTTTCGGATCCCTTCTATTTCTGATTAGTGTTATATAGAGGTTGGTTGGCTAGTTGTACCTCCTCTTTAAACAATAATTACCACCACTATTCTGAAGAATGTACTACAGTAGAACCCCGCTTAACCGAACTTCGCTTAACCAAAACCCGGCTTAACCGAAATGCTCTTGCAAAATTGTATTTTAATATTTTGTTTTTACCCTCTCGTTCTTAGACGTCGATATTAGTAATTATCTTGCTATATGTGCTGAGAGCTACTAGGCAAACCCTATTTTTATGCTATGACTTATGCCAGAATGCACGTGTAGCATGAAACAAGACAGTTTCTTACCCTCTAGTTCGTTCCATGATATATTTTTTTGAACAAGCAGGAATTATTATTCCTGTATTATTATTAGGCCTATCATTATTATTATTACTGTATTATTCATCATGAATATTATGCAGACGACTCCGAACTTGACAACAGGAGTTCTGAGAAATGACTTACAGTAGATGATGTATTTAATGCATTGGAGGTAAGAATGATCTCGAATTTTTATTAAAATACATACCACACCCTTTAATTACAGTACTGTAATAAAATTACTGTATACAGTATTCAGTTCAGTAGTAACAAATTGTTTCATTATTTCAGATTGCTTTTCGCTTTGTTGAACAAAGCAATGAATCTACACCAGCTGATGTATGGTTGATTAAACGGTGGCGCGACGTAGCTGCACGACAGCGCTGCACCAAGAAAATTCAGAAGAAAATCACTGATTTTATGCAATGAGTGGTATTATGTAAATATTTTAATGTTAATATACAGTATGCACCTTTGCTTAACAGAGTTTATGCATTTTTATTTCGACATTAAACTTCCGAAAATATTTATCACGTATCATCCGAAGAAATGCGTCAACCGAAATGGCTCTGCCCCCTTTATTTCGGATAAACTGGGTTCTACTGTATCAAGTTTGTATGTTATTTATGCACGTTTCCATGGCGGCTGATTCATTGCTATGTTAAATAATATCATACAACAGAGAGTATGAAAACAGACGATTTCCTAACGGTGGAGAATTATGATGATAATAATAAGAATAAGAATAGTAATAAAGACTACTTTGAAAATCAAAGCCCTCCGGAACACTCTAGTCATATGTACTTTTGTTTACTTCAAAACGGCCAGGACTTTCTTGACCGCCAATCGTTGTTCAACATCCTTCACGAACATCTAAAGTGAAATTCATGGAGGAAATATCTGAACCATTTGAGATCAAGACAGGCGTTCGTCAAGGTGATGGTCTTTCACCGCTTCTCTTCAATCTAGTGTTAGATAAAGTCATCAAGGAATGGGAGAAAGAGCTGAAGATACAAAACCACTGGAAACCAGTGCGACTAGGACGACGCAAGGATAGACTAGAGGTCAGTTGTCTTGCTTTCGCGGACGGTCTGGCACTACTAACATATAACGAAACCACTGCAATCAGACAGATAGAAGTACTTATAGATTGTGCATAAAAAGTAGGCCTACAAATCTCCAACAAAAAGACAGTTCTTCTGCACAAAATTCGACATATCGGTTTTGAACACGAAATATGGCAAGATCAAGAGTCCCACACTTTAAGTAGCTAGGCGAAGTGCTCGAACCGACGGGAAAAGAGAAAATTGCGCAGAATACTAGGTTACTGAAGATGAAGAGAGCCTTATACAAAACACAGGGTATCTACAACAAAAAATGTTTGTCCACCTCCGTCAAACTTCGTCACTACAACACTGTGATACCGGGCGAGTTGGCCGTGTGCGTAGAGGCGCGCGGCTGTGAGCTTGCATCCGGGAGATAGTAGGTTCGAATCCCACTATCGGCAGCCCTGAAGATGGTTTTCCGTGGTTTCCCATTTTCACACCAGGCAAATGCTGGGGCTGTACCTTAATTAAGGCCACGGCCGCTTCCTTCCAACTCCTAGACCTTTCCTATCCCATCGTCGCCATAAGACCTATCTGTGTCGGTGCGACGTAAAGCCCCTAGCAAAAAAAAAAAACAACACTGTGATTAAACCGGAAGTGCTATACGTAAGTGAGACCCTGATGTTACACACCAAAAGCGATCTGGAGAACCTACTTAAAGTAGAAAGAAAAATCATCAGAAAAATTTTCGGCCTAAAGCTCACAAATGAAGGGTATAGGCTTCACTCCAAGGATACCATAGAGAGGTTGTCTAACCTCGCATTAGACATCCGAAAAAGGCGACTAAAATTTTATGGACACGTAAGCAGACTCCCACAATCTAGATTTACGCTCAGAATCCTCAAATACATCCAGGGGGTCAAGACCACTACACCATGGATGACGCAAGTAAAAATCGACCTGGAAAGGACGCGGGTAGATTCAGCAGACATTTCAGACAAAAATAAGATACACAAGTGGGAAGTAATGCCAGAGAAAGCAGCACCTAAAGCACCAAGATCGAAGTGAACCGAAGAACGGAAGAGGGCCTTTAGGGACCAAATGAAAGAACACTGGAAGAACAGGAAGAACAAGCAGTCATGAATCCTTCACGTGGTCTGATATCGGCCTATTACGTGTGTAATAGTGTGTAATAATAATAATAATAATAATAATAATAATAATAATAATAATAATAATAATAATAATAATAATAATAATAATAATAATAATAATAATAATAATAATAATAATAATAATGGTTTTTACGTCCCGCTAACTACTTTCTGATGATTTTCGTAGACGCCGAGGTGAGGAAATTTTGTCCCACAGGAGTTCTTCTGTATGTCAGTAAATATACCGACACGAGGCTGACGTATTTGAGCACCTTCAAATACCACCGGACGAACCAAGATCGAACCTGCCAAGTTGGCGTAAGAAGGTCAGCACCTCAACCGTCTGAGCCACTCAGTCGGGCAAGTATAACCAGAAATTCGTGACATTCAAAAATTAGTTAAATTAAAAAATTGAACCATAACTGTCTATCTAAATGTTTGCCCCTACATTCGGCATGCTGTATCATTACTAACAGTAATTCTCTCGCTAGAACTCCAAAATATTTCGAAGCAGCAGCGCCCGTCTCAAAATAGATTCCTCTTTCCCATTAACCAACAGTGCTATCAACTTGAAATTTGCCTTAAAATAAACTTTGAACCTTTGTCTCCAACATTTTTGCTAGATGTATTTCGAGGCAATAATCCGGGTTTGCATAGCATGCTGAAATTGCGCTTGTAAAAGTTTTCGCTAGTAATATTTCAGACTTTTGTTGCTTATTAATGCCGTAATATGGTGGGCGCGAGCAATCCAGTTGTAGCATAGCAATATATGAATCACCTTAGCGAAAATATCAGACAGATTCGTTTATAATTACCATACATTTGAAAGTTTGAGTGTTCACATGGATAATCATGTGTGGCTTTGAAATGTGCAAAGTGTTCAGTGTTTTCGTGTAGCAGATAAGAGTCGATCGGTCAGGGTAGAACAGGAAGATTTTTCTTGCAGCCGTATTCCTCATCCTTGCATTCTTCTCATTTACCAACAGTACAAACCCTATGGATAGCCACAACAAACATGATATCTATAGGTTTAATTGTTTCTGGGAAATTCGTTCCCCCAAGGAAAGTATACAATACCGTGCACTCATTCATTTTAGCGACTGGACATACCATATGCTGTATTCTAGAAGGCTGGACTCAGAAAGATGAATCTGAATTTCTTGTATTAGCCGCGTTATATAACGGTGTGTAGCTGGCAGGGCACTGGGCTATTGATACGCACCCACTGAATTTGAGCCGATCAACTTCAGAGACGAAAGGAGATGAAAGTAGAGAGGTATAATTCCCAGTTCACAGATCTTCTACACTGTCTGTTATAACAACCGCCTGTCTGCTATATGCCGATGTCTTTCTGAAAGTCAGCTACTCCTGCTGGGTGTTCGTTCGAATGTATAGCAAAATGTTACTGTCGTCTTCATTATTAGGCCTATATTATTATATTAAAATGCTAGGAGCCAAGAATAACTGTCGAGAGGATTCGTCGTGTTGACCACACGATACCTCACAATGTGCAGGCCTTCGGGTTGAGCAGCGGTCACTTGGTATACCATAGCGCTTCGGGGCTGTTGCGCCATGGGGCTTGGTTTAGTTTGGTTTATGTTAAAATATTGTTAAATATTCTCGTTCCATATTGGTATTTATAAAACGTATAACTTTAAGAGTGGTGAAATCTAGCAATTAAAAATTAGAAATTTACCATTTTGATTAACATTCAATATAATGTAGCGTTTTGGAAGGTATTTTTATAAGTCAATGCCGAGAGAGGGGCTTAAGGGTTATTTGTTTTACGTCGCGCCGACACAGACAAGTACCGAGTGAGCTTTCCATGCGGTTAGTGGCACACAGCTGTGAGCTTTCATTCGGGAGATAGTGGGTTTGAACCCCACTGTCGGCAGCCCTGAAGATGGTTTTCCGTGGTTTCCCACTTTCACACCAGGCAAATGCCCTGGGGCTGCACCTTAATCAAGGCCACGGCCGCTTCCCACTCCTAGCCCTTTCTTATCCCTATAATCCCTCGCCGTGAGACCTCTCTGTGTCGGTGTGACGTAAAGCCAATTTTAAAAATAAAGACACAGGCAGGTCTTATGGTGACGCTGAGATAGGAGTGGGAAGAAAGCGGCCGTGGCCTTAATTAAGGTGCAGCGCCAGGGCATTTGCCTAGTGTGAAAGTAGGAAACCACGGAAAATCATCTACGGGGCTGCCAACAGCTATCTCCCGAATGAAAGCCCACAGCTACATGGTCCATAGTATTTATCCAGCTCGTTCGGTGCCGATATTTTTATGAACTTCGTGTTCAAGTTCCAGTTGCAAAGGAGCTGAACTAAATACAATAAATACAACTAATTAGTATCTGGATGAAGCCTCTGTGGGTCAGGAGGCAGTGCGCCGGCCTCTCACCACTGGTTCCGTGGTTCAAATACTAGTCACTCCATGTGAAATTTGTGTTGGACAAAGCGGAGGTGGGACAGGTTTTTCTCCAGTACTCCGGTTTTCCCTGTCATAATTCATTCCAACAATACTCTCCAATATCATTTAATTTCATCTATCACTCATTAATCGTTTTCCCAGTGGAGTGCGACAGGCTTCGGCAGCCGATACAATTCCTATCCTCGCCGCTAGATGGGGCTTCATTCCATTCCTGAACCGGTCGAATGACTGGAAACTGCAGTCGCTTAAGTGCGTCCAGTATCCAGTATTCGCGAGATAGTAGGTTTAAATCCCACTGTCGGCAGCCCTAAAGATGGTTTTCCGTGGTTTTCCATTTTCACACCAGGCAAATGCTGGGGCTGTACCTTAATTAATGACACGGCCGCTTCCTTCCCACTCCTAGCCCTTCCCTGTCCCATCGTCGCCATAACACCTATTTGTGTCGGTGCGACGTAAAGCAACTAGCAAAAAAAAATGACTGGAAACAGACTGTGGATTTTCATTTTCAGTATCTGTGTACCTGCCCCTTTGTTTCGTTTGCCTAATACGAGGTCGGAGATGAGGTGAGATGAAATGATACATCATCTGTTACGGCTGAATGCCCTTCCTGACGCCAACCTCAGTTGAAGAGCTAACGAAGATGAACGGTGGTGGATGAAATGGGGTAAAGAGGTGGCCAATGAACAGGAACTGTCCCGTTATTTCGCTGGGAGTGAACATGGGAAGCCACAGAAAATCATTCTGAGGAAAGCTGACGGTGGGCTTCGAACCAACTCGCCTCCTGATGCAGCGCGTTAACAAGAGCGGCCATTCCCTTGGTACAACTAATCAATATCTATCAAAATCAATATGTTAAACTATAGCTAGAAGGCACGAAATACAATATTCTATAAAATAGGAGGATATTTAGTGCCGTAACACATAATCACGAAACATCTCCTTTTGCTTATATATGACTTGATTACGTACGAATAATTAGAGCATAACTTTACCATATCTGACGTAAATTAAATTCATGTTCATCATCTTCCACTCATTATCTTTTTTGGAAACTTTATTTTTCACCAACTTAGGACACTGCAGCTGTCATCCCGTTGAAGCATACAAAGCGAATGGAATCGAAATAATAATAATATGAAATAATGAGCAATATGCTTAGACCAAACAGAACGAACCGTGTATCCTGTAGCTTCCACCTACATGTTGAGAGGGTTTTTCAGGATGCATACAACAGGAATTAATCAAGTTCCCTAACAATTTTAGATCTCAATGAGGCCAGTATTAAGCAGCAGAAATACGTTGTTCTAGACGTCAAAGAGACATTTCTGAAAACAACAATTGACAACGTGAAAAGTGTGTTCATAAATCGCTTCTGAATACATGTTTATTTCGTTACCATGTTCTCGTCGTGAATGAGCGTTCTTACAATTTACTATAATTGCACCTAAGAAACCTATTCCAATCTCTGTGAGACAATTAATATCACTTGCTTTACTTTATGTGCGAGATTTACGATGAAGCGAATATGTTCCTACCGAACTCGATAGCTGCAGTCGCTTAAGTGCGGCCAGTATCCAGTAATCGGGAGATAGTGGGTTCGAGCCCCACTGTCGGCAACCCTAAAGATGGTTTTCCGTGGTTTCCCATTTTCACACCAGGAAAATGCCGGGGCTGTACCTTAATTAAGGCCACGGCCGCTTCCTTCCAATTCCTAGGCCTTTCCTATCCCATCGTCGCCGTAAGACATATCTGTGTCGGTGCGACGCAAAGCAAATAGCAATATGTTCCTAAACGATGCTTAATTTTGTGAGGAAGTTGTTGATGGGAGCAAGTAGGTTGAGGGAAGGAGGGCGGGCCAATACGGGTCTGCAATGGGCCAGCTAACAGGATCATCCAGTCGCTTGGCGCGCTAGCGTCGCTCTTCCGGGCGACGGACGTCCATTGACACGATGCATAGTGACAAGCCTTGTTACCGCTCCTTATTGGCGGCAACCCGCACGGCAGCCGAGTAATCCTCTGCCTTCGCCTGTCCTTCGTCACTTTATCCAGCCAGTGTGAACCTCCTGGGGCAACTACACTGTCAGACTCGGCACCCGGGCGCCACTGCTAACTAGCCATTCATCTCATTAAGATGTTATCTCGGTGAATTACACTCTGATCTGGGTAACGGGGACCCATTCATTTTATGTGCAAGACAACGGCAGATATCATCTTGTCATTGTTTTTGTACATTTATCAAACACACTAATTCAATTATAAAGACAAATCATCTTCAGGCTTTTCAAATTCACGGCAATTTTGAGAACAATAGCTATCAAACATTTCAGTATATCACACTTTTTGTAACTTTCATTATCATCCCCGCCTCATGAGAAATTGTGGCCCCCGACTTGGCAGAAAATCGAACCCAGGACATCCGAACGGAAGGGCTTGACACTGACCATTTATACAAGGAGCCATACTTCAACTTTATTTGTCTTATATTCGTTATTAGTTTATTTGTCTATTATCCATGATTATGTTGTGATTCAGGAACTCACGACGTGAAAGTCTAGAGATGTATTACTTTCTTCTTCTTCTTCCCCTCCTCCTTCGTATTATTATTATTAGTATTATTATTATTATTATTATTATTATTATTATTATTATTATTATTATTATTATTATTATTATTATTATTCATACACTTCTCCACAGGAAATATGGGTAGTAACGGGGCACGGGATGCACCAAGTGCCTTACAATATTATTATTATTATTATTATTATTATTATTATTATTATTATTATTATTATTATTATTATTATTATTATTATTATTATTATTATTATTATTATTATTATTATTATTATTATTATTATTATTATTCAATTAAATGCCATGTATTCTTTATGAAAAAAGTCTTGGATAATTGCACATATATTCACAGAAAATATATTGTCAAATTTATTTCTCTTAGTTTGAGAATTCTCTCGTATAATCGTCAGTCGCAATTTCCGTAAACAATGACCTTGGACAGTAGGTGAATAATAAATATATCCATACTATTACTACCACAACCACCATGACCATTACTTCTCAGCTCCTCGTTAACGACCGGCGATTCAAATGTTACGCAATACTTCCCGCAGACATTAATCAGATAAACTTCTGTCTCAGTCATACAATCACTCACCACCGACTTGCATTTAGGGCTGTCACCCAGGCGATAGATTCCCAATCAATTTTTACCTAGTCTTTTCTTAATTGATTTCTAAGAAGTAGCGTGGGTTGGTGACCACGGGGCTCTTTAGCTGAGTCCTGGGATTGCTTCCACTTATTTGTGCCAGGTTCCTCACTCTCATCTATCCTATCCGACCTTTCTCGCTCAACTCTTGTTCTGTTCCGACCCGACATTATAACGTTCCGTGGTAACCCTCATTTTCACGCCCTTTCTGGCCCTTGTCTTATATTATATTTTATTCATTATATTTTATTCATTTATAAGATTTGTAAAGTTTGTACAATATGTAGTTTTCGGAAGTGCCGGATGCCTTCCATTCTTTCTCTCTGATAAGTTTTATATAGGGGATGGTTGCCTAGCTGTAATGACCACCACCACTAATGTCATTCCACGTCACCTCTCCTGCCATGTAAATGACAGCCTCCACTTTTACACCTCCATAAGAGTGTCCGTCATTAACGAAGAAATTGCGTGCCGGTCCAAAGGTGCAAAGTCAAAGGTGCTGCTGCAGGAACTTTGATTCCGAGGTGACTCGTCAATAAGTCGGTTATCAACTCTCTGTTATCCGAGTTTGATGGACTGTCTATCCGCATGGTAGACACCTTTCCTCGCTTGGGAAGTACGTGAGCACATCTGCCGCGGTGATTTCGGAATCTATTCAGTCCTACGAGATATATTAAGTTCCCAAGGTTGTTACCGACACAGAGAAATCTATGTAAGTGGGGTGAGGTGCTATTATACCTTGCTTGGAATGAGGCATGGAGAAGTTGAAAGTACAGTCGAACCTCGATATCTCGAATCACCCTCAGGAGCTTCGAGTTATCGAAATTTCGAGATATAGAGAATACCGTTTTTGAGCATGTATGTATGTTGGATATTCAGCCCGAAGGCTGGTTTGATCCTCTGCATTTCCGCCAACAGCTGTCATACGTAGCCTAGGCAGCACTGAAGTGGCGTACTAGGGAAATGAGGAGTGAGGTAGTTTCCCGTTGCTTTCCTCACTGAGTCAGCCGTTGCTATTACATATCAGTATGCCAAGCCCACTGAAATGCATGCACCAACCGACCCTATGAGCGATATTTTCACATCATTCATAACAGGGACTGGCTGTATAAGGAATGGTATTACTAACATCACTCATACCTCGGTCACTTTCATATTGTCAAAGCCAAGGATGAGACTGAGACAGGTCAATGAAAGTAACAAATTTGATATAGCCCATACCAGAAGACATAGAGCACTTTAAACACTACACTTGCCAGCAAAGGCATTTTGAGCATGTATAGCACATAATTGAATCATATTTATCAATGGTCTCGTACTGAATACATTATTTTTAACAATATTTATAAATATACAAAAAAACTATATTTTACGGAATCACTTTAATTATAATCCTTATTATAGTAACTTTTTTAGAAGATAGGATACAGTACATACAGTAGTGAAACATGAAACATGCCTTAGTTAATACCTTTGGAAAAAATCCTTAGTCTCTTCTATTTGTTACTGTCAACCTTTCCTCCCATCATGTTGAAACTTCTCGTCAATATCACGCAGCCGAGTTTCGTAAATGGAGCTTGTCATCCGCGACTTCGGGGGTTGTTTCCGTACGTGACCGGTAATTAATCCACACCCGAGAAACAGTGAGGCTTCGCCAATTTTCCGATCATTAGAAGTTTTAGTTTTTCGGTCCCCGTCATATTAGCTCCCAGCATCACTGTAAACCTTTGTTTACTTCTTAACTGTTCCTCACAACCCAGAAATTCCGTATTGCACAGGTAATGTTGCACAAAATTCAAGTTACAGAGTATTTTTTTTACTTCAAGGGAGGAAATGTTTGCTTAGAGAAATCGAGAAATTCGTATAACCGAATTTCGAGTAATAGAGAAATAAAACTGCCTGCTGTCATTTCTTGATGGTTACAGTACTTTTGCATCCATCTCTTGGCAGAGGCCAGAGCAAAGTGTAGCTTCCACTGAAGTCCCAGTTTCATCCATGGCTGTGACAATATGGACGCTGCTGGGGTATGGGTGGTGCTGATTAATGACATTCAGAGCACAACCAGTGTGTCTTGAGTGTCATGAAAGGTGTTGCTCATAGGGTTAGTTGTGCTACAATAGCACTGTCTGGCCCAGTGAGGAAAGCAATGGCAAACTACCTCACTCCTCATTTTTCCTAGTACGCCTCATTTTGGTACTGCCGTTGGTTTTTGTTGTTTCCCTATAACTGCAGAGCCTTTGGTAATGCTATTTGAGGATCCAACCAGCCTCTGGGCTGATGGCCTAACAGACAGACAGAGAAATAAATACACGTGAAGAATACGATAAACGGCCGGGAAACATAAATTACTTCGAGTTACAAAAATTCGAGTAATGGAAGTTCGAGATATCGAGGTTCGACTGTATGTTATACCAGGGTGCTACCTGTTTTGTGTGGGGGATGTTTGGAGTGATTCCAGTGCCAGTAACGTCCTCATCAACTGGTAACTCATAGCTGTCTATAATCATCTTGTATTCCCGCATAAGGGCATCTTTCCTCCTCCGATGAGGTACGAGAATGTTGGGGTGGACTTGATTGTGGCAGTTGTAAACAGAATTATCTGAATATCTGACAGCGCGGTGTGGTAAATGTTCATCCAGACACGGCTGAAGTATTCTGCCGCGAGGTACAAAAGAACAATCGTTGATGAACTTAAAGTGAATGCTGTGGAGACCCACCTTGTCGCCTACCAAATATAATGTAAATGATGTTGTATTGCGGGTAGTTAACAAAAAGGCCTTGTCACGTTCTTTCATTATTTACTTCAAATATCGAGGAGCTAATTGTGAAATTTGAAGCGGACAAATTGGAAGACGAATAGGTTTTCTCTGGTTTCTTGTGTTATTTTCATTTCTGTAATATTATAGTTTTCACCGTAGAGGAGTTGATAAATGAGTTTTATCGGTTGTCGCCTTCATGGATATTGGCGGTAGTTGCAGCTTCATCAACAAGTACGGTACTTGGCCGGAATCAAGTTATTGATTGAATTTAAGGCACATTTACATACAGGACACCAGCCCAGTATTGTAGAAGAAAGGAGATTTCCTACTCCTTTATGAATGGTTTTCACATTTCGCTGCAATCTCAATATTTTTCCTGCAGTTGAAGTAGGGAACCAGTGAAAGGCATTTCAGGGAGGTCAAATAGGGGAGTCCATGAAAGGTATGAAGATAAACGACTCCCTAGGTGCCGATGAACTAATATCGCAGGAGTTAGGTGAGATGAGGAATTGACAAAGGTAGGCTGGATAGGATTGATAGAAATTATTGTTATGGCTTCGTGCAAGGATTTGGAGCATATTAATCATCAGAACGTCCAGACCCATTCTGCGACTGTGATAATGTGCCTCAGACCATCCAGCACGTTGTTATGGACTGCCCAAAAAGAAGATTCAATGGATCCATTAAAGAACTACATAGTGCCTCTACAGAAGCAGTGGACTGGCTGAAAAGTCTGGACATTAAGTTTTGAATGCTGACTTGTAAATCACATACTTATTTAAGAAATATGTATTTATATGTACTTATAATGTATCCTTGTTTTGCCATACGAAATAATAATCAGAACGTCTACTCCCTCTTTCTTTCTTTCTTTCTCTATGTTAACATTGATCTCTGGATGTGTAATTAACTATGGCTACGACAGATGAACTGGCAGTGAAATGAAATGGCGTATGGCTTTTAGTGCCGGGAGTGTCCGAGGACAAATTCGGCTCGCCAGATACAGGTCTTTTGATTTTACTCCCGTAGGCGACCTGCGCGTCGTGATGATGAAATAATGATGAAGACGACACTTAAACCCAGCCCCCGTATCAGCGAAATTAACCAATTAAGGTTAAAATTCCCGACCCTGCCGGGAATCTAACCCGTGACCCCTGTGGCCAAAGGCCAGCACGCTAACCATTTAGCCATGGAGCCGGACAACTGGCAGTGACCTACATATCTGGTACCACGCGACACTCGTCGGAGTTTGAAGTGGGGTGAATTATGGAAGTCTACTTATCTGGTATGTTACTAAAGGCTAAGGGAAGCCTGTTGCAGACCCTCAAACCAGTTTTAAATTTGTGACGAAGTTGAAAATCACAATCAGGACAGCTGGGTGGGGAAACCACTCTGCTGGACATCTGTGGATGTAGCTTAATTGATATCTGACACAAGAAAGCGAAAGCAATAGAAGACTGATCTGTGGCCTCGAGGTCACCTGCAACATATCCGAAGTTGTTAGTCCCGCGCGATGAATTGAGCTGGAATGAATGGCTCAGACGGTAGAGCACTCAGTTGACAAGTTCAACCCCGGCTAAGTCCAGTCAGATAAGCCAGCCTTGTATTAGTAGATTTACCGGCACATAAAAGAACTTCTGTGAGACAAAATTCCGGCACCTCGGCGTCTTCGAAAGCTGTAAAAGTGATTATTTGTTCGTGCCCTTATTCTAATAAATTAAATGTCGTATGGCTTTTAGTGCCGGGATATCCCAGGACGGGTTCGGCTCGCCAGGTGCAGGTCTTTCAATTTGACACCCGTAGGCGACCTGCGCGTCGTGATGAGGATGAGATGATGATGAAGACGACACATACACCCAGCCCCCGTGCCATTGGAGTTAACCAATTAAGGTTAAAAACCCGACCCGGCCGGGAATCGAACCCGAGACCCTCTGAACCGAAGGCCAGTACGCTGACCGTTCAGCCAACGAGTCGGACATTCTAATAAATGATTTGAGGATAAAGATTTCTCCTGCGTAAAAGCGTCCCTCTCTGAACCCAGCCTGGCATTCCCCCAAATATTTATCGAGGTGAGCTTCTGGGCTATTCTGCAGTGTCTTCGACAAAATCGCACAGGCTACGCGATGGGGAGGAGATACAGGCTTCTGTAACTACCGAGTTCCTTTTTGTTCGCTTTCTTGTGCAAAGGATTAATGAGCATATTCTTCCATTCCTTTGGGACTTCTTTCGTTTCAAACTATTTCACCGTGTGAGCATTGGCCTCTTGCGAGGTGACCGACTCCAAATGCTCATTGCATGCAGTTCTCTCGCTAATAGGTTGGGGTGGAACTTCACTCCCTGACTGCAGCGATTCCTGTCGGGTTTGGAAGCGATTTTGATTCACAAGCCGTGAAACGCGTCTCCGATCCCTCTCAGTCAGGATCTTTTTCCGACCACAATTCTGACGTGTTTCGTGGCCACATGTAGCACACCACTGCTTTTAGACACGTTGAACAGTCCGCTGCGAAACACCAACAAATCCAGCAACTTCACGCACCATATGGCCATGGGTACGGCCAAACACAACTGCCTCTTTTTGCCACTCGGTCACATCCTTACATCTACCTATGTTGACGTACACCGTCCGCTTGAAACATCAATGTTACTGTCTTATGGTCACGTAGAGGCAATGCGCGTGCTGTTGAGCACGGAACTCGTTCCCTGCGCCATCTGTACAGGTTTAACGTTCCATCCGTACATGCGCACTAGGGCGACTAACTTTTTGTCCGCTGAGCTTATCTAATTATGCTACAGACAACTAGTTTATTTAAACTGTTACAATTTTTCACAATTAATTAAAATGTGTACATATAAAAATATGAATATGTTTCTCCAGTAAATATTCGAATGGTGAAGGACAAAATAAGGTAAATAACTCAAAAATGAACGGGTGTAATATTTTTACTTCCCATCAAACCAATTTTTAGCCACTTGTTATTGAAATTATTTGTCATAATGCTATTTATGTAATGAATACAAGTCCACACACAAACTTGCTTATGTGGGATTCACTGAAATGTTCAATGAACTATCATATTGTGAATTAAAAATAATCAAATAAAAATAAAACCAAAAACTTCACAAACTTGTGAGTTGAAGAACGTCAAAATGTTTAGCATCATTGAATTATTTGACTTAATATGGGAGCTGACCGATTATTTAAGCTCATATAGGCCTATTACTTTCTGTCGCCATTCGACGTTCCTGTTAAAGATCACTATTTAAGAGGCTGAGATATTAACCCATAACACTTCAATTGGAATCAATTCATTTTACTATATTACAGCTATATCACGCTCCCATCTCCATGACTCTTAATGAAATCCAGGGTAGATTTTATCATTTTAGGACGCCAGTCTAATTTACATCAAATTAACATCATTAACAACCTTGAAAGGCCGTCAAGTAATGGAAGGTAAAACCTTCCACTACCCGTAACTTCGGCACTAAGTGGATTAGAGTGGTTAATCCTGCTCAGCGTCCATAGTCCCCGAAAGAGTTAAGCTGATACTCATTTTGTGTGGAAGCTGAGTGAACCTTGGGGCCATGAACCTCTCCACAAATGGAAATATCTCTCGTTTACGTAGATGCTTCGCCTTCATAACGGGGAATTGAACTCTCGTCATTCTGGGTGAATCGAATACACCTTTACCACCTCGGCTAGGCAATCCCCATAAATATTCCCTGATACATAAAAATCAGGGCGAATTTCCAGGGAACTGAAGCTCAAATGAAAGGGTCTGATAAGGAGACATATTTTGTTGATTCTAGATATAATACAGAATAGTCTATAAATGTCAAGTCATGAACATAAATTACTATTGGCTGCATATGAAGTGCTGTGATGCATCCACTGAACTGCAGTTAAATTTAATGTAGTGATTGGAAAATGGAATGCTATCAACATTTGTGTATCTATAATTCATCATTTATAGATGGTAGCATAATTACATGTGAAGTGGACCGCATATTATTAGGAACCCCAATTCTAGAAATTCTTGACGTCATATGACGCCATTACTCGAGGTTGTAAATACGTGTAAGCTACATTAATTACAGATTTACTCAAACATTAAAACGTAACCTGCTTTTTCTACAGGAAGTTATAGTGCAAAAGCAAATCAAATTTAATGTACAATAATGCGCTGTCGCTCAAAAGGAAGAACAAGTGTATGTTAAATGTATATGTTCCTCATAGGTACATTTTTCTCAGAAACAGTTAAACCTATAATGTTTGTTGTCTACAGGGTTTTCATTTACATTGGAGATGAATTCTAATTTGATAATAATTTAAATTAAATATGATAAAATATTAAATTCAAGGGACATACAATACCAAGAGTTCGTTCTGTCTATACAACTGCGACACCATAAAAATAAGCAAATTTGCTTCAAAACCAAATATAGGGATAATTTCAAAATGCTGCTCTATTACATCCATGCTTAATAGGGTATGCTGCAAAACAAACGACAGCTAAATAACTGCTCATTTGCTATCCACGCTTCACTAGCAACGAAGAATTTATTTATTTATTTATTTATTTATTTATTTATTTATTTATTTATTTATTTATTTATTTATTTATTTATTTATTTATTTATTTATTTAATTTATTTATTTATTTATCATCATCTGTTTACCCCCCAGGTTGGGCTTTTCCCTCGGACTCAGCGAGGGATCCCACCTCTACCGCCTCGAGGGCAGTGTCCTGGAGCTTCAGACTCTTGGTCGGGGATACAACTGGGGAAAGTGACCAGTACCTCGCCAAAGCGGCCTCACCTGCTATGCTGAACAGGGGCCTTGTGGAGGGATGGGAAGAATGGAAGGGATAGGCAAGGAAGAGGGAAGGAAGCGGCCGTGGCCTTAAGTTAGGTACCATCCCGGCATTCGCCTGGAGGAGAAGTGGGAAACCACGGAAAACCACTTCCAGGATGGCTGAGGTGGGAATCGAACCCGGGCCTCCGGGGGTGGCAGCTAATCACGCTAACCACTACACCACAGAGGCGGACTATTTATTTATTTATTTATTTATTTATTTA
The DNA here is from genome assembly GCF_040414725.1 of Anabrus simplex. NCBI lineage: Eukaryota > Metazoa > Arthropoda > Insecta > Orthoptera > Tettigoniidae > Anabrus > Anabrus simplex. The sequence continues at coordinate 325,171,726 of NC_090267.1, read as the reverse complement.
TTTATTTATTTATTTATTTATTTATTTATTTATTTATTTATTTATTTATTTATTTATTTATTTATTTATTTATTTATTTATTTATTTATTGTATATAACAAGATTAAAATAAATCCAAAACAAATGTAATGGAATGCAGTTGAACGAAGTCAGGTGACTAAGGTCAAAGGATTTTTCCCACTGTCCAATACTTATTTTAATTTTTAGCTAGCTTTTTATGCATATACAAACATGTGCCAACTCAAATTCTAGTTCAACATTACAAGAACATGTTTTATTCCATTTTGAAACACCTTCATCTTAAAAAATGTATATTAAGTACAAATACTGGCACATTTCTTTAAGCTAGAGATGTTCCAAAATGGAATGAAACATGTTCCTGTAATGTTTAGCTAGAATTTAAGCTGACACATGTTTGTATACGCATAAAAATTAGCTATGAAAATAAAATATGTATTGTACGATTGGAATAATCCTCTGTTATACAAATACTACTGTGTTGTGTGCTGTAGCTTTATCAATGTGTAAACTCACTCTTCCGCTATTGAAGAAAAAGTCAAAGGCCCTTCACAAGCCATGCCCCCCGCCCCACGGGGTCAGCGTGGTCCTTATTGCCGCCACTGACTCGAATTGTATAGAGAAGTTTAAAGAATGCAATGTTTTGAAAATTCTGATCTCGACTAGTCCTATCACTAGAAAGAACAGTTCCAACGTGCGAGCGTAATAGGAGATCGTGTCATCTGGACATACGTGATATACGAATTTAAGGGGTTAGATTGGGTACAATTCACGAGCAAAGCAGCAGTAGATGACACAATGAGCTCAAGAATGACGATGAGTGTCCGTTTACAATAGTTTTTTTTTTTGTTTGCCAGTTGCTTTACGTCGCACCGACACAGATAGGTCTTACGGCGACGATGGGACAGGAAAGGGCTAGGAGTGGGAAGGAAACGGCCGTGGCCTTAATTAAGGTACAGCCCCAGCATTTGCCTGGTGTGAAAATGGGAAACCACGGAAAACCATCTTCAGGGCTGCCGATAGTGGGGTTCGAACCTACTATCTCCCGAATACTGGATACTGGCCGCAATTAAGCGACTGCAGCTATCGAGCTCGGTACAATAGTATTTTACAACATACATAGAAATCTAGGAAGTGTCATTTCTAAAGCGTACAAGTCCTTGCACTTCCCAGGCGAAGGCGCAGGGTTGTATATAACTCATTAAGCTAGTCCTGCAATATGGAGTAGCTGTATGGGATCCATACCAAACAGGACTCGTTAAGGAACTTGATATTGTACAGCGAAAGGCTGCAAGATTCGTGCTTAACGATTTCAATCGTCCGGCCCCATGGCTGAATGGTCATCACAGTGCTCTTCGGTTCAGAGGACCCCGGGTTCGATTCCCGGACAGGTCGGAGATTTTAACCATAAATGGTTAATTCCCTTGGCTCGGGTACTGGGTGTTTGTGCTGTCTCCAACATCCCTGCAACTCACACACTATCACACACATAACACTATCCTCCATCACAATAACACGCAGTTACCTACACATGGCAGATGCCACCCACCCTCATCGGAGGGTCTGCCTTACAAGGGCTGCACCCTGCTACAAATAGCCATTTTTTTCACACTAAGCAAATGCCGGGGCTGTGCCTTAAGTAAGGCCACGGACGCTTCCTTCCCACTCCTAGACCTTTCCCATCCCATCGTCGCCATAAGACCTATCTGTGGCCGTGCGACGTAAAGCAGCTTGCAAAAAAAAAAAAATAGCCACACGTAATTATTATTACGATTTCAATCCTAGAAGTAGAGTGACAAGTATGATAGAAAAAATTGGGTGGGAGACACTGGGGACTAGAAGGAAACGAACGCGGTTATGTGCCACGCCTACAAGAATAAACCAGCTTGGGGAGAATTGAACCGTCGACTAGAAAAGCCCTGTTACATAAGTAGGACAGATCATCCACATAAAGTGAAAGGTAAATTCCAGAAAACTATGGTGAAAATTCGTTTGTAAATCGGGGATTTGACGATTGGAATGTATTACCTGCAGCTGTCTTAGAGCCTTTTCCCGAAAATACAGTAGACGATGCTTCAAGAATAGACTCCAGCATTCTGTAAATTATGTGTACATTTCTATGTGATGGCGTCATGTTTTAATGTAACGCTCAATCTACTGTAAATTTTAGTATTAAGGCATCTGAAATATTTAAAGTATGTGTGAGTTTGTATATGAACGTGCTGTATTTGCAATGCTATGGTAATAGCTGGTAATTGGATCGCTCGATCTACCGTAAATCATAGTATAAAATTTTGAAATACATAAGTTGAGTGTGAATTTGTATAAGATGATGCTGAGTTTAGAATGTTAAACTAGTAGTATTTCTTGTAATATTTTCTTTCCACGAAATTTGCTTGTTTCACTCTTCTTGTTGTTGTTGCTATTGTTGTTGTTTTTGTTGTGTAATTATGTTTTAACTTTACTTGTTTATCACACTACTGTAAGTGGCCATTGCCACCGGGATATTTTCCAATTGCGATGTATTGTTTAACAATCTTCTATATAAATAAAATCGTAACGACCGTGTGTCTCTACATTTACTATTTTGGCGAAATTTTCGTACAGCTATCCGTTTAAATGGTAATAATGACCATATGCATATTTTTTGGCTTTAAGTTTCCTGAAAGTCCTTATTTTACCGCTCACCCCCAAAATCAGGAATGCGGCACAATATACTAGACGAGTTAGAAAATTGAAATTTGGCAAAATTATACGTTTTAACCTGTAACCGACGGAAAACTATAAGATGTTTAAATTTTTAACTTTTTATCCCCGAAGAATATCGAAATATCGAGATATCGAAATATCGAGGCAATTCTAGTGACGGTGCAGACCGTTTCGAGGTATTTTGTCGCTAAACGGTCAGTCCTATCACAAAACGGATAGCAAAGTCTACATTCAATTTGGAGTGATCTACAACTTTGGTCCTATGACATTTTGTCGTATCTCCTTCCCTTATACGTTATATTTGGCTGTATTTCTCGATTGTACGTAAATTTTGTGATTTTTACACTATATTTCATTGTTTGACACACTTATAAGAAAGATAGTCATCAAATTCTACAAGATCATTGGCCCACACAGTAGCCATATGTGAGCCAAATGCTATGTTTGTAGCTGTCACATAATTATCCGGAAAGTAATGCACTGTGAGACAATCTTACCCAAATCTCACCCTATTCAACGTTTCTCAGTTTGACACATGAATATATGAGATACGAGAAAATATCATAGGACCATCCATTTAGAACGCTAAATATGATGTCTTATTGTACAATCCTTTGACGATATGACGTACCGTTTAGCAGCAGTTAATCTGTAAATGATGCAATATTTTAAACATGCATATACTTTTGTATGTCGATATACATATATTGATGTTGATTTGTAGCGATCAAGAAAGGGTATGTCTGCTATTGTAATCAGTACTCCCCACATCGAATTTGACTGGCAGTAGGCATGGAGCCCTTTTCCAACTCCTGTGTAAGTGGCATTAGTAATGAGGACCACCATTGTAAAGAATAATTCCCTTCTCGATTTCACTTGCAGAAGGCAAGGGAGCATGCAGTTTTGTTCAAAACTCCCCTACCCGATTGTGTTTGGCTGTGGGCTATGGTGCTCGCCATTATGAACAAATGTACCCATCTAAAATGTGACTGGCATCAGACAGAGTGGCCTGCTATTTTAATAGAAACTCACCAAATCGGTGTGACTGGCAGTAAGCTGGCTGGCATTAGGAAAAGGGGCCTGTCATTATAATGATAAGAGCACAACTCAATTTTAACTGGCAGTAGGGAAGTTGCCTGCCATTATAATAAAAACTCTTCAACTTAATATGTCTGGAAGTAGGACAGGGGGCCTGCTATTGTAAGGACAACTTTCCAAATCGATTGTGACGCCCCCTGCCAGTAGAATGTAAACTTCCCAGCTCGATTGTGAATGGCAGTAGGCAAGTGAGCCTGGCATTATCATCACAACTCCGCAATTCAAACTTTACATTGGAAAGAACGTATGGGGACTTCATCATGCTGTTTCTCGGATAACGCTAAGAAACATGCAATTTTAAAAATCTTACTCACTGCATGTACAGTAATTTACTTTGGGATCCGAATACAATGAAGAATACCGTAGTGGAGCACGGGTACATTTGCTAGTAATAAAATAAAATTAAAGGCGATGAGTTGCCCATTCAAATTATTCAGACTGGCCAGGTCTTGTGTCCACCTTTGTCACTTTCTGAGCTAAATACTGCTATGAATTTGTTTTTCTTTCTTCTTCCCCAATCCTGATTTTTACATCTCATATTGAAAGTTTCGCTGAAACTAGGTATAATAATCTCAAGTTTCTTATGGACAGTGAGGAAGATTTAGAAGGAGCAGTAATAAGATGTAACTGTAGAGAAATGTTGAAGATGCAATAAAGTGCTCCCGTCTGCTGCCGTCTCTTGCCAGCAAGTTCCTTAATTAAACAAGAAGTAACACAGGGGACTGAAGCGTCTCTTAATTATGTCATCGCATGAGCCTGTCTTTTTCACGGACGGCGGCGCCGAGACGCTAGCTAATATCTTCTCGACGCTGAGCGGTTTCCTCGCTAAAGCCACGTCACATGTAGGTTAGTTAGACTGTCAACACCAGACAGATCTGCAAATGAGTTTGAAGAAGTCAATGAACAAGTATGCTTTTGCTAACCTAACACCAAAACTGAACGGAATGCAAATCTTCCGTATTCATAAAGGTAGAATTGTCCTCTTAAGCTCCAGAAACCCGATGATACAATATGGTGTTAATATTTATAGAAGTACGAAATTAGATTAACATAAGCGGAATGTATCACCTCCAAACCATTTTCTCTGTTCACGTTTTCTTCTCGGCAATTCAACCTAGCTTTTTTTTTTTTTTTTTTTTGCTAGGGGCTTTACGTCGCACCGACACAGATAGGTCTTATGGCGACGATGGGATAGGAAAGGCCTAGGAGTTGGGAGGAAGCGGCCGTGGCCTTAATTAAGGTACAGCCACAGCATTTGCCTGGTGTGAAAATGGGAAACCACGGAAAACCATTTTCAGGGCTACCGATAGTGGGATTCGAACCTACTATCTCCCGAATGCAAGCTCACAGCCACGCGCGTCTACGCGCACGGCCAACTCGCCCGGTCAACCTAGCTTTTATTCTCTCAGACGATTGAGGCGCTGGCCTTCTGACCCCAACTTGGCAGATTCGATCCTGGCTCTGTCCAGTGGTATTTGAAGGAGCTCAAATACATCAGCCTCGTGTCGGTAGATTTACTGGCGCGTAAAAGAACTCCTGCGGGACTAAATTCCAGCACCTCGTCGTCTCCGAAAACAGCAAAAGTAATTAGTGCGACGTAAAGCCAATAACATTATTATTATTATTATTATTATTATTATTATTATTATTATTATTATTATTATTATTATTATTATTATTATTATTACACTCTCTACAATCATGTCTGTTACTTCCAACTTATGAATAAGATATCTAGAATTCATCTAATCTAAATCATTGTCTAGCTGGTCAGCGTAGTGGCCTTCAGTTCAGAGGATCCTGGGTTCTAATTCCAGCTGGGTAGGGGATTTTAGCCGTGTCTAATTAACTTCTCTAGCTCGGGGATTGGGAATTTGTATTTGTTTCAATACATTCTTCTTTATATACACACAGCACAGGTTGTGGTGTTGGTGGTGATTATTGTTTTAAGAAGAACTACAACTGTGCAACCATCCTCTGTTAATGCTAATTAGGGGAGAAATGGAAGAGATCCGAGTCTTCGAACAATGGAGGTATCGGCAAAAGAAAGGGAAAGACAAGGAAGGATTTGAAAATGTAAGACTCCTCTTACGCCCCGCAATCCTAATGCCGTCGGGATGGAAAGGAAACGACGGGAGGTTGGATAGAAAATATAAAAGTGAGGAACCTTACACACGAGGAAGCACTCGGCTCGGAGCACTGTGGTTACCAACCCACGATTCCTCTCTTAAGACAGGCAAGGCATCTTCTTCTTCTTCTTCTTCTTCTTCTTCTTCTTCTTCTACTGCTTTTCCCACACCTGCGGGTGCGAACTGTGTAGCTCATGTGGATTTGACCCTGTTTTCCGGCCGGATGACCTTCCTGACGCCAACCTTATATGGAAGGATGTAATCACTATTGCGTGTTCCTGTGGTGGTTGGTAGTGTGGCGTCTGAGTATGAAGAGGAAAGTGTTGGAACAAACACAAACACCCAGTCCCCGACCCGGTCGGGAATCGAACTCGGGACCCTCTGAACCGAAGGCCTCAACGCTAACCAATCAGCCAATTGTCGGACTAAGACAAGCAAGGGATGTAGTGGGTATATTCTACTACCCTTACCCACAGGGGGAATGCAAAACATACCACACTACCAACCACCACAGAAAGACGCAATATTGAGTGCATCCCTCCACGCAGGATAAAACAGCGCCAAGTACACATGTGGACTCAGTTTGCACTCGTAACACTATATTATTATTATTATTATTAAAGCGTCTTTATTGTGGCGAAGTTAGGGCTCCCGGCCCTTTCTTACACTTAACCACTTCATGTATATACAATGTAATTTTTACATAAAATTTAAACATATGAAATTTTTACAACCTAAAGTATAACTAAAGCAACTAAAGTATCACTAACTAAACTAAGGTGAGTAAAGTATAACTAAATTATATACAGGAACACATTGCAATAAACAACCATATTCACTCTCATTCATGCATCCCATTCACACTCAAGAAAGACTGGAAGTGCTTAAAGGATGACGCTGGCAAAGGATTTTAAATTATTTCTTAGATTTAGCTTCTCTGATGTCATTGGGGAGTTCATTCCACCAGCTCGTGGCGGTGATCGTGAACGATCTGTTGTAGGAATTTCTAGCGTACAGCCTGACCGGGTATTGAACAGATGTAGGGAACTAAGGTAGCGAAATCTGGTGGATAGGTAAGGAGGAGTGTTTTCAGAAAGCACTTGACACACCAAAGTAGTTGCATGGAGTCTACGTCTGCCATTCAGTCGTAACCAAGATAATTGTGTATAGAATGGGGATACATGGGCGTATGGTTGTATGTCGAATGCATACCTGATGCATGCATTTTGGGCACGTTGCAGTCTCATGCTTTGCTCATTATTGATATTAATAAAAACTGTATCACAGTATTCGAGAATTGGAAACAAGAGTGATTGAATGAGCTTTATTTTCAAGGACCAAGGAAATATATTTTTAAACCGCTTCAGAGGATGCAGGCACTGATATACCTTTTGGCACACTTTCGTCACATGTTGCGGCCAGTTCAATGTTTCGCTTATAGCCACACCAAGATTCATAACTGTTTCACAAAATGGAATAATGGTATTGTTTAGTGCTACAGGAGGAATTTCGTATTGTTTTAAGACGTGTAAGTTTTTCGAAGTACCAATGATTATTGCTTGCGTTTTAAGAGGATTAATTTTGAGATTGTTACTCAATGCAAAATTACTTATGAGACTTAAATCAGCATTAACTTTTTCTACAGCACTCTGAATTTTATCAGTTCTTGAGTGGTAGTAGATCTGCAGATCATCAGCATAAAGATGATACTTGTAATGTGTAATCGATTTGGCAACATCATGTAAGTAAATTGCAAACAGCAATGGTCCAAGTACAGACCCTTGGGGGACACCGAGGGGTTTGTTAAGCCACTCAGATCTGCTATTATTTACTTTGACACACTGACGGCGATTTTTGAGGTACGAACTGAAAAAGTTTATTGCCGTCTTGCTGAAATTTAATGAATCCAATTTTGAAAGTAGCAGTTGAGGAACAACAGTATCAAAAGCACTAGAAAAATCAAGTAGAACCAGTACAGTCACTTGTCGAATGTCCATTGCCTGTCGGATATCATCAGTTACTTTCAGTATGGCAGTCGTTGTGCTGTGTCCTTTCTTGAAACCAGATTGGTAAGGGTCAAGCAGTGAGAAGTTAGTCAAGTAAGTGAGGACTTGTTCGTGTACCAAGCGTTCTAGTACTTTGGAAAGGAATGGGAGAATGGATATAGGGCGATAATCTGATGGTAAACTAGGAGAATTCTTCTTAGGAGTAGGAATGACGATACCGTGCTTCCACACAGTTGGGAATACTCCCTGTACGAGGCAATGATTCAATATATGCGTCAGAATAGGTAATATGGCACCAATAATATTTTTTATGAAAGATAATGGTATGTCGTCATTACCCGGAGCATCTGACTTGAGGGAGTAAATTACACGCTTCACATCGTTCGCACCAACTTTTTTGAAAGTGAATTTTATTTGATTTACTCGGGAATGAACATTTATGGCGTTAATATCATCATCAGTTAGGTCATCAACTGGTCGATGATGATGATTATTATTACTATTATTATCATTATTAGTATAGTTAGCATCATAGTCATTATTGTCAGTAATATCATTATTAGTGTATGCTGCTTTCGTAAAATGAGAATTTAGATCATCAAGTGGTATACTGGGTGTCTGCATGGTCAGGCTGCGACCTATACCCATCTGACGCAAATGTTTCCATATTAGTGCTGAATTTCGTCTGTTTGTTATCTCTTGAATATATTTATACTTGCTGTTACGAATTAATTTCTTAACTTGATTTCGAAGAATACGGTAATTTTCGAAATCACTAGTGCTTTCAGTTCGCCTAAATCGCCTATACCAAGCACCACGATTTGCCATGACCGACTTAATTTCATTTGTTAGCCTATAGGGTGTTGGAAAAGACGCACAAAAAGCAGGAAAATATCTGGAGTTCATCTTTCATTTCTACACGGCATGTAAAGTCGACCAGAAGTAGATGTATCGTTTTTAATTATTTTTCCTCGATCACTTTATTTTTCCTAATTTAACATAGGATACTAACCAAGCTCTATACGACAGTGCTTTGAAAATGAAAGGGAAAAAATAGGCTGTATAATTGGTTTCGTTACAAAAATACACAGCTAATGCTTAAAGGTAAAATGAATACCGAGCAAGAGACCGGTGACAGGTTTCTAACTGATGGAATAAAAGCGTAGTCGTAGAATGGATCTTATACACCGATGCAGCCATCACAAATAAAGTAATGTCGATGAATGTATTTGAAGTGATTCAATTGCAATTTTTCATTTCCAGCCTGACATTCAATCCTTTTAGATCTCTTCTCCATTGATATCATGTTATTCCGTAGTTGTTGCGATTCTCCTACAGTTCCATGACATTCTGCTGCAAATTTTCTGTTATAACTGTTTTAGTATAGTAACTATATTGTTTCGAGAGAAGGACGCGATATCTGAGCGATATCGTCACTGGCTTCTCAACAGTGTGACTGCACTTCGAATTCCGGACATCGCATGTGAGAGCATTGAAGCGAAAATCACGTCACTGTAGGATTCCGTTAAAAATCTGGAGGTCTCGTAGCTATAATTAATTATCTAACAACAATCACGTGAAAATGAAAATGTGTTTGCTTTTACATTATTTCGAAAATACAGTCCACAGAGAATGAAAGACGTTCAAGAAGTTTACAGTCGAATTTCTCGTAAATCGTAGACCATGCAGTCTCAGCTCAAGGAAAAGCGGGCAGAGGGCGAGGTCAGCACATTTCTGCGTTAGCGAGCGGGCATCGATACACGGCTTTTACTGAGTGTGGCAGCAGAGGAGTCATGGAACTAGAGTACGATATCGGCTTGCGTATTATAATATGAAAGACTACGATGTAATTTTAAAATATAGGCCTATTACTTCTCTATATTCAGTTTTCTTTTCTCTTTAATGTTAATAGGTAGCTAGTGCAATTGTAACAATAAGAGTTGGGTAATTATAAAGTTTAATACGAGGTAAGGATGTTGAATTGTTAATTATGAAAATATTTATTTATTTATTTATTTATTTATTTATTTATTTATTTATTTATTTATTTATTTATTTATTTATTTATTTATTTATTTATTTATTTTGAATGTGTTTTAAATAAAATTGGTACAATATCAGTTATAAAATACCGGTAATTTTATATTGAAAATATTTGTATTTCTAATCAGTTGATTGTATAAGCCTCTAACATACTGTATGTTAATTTCAAAACATTCCACCATAAATAAATTTAATGGTTCTTTTTTTGTTATTGAGGAAAAACACATCAATTTAATTTTCGAGGAGGAATTTCAAATGTACTACTCATTGAATTTTAAGTACCACCAACAAATTGATGGTATATTGAATGTTAACATCAGTGTAAGATTAATTTGCTCAAATATGAACAACAACGTTATCGTCAGTACAGCGCGCGCTCCAGAACATCGGGCAGCGATATAACGTCATAGGGCATTAAGTTGAGGCTGCCAGTCTTAGACGAATGCGGTAGTATCCACACAGTATCTTTATTTAAGATGGGTTTTGTTTACTTGCTGGCCCGGCTGTGCCTGTCTCTTACCCGGAGGACGCGGGTTCGATTCCCAGCCAGGTTGGGGAATTTTCCCTGGATCTGAGGGCTGGTTCCAGGTCAACTCAGCCACCGTGGTTACAATTGAGGAGCTATCTGATGGTGAGATGGCGCTCCCGGCATCGAAAGCCAAGAGTAACGACCGAGGGGATTCGTCATGCTGACCACATGATATCTCATAATCTGCAGGCCTTCGGGTTGGGCAGCGGTCGCTTGGTAGGCCTTGACCCTTTGGGGCTGATGCGCCATGGGGTTTTGGTTTGGGTTTGTTTACTTAACAAATCACAAAACATACGATAAATTATAACACATTATATGCCCGAGGCTTCTCAAGACGCTTCTCTCGTACCATTTTCCAGTGATCCAGTGATCCTGATGAGATTCTTGAGCTAGATTGGTTGTTTGAATATTGTAGTGAATGTTTCCTTGAGATTTCTCATATTTTTCCTCCCGTAACTTATTTCGAGCGTAAGAGTTGTATTCACCTTCCCGCTGGTAAATTCCATTTGTATATGATATGCGATTTATTATATACGGGACAAATAATTATCCTCATGTACACGCTTCTGGACTAGTTTTATCTTAATAGTGCATATTTTTTGCTTTCCTTCTGTTAGGGCACACTTTGAAAGTATTCTGTATCTTGAGTGTAGACAACAGCTTCAGCAGGACAATGCTGAAAAATTATGTGTGTATACGAGATAAATTAAGTGTTGGAGACCTGTGCATGACTCATGCCATATAGAAGAAGTTGAGGTGTGCTGATTATCGCCAGATAGCCCGTTTGACAGGTGGGGAGCGCGTTTAAAGTTAGCAACCTCAGCTCTCCATCCGGGCACGGATTTGTCTACCTGCAACCCAATTAGGCAAGTAGGCTACTGATTCCTGGAATGTTATTTACGACAGGGCAGTCTTTTCCCCACTTCGTAAAGAGTTAAAAATAATATCCTTTCATGCGCAATCAGTTCTCATTAGTCCCGCTTTGGTTGTGTTGAAACATTCGTACCGAGCTCGATAGCTGCAGTCGCTTAAGTGCGGCCAGTATCCAGTATTCGGGAGATAGTGGGTTCGAGCCCCACAGTCGGCAGCCCTGATGATGGTTTTCCGTGGTTTCCCATTTTCACACCAGGCAAATGCTGGGGCTGTACCTTAATTAAGGCCACGGACGCTTCCTTCCTATTCCTGGGCATTTCCTGCCCCACTGGCGCCATAAGACCTATCTGTGTCGGTGCGACGTAAAGCAAATAGATAGAAACATTCGTGGTTCATAGTACTTTACATAAAAGGACTGATAATAATAATGTTATTTGTTTTACGTCCCACTAACTACATTTACGGTCTTCGGAGACGCCGAGGTACCGGAATTTAGTCCCGCAGGAGTTCTTTTACGTGCCAGTAAATCTACCGACACGAGACTGTCGTATTTGAGCACCTTCTAATACCACCGGACTGAGCCAGGATCGAACCTGCCAAGTTGGGGTTAGAAGGCCAGCGCCTTAACCATCTGAGCCACTCAACCCGGCTTAAAGGACTGTGTTGTTGCTACTTAATATATAATGTTCAAAGAGAAGAAAACTGTTAGCGATGTAACGAAAGCATGTGTACGGAGTTTGAAAACTTTTCAGTTACGGAATTACTGTGTTTTGTAAATATTGTAGCACAAACGATGTCCCGGGTTCGATTCCCGGCAGGGCCGTGAATTTTAACCATCATTGGTTAATTTGTCTGGCACGGCGACTGGGTGTATGTGTCATCTTCATCATCATTTCATCCTCATCATGACACGCAGGTCGCCTATGGGAGTCAAATCGAAAGACCTGCACCTGGCGAGCCGAACATGTCCTCGAACACTCCCGGCACTAAAAGCCAAACGCCATTTCACAGCCGTAACGATAACTAAAAAGAATCGACTAAAAAGAATGTGACACCCTCATACTGATTCTGATGGTTCTGTCAGCTTCCGCTTCGAACGCCAGCGCTGTGCCACGTCCGAGGAGCCATCTAGTGACGATTGAACGTACCATTTCCACTTCTACTATAACGTCTAAATTCAAACCTCATTGTTTGAGAAGCCTTTCTTCTGATGACGCAGAGCAAAGTTCTCTGAGAAACATAAAGAATTTCACCTTGTTTTCTTGACACGGCATAAGCCCAAAAGCCTATATCATGTCTATAAGTACGGGCCGTGAAAGCATCAATGGCAACGAAAAGAATCAAGTTTAACAACATCTTCAAATGATGAAACACAATAAATTAAAAGTGGTAAACTTGAAACAAAAACACCAGCCTCTTGTAATGACCGATTTCGTTAAAACTGGATCAACACGAAGTAAATTCAATGAAGACTTGTGTAAAGCGTTTGTCTCGGCAAATGTGCCATTGGCTAAACTAAACAATAAGAACTTAATTCAGTTTCTGGAGGAGTATACTAAATAACCTAACCCAGATGAATCAACAATTAGAATTGCGTCCTCGAGTGTTATAAAGTGGCGTTTGGTAAACTAAGGGGAAAGGGCGATGAAAAATATATTTGGGTCTCGTTAGAAGAAGTAACAGTCATGAATCTGAGATTTGTAATTAACTTCGTGTTTGGAATTTTACGAGGGCTGTAAATAAAGTATTAGTCCAGGCAATCGCAGGAGGTCGGGCATGCGCAAAGAGCGGTCAGGCGGTGCTGTTTTCTATGTGTAGTGTGCATTTGACGGATATCCAGTTAGGAGTGTTGTTGCTGTATGGCGTTGAAGTGAAGTGTGTTGACCTCGCCGCTCTAAAGCATCAAAAGATGACCAGCGTTCGTGGATTAAAATCGAGGTTGACCGCTGCAAAAATACATCAGGATGTAATCGAGGATTACGTGAAGCCTGTGGTAAGAATGCATTACTGTACAGGACAGTTGCATGATGAATCAAGGCTTTTCGTGCGGGTCGGAATGAGACTCCATTCCTCAAGATCAGATTGACATTATGAGTGGTCTCGTTTCCGTAGATCATCTATGGACTGTCCGAGAATTATCCCTAGAGGTTGGTTTCTGTCATCAACCGGTGTGGCATATACTGACGAAATGAGGAAAATTGCGTCCTGTTGGGTTCCACATAAACTCACCGACGTAGAGGAATGGTACCGGTATGCACTGGTTGGCATCCACCTTGGAGAGATACAGCAACGAAGGAGACGCATTTCTGCAGCGCATTGTCGCTACTGAGACGTGGGCACGAGCCTACGAGCCTGAATTATAGCGTCAATCGAATGAATGGCGTCACCCAGGTTCGCCACGTCCACAGAAGTCTCGACAGGAACCGAGTCAGGTAAAGCTTATGCTGATTGTGGTGTACGACTACGAGGGTGTTATTCTTACTCATGCTGTGGCTGACGGACAAAGCGTCAACAATGATTACTATTGCCGATTTCTGAAGCGCCATCTGCGTCCGGCTATGTGACGCAGCGTCCACGTTTATGCGAGATGATCGCCTTATCGTGTTGCATGACAAAAAAAACATTGTCTTGTCGCAAACAATGTCAAGCTCTTATTGCAACGGTAACATTGGGAAGTTTTGGAACACCCTCCGTACTCACTAGAATTAAGTCCTTGTGACTTCGACCTATTTCCGAAGTTGAAGAAACCCCTCCGAGGCCGCCAGTTTCCTGATGTGGCATCTGAACTCCGCGCAGCAGGGTGCTCCGTCGCTGTCATCAACAGAGAACGCCTTGCCAATGGTCCCCAACGGTTTCCCGACATTTCTCAAAAGGTAATAGACTGTTCGGATGACTATATTGAAGGAATGCAATGCAGCTGTACTTGTTAGTTCATTAAATGTTGTGTTCTATAAACATTGCCACTAATTTGTTTATTGCCTTCGTAGGAGAGGAAGGGGAGAGTGACAAATCGTATCGATTAACTATTGATGTGTTAGCTAACAATAAAGTTATTCACTCAACAATTGCTGTATGCACCTATTTTTTATGACCATCACGCATTCTTTACGATCATGTTCTCGTGACCTGCACCTACATGCCGTTGAAGGTATTGCGATATTACATCCAAAGATGATGAATGTCACGTGTGTAGCAAGTGGACTTCATAGAGTAGCATAAGTAGTCCGGGCTTCCTTTCCTGAAGTAAACGTTTTGATCTCTGCAGTGAAAAGAGTACTTCTGAATGCTCCATGTCGAAAGAAAATGTTTTTGGATACAGTCGGTAATGTGTCGCGCCTGCCTTCACCAGTTCGTACTAGATGGGTAACGTGGCTCGAAGATGCTACATATTATGCCGATTATTTTGAAGTAGTAAAAAAAAAAAAGATAGCTGAAGGCCTCGATTCTGAAAAAAGCTGCTTCTATTAAAGCACAAGAAATCTTCAGCAAAGATGGTGTTCATGAGTAACTTACATTCATTCGTTCAAATTTGGTGTGCAATACCTTTAGCCATAAAGAAATTGCAAGAAAAGCAACTGTCCTTTCACGTTAGTACTGGAATTGTTGAAAAACTCGAACGATCAAGATTCTTCTCGGAAAAATTCACAATGTAGCTTAAAAATCGGTCTCCACAAATTTAAAAACATTTCTGGTGTTCTCCAAGCCGAAGAAAAAATGACTGAGCATCGATACTGGAAGTCTCTGAATTCGTTAAGCTGGATTATGTTCCAATGGTGGCCTGTGACGTAAAGAGTGCTTTTCCTGAGTACAAAACCATTGTAAGTGAAAATAGGCGCAAGTTTGGGATTAAGCAGCTGTTGCATCATGATGTCATTAAATGTAATCAAGACTTGTGAATTTCATTGGGATACTGGAATATTTGATTGTGGTACGGTGTGTACTTTTTTTTAATTTTGGTGATGTTTAAGGTGTAACATTTATTTTATAATATAAATTTATTGCTAATTGATATCATATTATGTATTTCCAATGCATATTTCAACATTTTGGTCCATAATTTGACATTTTAGTGCATATTTTGAACTTTAAATACATAATTATCCGAAGTCTGTACAAGTACTTCTTCGAGCCTTTTTACTTCCTCTTCTGTGATTTTAATGCCATGCATGGTTTGCATTCTACCGGAATCCATTTACCCCACATAATTTTCCAATCACTTACCGCCGACCGAAGAATTACGTAAACATGAGTGGGGAGGTTTGCAGAAAATCCAAGCACCCCATCATTTTCCCGTTTCATTTCATGTTCGATACTATAAGTTCGAAATTTTTAATTTATAATTTAATATTTTATATCGCAGGTGGAACGCAAAAAATTGCCCGTTTTTAAACGTGTCACAACCATGCGTCAAATTTAAAATAGTATTTCTCAAAAACCCGAAATCTGAACGAATTCAAATGTTTACATAATATACAATAAAATGTCTTATACATTGCTTATAAGTTTCAAATTGTACGTTTCCAAGATTAAAAGATGTTACCAATTTTGTAAGGTAACTTTTTCTCGGCGCGAGGTGGTTGGAAAGTTGCGTTCTTGGTTGCGTAATCTTTATATGCGTATGACTGTAAAATACGTAACTGAATTCAGTTTCTCTATATCACTTTGTACTTGTACTGGATAGAATGATATTATGGATCAGTTGTTGGCCTGTACAGGCACTAACAATCAAAAAACCGGGCGAGTTGGCCGTGCACGTAGAGGCGCGCGGCTGTGAGCTTGCATCCGGGAGATAGTAGGTTCGAATCCCACTATCGGCAGCCCTGAAGATGGTTTTCCGTGGTTTCCCATTTTCACACCAGGCAAATGTACCTTAATTAAGGCCACGGCCGCTTCCTTCCAACTCCTAGGCCTTTCCTATCCCATCGTCGCCATAAGACCTATCTGTGTCGGTGCGACGTAAAGCCCCTAGCAAAAAAAAAATCATAAACGCCGAGCCTGAAGAAAACTAAGCGTGGTTATCTACAATGCCCCAAGTCCATAAAATGTATCGACAATTACATTACACAGGCTGGTCGTTAAGTTAAACTCTTCTGGCTACGGTTCATCTCCGCAATTGTATAAAAGTTAACCCACCAACGGTGGGTTCAACAGCTAGTTTGTTAACACTCTTGAAGATAAACCAAAATTCAGCTCTATGAACGGGTTGTTTTTGTGCCTCGCGTTATCCTCATGTTGTGCTCAACCCGTCGACCTGTAATACGGGCGTGTCTGAAACCACCTGACAGAAGGATGAATGTATGTGTTGATATTTATATATTGACCTTGTCTAGCAAAGGAACCGAATGGAGTGCCCACACAACGGCTATGGAGCTAAGTTCTGCATTCGGGAGGCGAGTGTGTTTGAACCCCACCGCCGCTGTCCTGAGTGACTTTCTGTCGTTTACCCATTTTCATTCCCAGGCAAATGTTGGGAGAGTTCCTATTCAGAGGCCACAGTAGATTCCTTCCACCTCCTTCTACACTTTGATTCATCATCTGCATTAGCTTCTCGACAGAAGTTAGCATCAGGAAGGGCATCCAATCGTAACAACATGCCACAAAATATCATTTTACCTCATCCCTGATCTCGTATCATGAAACAGTTTTAAGGGGAAGCTATAAATACTTCCCTATCGAAAGAGTCTGCGGAAGCGAGAGACAGGTTTTCTAGTTAGGGCCTATGACTAAATTTCTGGGCTAACCATGTTCCTATTTGACCGCGATATATGTGCGATATCCTTGTTGTATTACACTCATTTTCACAGAAAACAGAAACACCTTGAAAGACTAGAGATAGGAAGTTCATATTCACAGGACATGTTCATTAGTATGTTCTGCAGATACGATTATAATTTCAGTCACCTAGGTTCAGCATTTGTCCTTTTGTCTAGTAGGCGCTGGGTCCTCCATGAGTACTGATAACTTGTTCCATGCATGATGGCATCGACGCGTATAAGGCGCGAATGGCATACTGGGGTATAGCCATCCATGCTGCATTCACCTGGTTTCACAGTTGATCTTTGGTGGTTGGCATTGGGTCACAGCGCCGCACCAGTCGTTTCACCATATACCGTACATTTCCGATTGACGACAAGTCCGGTGATCGGGTGATCAAGGCCAACAGTCTGACATCCTGTGACAATAAGAAGGCACGTGTTAGTGCAGCAACATGTGGTCGCGCATTGTCCTGCTGAAATATGGCGTCTGGGCGGTTGTGTAGAAAGGGTATGGCTACGGGTCGCAGAATGTCATTCACGTAAGTCAAACTAGTCACAGTGAACTGGATACGGACCAACTGTGATTTGTGGTTGTATCCAATAGCACCCCACACCATATAGCCTTGAGTTGGCGCTGTATGTCTTGTGCGAATGCAGTCAGTGTGATGCCTCTCTCCCTGTCTGCGGCGAACCAAAATGCGGCCATCGTTTTCAAACAAACAGAACCTGGATTCGTCCGAAAACACTATCTGCTGCCATTCCTGCCCCCAGTGACGTCGTTCCGTACACCATTGCAGTCCAGCATATTTATGCACATTAGTCAAAGGTAGGCGGAGAAGTGGACGACGCGCCGGTAACCCAGACCGTAATAAACGGCGACGGCTGTCAGTCCTGATAGTGTACGATGTGTTACACTGTTCCACTGTTGCGCCAGAGCCGGAGAGGACGCCGATCTGTCCTGCAATGCCATTCGGATGAGGTGTCGATCTTCTCGGGGAGCGGGGGGGGGGGGGCTGAATGGTGCGACCAGACCTGTCTCGTCGTGTTCTACGGCCTTCTATGAACCATTCTGTACACACCCATTGCACTGCCGACACACTTCGTCCTACACGAGCGGCAATTTCTCGGATGAATGCATCACGTTCTTTCATGCCATAAACGCGCCCTCATTCAAACTCACTCATTTGACGGTACGGTTCTCGCATACGTCTGCGAGGCATTCTGCACGTCTGCTTAAGTCACCTTTGGTTTACAGCGACAACGAGAGCCGCAGGCACATTTTACCAGTCGGTTGTGGTGCACCGAGCTATAGATATGGATCTTGAACCTGAGGGCCGAGATTATTCAAATGCTAATCATTTCTTCAGAAAATACTGATGCACATGTCCTGTAAATATGAACTTCCTGTCTCTAGTCTTTCAAGGTGTTCTGGTGTTTATGAACGTGAGTGTATTTACAGAAGAATGGAAAGGCAAGTTGAAGCTGAGTTGGGAGAAGATCAGTTTGACTTCAGAAAAATGTAGGAAGCGTCTGATTTTAGAGGATCAAATTGAGAATAAGACAAACCTACGTACATGGCATTCGTAGATCTAGAAAAGGCATTCGATTATGTTGACTGGACCAAGATATTTGAGATTCTGAAGGTAATACTGAAGGTAATAGGGATCAGATACCGAGAAAGAAGAATTATCTACAATTTGTACATAAATCAGTCTGCAGTGATACTAATCGAAGACTATGAAAAAAGAATCAGCAATCCGGAAATAAGTGAGGTAAGCCTGCGGTTTGTCCCCTGTCTTTTCCAATGTTTACATAGAACAGGCGATAAATGAAATCAAAGAGGAACTTGGAGAGGAAATGAATTGCCGATGATACTGTCAATTTATCTGAGTCTGCAGAATATCTGGATAAACTGATGAATGATATGAACACAGTCTTGGAGAAGGAGTACGAGAAGAAAATAAATAAATCCAAAACAAAGATAAAGGAGTGTAGTCGAATGAAGTGAGGTGATGCAGGAAATGAAGATGAATAAAGTTACTTGGATACCAGAATAAATAATGATGGCAGAAGTAAGGAGGACATAAAATGCAGAGTATCAAAAGCAAGGAAGATCTTTCTTAAGAAAAATGTGCTCACATCGAACATTTATGTAGGAATTAGAAATAAGTTTTTGTAGCGTGGAATTGTATGGAAGCGAAACTAGTTCAGAAAGAAAGAGAATAGAAGCCTTTGAAATGTGATGTTACAGAAGAACGCTGAAGGTGAGATGGGTAGCTCGAATCACGAAGAGAAGAGATACTGAATAGAACTAGTGAGAGGAGAACTATTTGGCTAAATTTGACCAGAAGAATAGATAGGATGACAGGACTCATCTCAAGACACCCAGGTTTTGTTCAGTTAAATTTTTTGGGAAGTGTAGGAGGCAAAAACGGCAGGAAAAGACCATGGTATGAATATGACAAACAGATTAGAGTAGATGTGGGTTGTAGTAATTACGTAGAAATGCAATGTTAGCACAAGATAGGGTGGCATGAAAGATGCATCAAACCAGTCTAAGGACTGATAACCTCAACAACAAGAACATGCATGTTGTAGGCTATGTATATGAACTGAAGCATCATGTCTTTCAATATTGTTCATACAGTGGAGTTCATTTCGTATCTTGAACGGATATTTCTGATCATCTGCTGGTGTTTTAACGTCGTACCATCTCAGATGCGTTTTCTGCGACGATAAGACTGGAAAGGACCAGGACTAGGAAGGAAGCATCCCTGGCCTTAATTACTGTAAATATAGCTTCGAATGCAAGCTCACAGGTACGTGGCTCATATCGTGCAGCCTATTCGCTGGGTAGAATAATTTGATAAACCCCTTGGTACAAAGAAATCTGATAGTGGCAGATAGTGGTACTTTAAGGGAAAGTACAAATAGGTAACCATCCTGTTGCAACACTAATCAGGAGAAAATAAGATAGAGACCTGACCTTTCGGAGAATGAAGATAATGGTAAGAGAGAGGAAATGTCAGCGTAGAATGAATAAAATGTAAATGTAAGATTAGTAACATTGACAGTTTTCGAGGTATAGTTTTAATAATAGTAAATACTATAAATTCATTTTAAAATGTTAAAAACAAATTATGATAATTTAGATTTTCAGTTAAATTACATTTCATGTTAATTTTAAATTATATTAAACTTGTTTTTAATTTTAAGTAGTTATAATGTTCTGTTTACACAGGTGTACAATTATATGGTCTGGCATAATAGCAGGCTTCATAGCCTGAGCCCCGCCATGTACAGTAAGACATTAATAAATAAATAAAAAAATAAATAAATGAGAAAATGAGACACTCATTGGCCTCGAAAACCTGATAACGTCGGATCGGAAGAGAATCGACGGAGGTCCGATAGGAATAATAATAATAATAATAATGGCGTGTGGCCCCCGAAGAGGCCTGGCGCAAGTCTTCCGAGTTGACACCGTAAAGGCGACCTGCGCGTCTGTGTGGATCCAATGATGAATTCTAACGGTGAAGACGGCTCATTCACCAAGCCGCCGAGCCATTGAATCAAACATATGAAGGTCAAAATCCCAGACCGGACCGGGAATCGAACCCGGGACCCACTAGATCAAAGGCCAGCACGCTAACCATTTAGCCAAGGAGCCGAGCACAGAGAAAAAATGAAACCGAGGTGGCTGATACAAGTAGCCTAAGTGGTAACAATGTCAAACTCAACTAAAGGCCCTGTGGTCACAAAACAAAACTCCTAAGTTGATATCGACAGGCAAAGGATATAGCAAATGTATTCTACCACTCCAGTCACAAAGGGTACTAAGAAATGTGTTTCTGTGATAATATACCTGGAATTTCCTTAATACAGATGGCGTGTTCCTTCCGAATTATCCAATTTAATCACATCGATATGGTGGGACTAACTCAGAGTACCTCACGCAGACGGTTTATTGTCCTATTTGAAGTCATCTCTTTGGTCCTTTTTATAAACAGCTTTCGTTTGCATGATTTTCTTCTGTAGCACATTCGATTGTTTTAATCACTCGTGAAACTGTTAACACAATCTTACTGTTTACCACTCGGTATGTCTTCCTTTTTCAACGCACCAGGACAAATTTTCCTCACAGGTAAAATAAATTTCGTGTGGCTTTTTCTAGCCCAGTGCAACACTTGTAAGGCAGACCCTCCGATGAGGGTGGGCGGCATCTGCCATTTGTAGGTAACTGCGTGTTATTGTGGTGGAGGAAAGTGTTATGTGTGGTGTGGGGATGAGGAGCAGGGATGTTGGGGACAGCACAAATACCCAGCCCCCGGGCCAGTGGAATTAACCCATTAAGGTTAAAATCCACGACCCGGCCGGGAATCGAACCCGGGACCCTCTGAACCGAAGGCCAGTACGCTGACCATTCAGCCAACGAGTCGGTCTCCTCACAGCTAACAGTAGCCAAATAACAATCGCAATACTCTGCCGCATTCAATTACTCCATACATGAAAGCAGCACTACCTGTCACAAATGATCTATTTTTATTGAACTACAACGCAGTACCCTAAATTATTATTACACATCCAAAAATATAATGTTAGCCTATTTTACGAATTTTCAAACAATATATAGAGTAGCCTTTGGAAATCAACACGAGCGATGTGTGTGCGTACGTAGAACATACAGTATCTCTTCTGCGACTTTCCTTCCTACTTCCGAACTGCTAAATACCCCTTCTATGACCAAAGGCTTACTAACATTGTTTGTTTGTTTTTTAATTTCGATAATGCCTTACTCCCAGCCGCAAATTGATCGAATTACAGCTATCACTATAGAAAACATAGTAGACATATGCAATAATTTATTAGTAGTAGTAATAATAATATCCCCCTGTGTGGTGTAGTGGTTAGTGTGATTAGCTGCCACCCCACGGAGGCCCGGGTTCGATTCCCGACTCTGCCACGAAATTTTATAAGTGGTACGAGGGCTGGAACGGCGTCCACTCAGCCTCGGGAGGTCAACTGAGTAGAAGGGGTTCGATTCCTATCTCAGCCATCCTAGAAGTAGTTTTGCGTGGTTTCCCACTTATCCTCCTGGCAAATGCGGGGATGGCACCTAACTTGAGGCCACGGCCGCTTCCTTCCCTCTTCCTTGTCTATGCCTTCCAATCTTCCAATCCCCTCATAAGGCCCCTGTTCAACATAACAGGTGAGGCCGCCTGGGCGAGATACTGGTCCTCCTCCCCAGTTGTATCACCGTCCCAAAGTCTCACGCTCCAGGACACTGCTCTTGAGCCGGTAGAGGTGGGATCCCTCACTGAGTTCGAGGGAGAAACCAACCCTGGACGGTGAAAGGATTAAGGAATAATAATAATAATAATAATAATAATAATAATAATAATAATAATAATAATAATAATGTTACCAGTTTTACGGTTCACTAATTACTTTTACCTTTCAGAGATGCTGAGGTACCAGAAATGTAAGCAAAAAGCAAAGTCACCTCCGTACAAGCCATGAAGGCCCTTGGAGGAGTGGAAGGTAAAGGCTTCCACCATTGTCAACCTCGGCACGTGATGGGGTAGAGTGGTTAGCTGTACGCCCGGCCACCTTTACCCCCAGGAATTAACCTGGTAATCATTTTTGGTGTAGGCTGAGTGAACCTCAGGGCCATATGCATCTCCGGAAGTGGAAATCCCGTTTCTTAAATTTTACGACTTCCTAACGGGGATTCGAACCCACGTCCTTCCGGGCGAATCGAGCACGCCTTTACCGCCTCGGCCAGACAGCCCCTTACCAGAAATGTGCCATACCGTAATTCGTTCACGTGTCAGAAAATCTATCGACACGTGAATGACGTATTTAAATACCTTCAAACACCACCGGACCAGCCAACTTGAGCTCGGAAAACCAGCAATCACTAAGTGAGCCACTCAGCCCAACCAAATATTCATTAATTCATTCATTCATTCATTCATTCATTCATTCATTCATCAGTGATAACTGATGCCGAACGTAAGAAGCAAAAGGGGGATCACGTCACCCTCTACTCTATACGACCAACGTCCTCCCGACCGTCCGCCGAGGTCCAAGAAGATGTTCTTCACTAGATCTGAGGTTCTCGCAGAATCCCAAGAAACTAACGGTCTCAGTAAGTCGAGAGACGCACTGAATATCGCAGACATGAAAATTAGTTCCTGGAGATCTCCCTTACAACATCTGGAGAACCCGTAACTGACGCGATGGAAGCCAAACCTTCAGAAGTGCGGAATATTTTCGGCAGGAAGCGGTACTGAGTGTGAGTGTGGAGACATTCAGGACCAAGTACATCTTCCGGTGTTCAGGAGGTTCAACGAACGCTGCAGAAATCAGGATCTCTTGGAGGCTAATGAAAAGTAAGTGACTAACCTAAATCATCCATCTCTCCACCTATTCATTAATCATTCATTCATTCTTCGAGTTTTACTATATGAAATTTATGGGTAGGAGAAAAATAATTATTACCAAGCGATTTGACTACATGGTAACACTGATTTTGCATTCGGAAGATGGTAGGTTCGAATCCCACTGAAGATAGTTTTCTGTGGTTTCCCGTCTTCACACCGGGCAAATGCCTGTACCTCGCTCGCTTCCGTCCCAGTCCTAGCCATGTTCTATACCATCGTCACCATAAGACCTGTCTGAGTCGGTGCGACGTAAAACCAAAGTAAAAATAAGAGAAAACTAATATAACAAAAATTGCAATAACCCTAAGGAAGATTTGTTAAATACACGACTCTTCGCTTTTCGTAAACTCGTCAGAATATAACCTTTCAGAATAATCCAGCTGTGTCTCAAGTTGTATACCCAGTTTAGCCACGATGTGAAGACTGGTTTGAAGTACTGAGGAAGGATATACTCAGCTTCAGTTGACAGCAGTGAATAGAGAAGTGGGTTAAAATCACAATTTAACCACTTACAAATGGTATTCAGTGATTTCCTTCTTCAGCTCCAGATGGGCTTAACTAGTGGGATGACACCGAATAATAGACCATAGAAACTTCCTTCTCAATTCCAAACACTAGTTAAGCACAAACATGCACGCCAGTGCAGGCATTGTATCGAAAAAGATCATCAGAAAAAACTACCTATCCTCAAAGTGCACAGATCTTATGATCAATAAGTCCGACGTCCTACAAGTGAAGTAACACCACCACCACCCGAACAACAACAAGAAAACCACAACTAATAATAATAATAACAACAATAATAATAATAATAATAATAATAATAATAATAATAATAATAATACTGTAATAATAATAATAATAATGGACTTACATCCCACTAACTATTTTTATGGATTTCGAAGACTTCTTGATGTCGAAAATGTTGTTCTGAAGGAGTTATTTTACGTTCCAGTAAATTGATCAGCACGAGGCTGACGTAGGTATTTTAATACCCTCAAATACCATCGAAATGAGCTTATATTAAAACCACCAACTTGGGATCAGAAAACCAGAGCTCTACCATCTGAGTAGTAGTAGTAGTAGTAGTAGTAGTAGTAGTAGTAGTATACACTGAGTCGCCAAAAGTCACGGGGAGGCACTGAATGTGATGTTAATAACGAGTTGATCCTCCGCGAGCCCTCAAAATGGCAGCAATGCAGCGAGTCATCGACTCTACAAGGTGTTGGAATCGTTCTGGAGGGATCTGGACCCACGCATCTTGCACTGCTGCCCACAATATTGGTCTTGTGTAGTTAGTGTGGGGTTCATGAAGCGTACTCCAGCATCGACACTATCCCATAAATGCTCGATTGGATTAAGATCGGGGGATCTGGAGGGCCAAACCATGGTCGTAACTGGAGTACTCCTCAAACCACCTGCGTGCCACTACAGAGCGGTGACATGGTGCATTGTCCTGCTGAATCATAGCATCTCCATCAGGGTACCCTAGGGCCTGAAAGGGACGCAGACGGTCTGAAAGAATGTCCACATAACGTGCACATGTCAGCGCTCCCTGCAGCCGGACAATGGGGCCTAAGTGTGACCATGAGAACGCCGCCCAGACCAGAACTGAGCCACCTCCCACTTGGACACAACTTTGTTGATACGCAGGATCCATAGCTCCATGGGGCATACGCCACACTCTCAAGCGCCCATCAGCTCGATACATCTGGAACCGGGAATCATCGGACCATACCACACGCTTCCACTGTTCTATGGTCCACTGCCGATGTTCGCGGGCCCATGCACGTCGTTGAGCTCTGTGTCGAATTGTTAGCAAAGGGACACGAGTTGGTCGTCGACTGGTGAAGCCTATGCGGTCCAGTTGCCTCCTTACAGTCCTGGTAGAAATAAGTTCCTGACTCCCAACATTCAACCGGGCGGTCATCTGACTCACAATAGCCCGTCGAGCGCCCAGTATGGTTCTGCGGAGGTGACGTGATATCCGTTCGTTAAACACCTGTGGTTTTGCCGTGCAGCGATTTACGCGGGAGATAACATTCTCTCTGCTATATTGAAGATCCACCCTCGACATTGTTGACCTCAAAAACCAGAATTCGCGTGTAATCTCTGCAATGCGCCGTGCGCCGATGATCATCCCACGTTCAAAGTCGGTTAACTCGCGACGTGTTGCCATTTTCACGACACTGGTGTGTGTGACAGGCTGATCAGCTACGCCACATCTAGCCGCAACACTCAGGGCTCATACACGGCACATTTTCTAATGGGACCCTCCTTCCCGAGACTTTTGGCCACTCAATGTATGTTGAAATGTAAAATCTACACTAATATAATAAAGAGTGCGAATTTTGTGAGTTTGTTTATATCTGGAGGGTAATCTCAGAAACTACTGGACCGATTCTTATTTCACTAATAGAAATATACATCATCCCTGAGTGCTAGAGGCTATATCTTATTTTCAAAACAATTCGAGGGGAGGCGAGGGAGATATAGAAAAATAATAGGCTAATATAGGCGAAATATCGAATTTGTCGTACAAGAACGAGACAAAGCTCGTTTTAAGCCCCTTGACGCAAAGAACAAAACTCGGTAAGACCTACGGGCCCGAAAACCACGTTTAAAGGTCCTAAAACCAACTGTTATGGAGATATTGGCACCACACTCTCCTGCTCTAGGAATCGGATACAGAAATGAACTGCCGTAACCATGGCAACGTCAGCTCCAGGATTCTACAGCAGCGAGATTATGCGTGTACGTTTGGGCATAGCTGCCAACCAAAGTCGGTACATATAATTCCTGAGGGACGTCGATTGTATTTTATTTTCAAAACAATTCGAGGGTAGGGTGCGATGGGGGAGATATAAAAATAATAGGCTAATATAGGCAAAATGTCGAATTTGTCGTACAAGGACGAGACAAAGCTCATTTTAAGCTTCTTGACGCAAAGAACAAAACTCGGTAAGCGCTACGGGCCCGATAACCATGTCTTAAGGCCTTAAAACCAACCATTATGAATATAGTGGCACCACACTCTCCTGATCTAGGAATCCGATAAAGAAATGAACTGCCGTAACCATGGCAACGTCAGTTCCAGGATTCTACAGCAGCGAGATTATGCGTGTACGTTTGGGCATAGCTGCCAACCAAAATTGGTACACATAATCCCTGAGCATATCTACAGTATATCTCAAAAACTGAACATGTTACAGATGTGAAAATTGGTATTTTTAATATTTAAAAAATTAAAAAACAGGTATTATTTTGTTTTTGGAAAAACCACTAAACGTGGGGGGTAAAAGGGACTGAAAAGGGGGTTGAATTATTTTTATTAGGATATTGATATCTCAAAAACTGAAGATGTTCCAGGCGTAAAAATTGGTATTTGGAGTATCCTTTTAAAATAAAGAAATACGTCTTATATTGTTTTCGGAAAATCAACTTAAAAGGGGGATGAAAGGATGGAAACATTAGTTGAATTATGTATGAGGATACTTACATCTAAAAAAAACTAAAAATGCTACAGACGTGAAAATGGATATTTGGATCTCCTATAAAGATTAAAAAACACGCATTTTGGGTGGGGGGAAGTCAACCTCGGGGTGGGGGATGAGAAATAGGAGTTAAATTATTTTCATGAGGATACCAATATTTCAAAAAACTGAAGATGTTACAGTCATGATAATTGATATTTATAAATAAACACGTATTTTTTGTTTTCGGAAAATTCGCTTAAGTGGGGGAGGGGTTGGAAAGAAGTGACGAAGAAATTGAACTTTTTATGAGCATACTTATATCTCACAAACTGAGTATGTTTCAGACATGAAAACTGATATTTGGAATCTCCTTTACAAGTAAAGTAACAAGTATTGTTTGTTTTCGGAAACCACTTAAGGGGCTGAAAATAATTGAAAAAGCATGTGAATTTTTAAAATGAGTACCGGAATATCTACAGTGTGTGTCAAAAACTTAACATTTTACAGACATGAACTTGGTACTTGGAAAGTCCTTTAAAAATAAACTTGTTTTTCTTTTGTTTTCGGAAAATCCACTTAGGAGGGGGTGGAGGAAGGGCTGATAAAGGGGTTGAATTCTTTTTGTGGGTGTACTCATATCTCAAAACCTGAAGATGTTACCAGACGTGGAAATAGGTATTTGGAATCTCCTTTAAAAATACAGAAACTGTTTTTTACTTGAGAGAAGACGTTCTCACGTGTACAGTTCTGTATCGCATGATCATCTTAGCCCCAAAAGGCAATACCACAAACGTGGTTTACAAAAAGTTTCTGGGGTAAATGAAACTCAGTTTTTCTTTTTTTCTTTTTGCTAGTTGCTTTACGTCTCACCGACACAGATAGGTCTTTTTCAGGGCTGCCGACAGTGGGATTCGAACCTACTATCTCCAGAATACTGGATACTGGCCGCACTTAAGCGACTGCAGCTATCGAGCTCGGTACTCAGTTTTTCAGTGAGGTTTTATACTTTAGGTATTTTCAGATAATGCCTTAGTACAGTACCAAGGAACGATTACTTGTATCAAATTACGAAATCCACGCGAGAGAATCCGCAGGTAACTGCTAGTGTAGGATAAAGTTATTGGGCCAACTGGAAATGGGACTCTCGTTAGGTACATTCACGTAAAACTTTAACAGTTGAGGAAGTGGAGGTTATAGAAGTAGAAAGAAAATTAGTTTTCCTGCCATTCGAGTATTCTTGGTGCATTTCTACGGAATGACAATGAAAGATTTCTGCCAAATGGCGATGATGATACTTACACGAAGTGTTCTGAAGGAGGCAAACACTATTTCAGTCAATTAATTTGTTATCAGCGGTCAAACCATTTCATTTTATTTATCGTTAACAGATATGACGTTTAAATATCGTTACAAGAATCTGAAGTATAAGAGTAGTTTACTAATAAGTAAGCGATATTAAACAAGGGATTTGCAGTGTTGTCTCAGCGGCGCACTAGCCCCAGCGTGTTCGAAAGTTGATGATTTCCAAACGACGACCCCTTAGCCACAATGGGGTGGTATGTTGATAATTTCGCTATTGAAAAGGTCTAAAGAGCTTAAATACTGTAATATTTGCAGTCGATGAAATTAAAATATGGTTCCCTTCTGAAAACTCAATTTTTGAAGTATTAAACAAAATTAATAGAAATTAAAGCAAAATCAGACATATCGGGGACATGGTTATCACATCAGTTGTGACAAGAATCACATGTTGTGCTGCAATTCATGAACAGCATTCCCGGGAGTGTTTTCCTAAATGATAATGCACGCCCCCATGCCGCTGTTATAACCCAACGTGCTTTACAGAGTGTCAACATGTTGCATTTGTTCATTGGCAATTAATTTACATATAAACTGGCGGAAACAAATATCCAAACACCAAGAATGGGTTGTGGTAGATTAACGAACGTTGATGGGCGTGTTTATACATCCGAAAGATGACACTAATTCAAATTCACCGCAAATTGCATTAGCGTGGCGCTAGTAGCGGCCCCATGACGTTGCACATCAGGTTTGTTTAAATATGGGCTGTACTGTGCGAGAGCGTTAGTTACCTGTGAGATTGGACTGAGTGACTGTGAGTGGGTCAAGAATGCCTTTACGACAGCGAAGAGGTCAGTATCAACAGCTCACTGCTGTTTAACGAGGCCGTATAATACGGGGTGCATTCCACTTACTCCAAACCGACCTCCATCTGCGACTTCAATGGTGTCAAGCGAGAGCTCATTGGAGGATTGAATGGAGGTCCATTGCGTTTTCCGATGAAAGCCGGTTCTGCCTTGGTGCCAGTGAAGGCCGTATGTTGGTTAGAAAGAGGCCAGGCGAGCGCTTGCATTCCACCTGTGTGCGGCGTCGACACATTGGACCTACACCGGGAGTTATGGTCTGGGGAGCAATTTCTTATAACAGCAGGAGCAGTCTCATGGTTATCCCACACAGCCTTACTGCAGATGTGTACGTTCGTCTGGTGATTCGACTTGCTGTGCTGCTATTCATGAACGGCATTCCCGGGAGTGTTTTCCTAACGGATAATGCACGCCCCCATGCCGCTGTTATAATCCGACGTGCTTTACAGAGTGTCGACATGTTGCTTTGGTCTGATCGATCCCTCGATCTGTCCCCAATCGAGTATGTATAGGACATCATTTGACAACTCCAGCGTCATCCATAACCGGCATTAACCGTCCCTGTATTGACCGACCAAGTGCAACAGGCATGGAACTGCATCCCACAAGCTGACATCCGGCATCTGTACGACACATGCGCGTTATATTAATAATTTCATGTGGCTATTTCTAGCCGTGTGCAGCCCTTGTAAGGCAGACCCTATGATGAGGGGGGGGGGGGCAGCATCTGCCATGTGTAGGTAACTGCGTGTTATTGTGGTGGAGGATAGTGTTCGGTGTGGTGTGTGAGTTGCAAGGATGTTGAGGACAGCACAAACACCCATCCCCCGGGCCAGTGGAGTTAACCAATAAAGGTTAAAATCACCAACCCGGCCGGGAATCGAACCCGGGACCCTCTGAACCGAAGGTCAGTAACGCTGACCATTCAGCCAACGAATCGGAAAATGCAGATTTGTATGCATGCATTCAACAATCAGGCGATTACACCGGTATTAATGGACCAGCATGGCACATTTTTGATGGGTTTTCTCGCGCAGATATTAACCTGTAGTCTTGTATCTTTAAAGAATTGAATATGTTACCTCGACAAATATATTGCCAACATTTCCGCATTCTACATTCCTTATTTCATGGTGTTTGGATATTTTTTCCACCAGTGTAATTACATCGAGGGTGGGTAAAAATTCGTGGTGATTAAGTTCATCCGAGTTAGTATGAGTTCGATTCCCCAGCAGGAAGTAGATACATTGATAAATTTAACACTTGGAGCCCTCTTGCGAACGATATACTATTTTCAAATTATTTTCAGTTTTCTAAATATCTAATGCAAGTGAATTCAGTTGTAAACATTGTCGAACATACTACATAGCAAAATGATTTCTTTGTACTATTCTATTTTTTTACATTTTGCTTTACGTCGCACCGACATAGATAGGTCCTATGGCGACGATAAGATAGGAAAGTCCTAGGAATGGGAATGAAGCGGCCGTGGCCTTAATTAAGGTAGGCCCTGCAGTCCCAGCATTTGCCTGGTGTGAAAATGGGAAACCACGGAAAACCATCTTCAGGGCTGCCGACAGTGGGGCTCGAACCCAGTTCACAGCTGCACCGCACGGCCAACTTGCCCGGTGATTTCCTTGTTTGAACAGTACCGATATGTTCGGGAAGAATGCGAACAGCACACTACACACAACACCAGAGCAAACAGTGGGTGAGCTTACCGAGGGAATTTTCACGGCGTCCCGATACTTAGAGAGAAAAATATATAATCTTCCCAAGAGTAAAACAAAATATGGCTCCACGTTGCACATTTTATAAAATTATAGTAATAATGGCATATGGCCTCCGGAGGGGCCTAGTGCAGTTATTTTGAGTTGGCGCCCATGGGCGACCAGCGCGTCTGTTTATTTATGTATTTATGTCTCAATAGGATTATGGGGGTAACCATGAAACGAAGTGAGATAGATTGGAGCTCTATGCCCGGTCACCTTTACTCCCAGGAATTTACCTAGTACTCATTTACCTCAATGAAATAATGTTCACTTCTTCTTGTGGGCCTATTCCCATTTACATGGGACCAGAATGGCACTCTATATGGATTCAGCTCAGTTTTAAGACCGGATACCTTTCCATACGCCAATCCTATATGGAAACTATTGTGTGTTTCTGTGGTGCTTTGCGGTGTGATGTGCTGTGTATAGACGAAGATATATGTTGAGACAAACACAAACACCCAGTGCCCCAACCAGAGGAATTAACTATACTCAGTTAAAATCCATGGCCCGGCCGATAATCGAACCTGGGGCCCTCTGGACCGAGAACGAGTACGCTGACCACGCAGACAAGGAAAAGAATGTTCACTTCATCTCTTTAAATTTAGAAAGCGCTGCCTGTGCACCCACGTTTTAGTTCAGGCTAGAATCATTTCTTTCTAGATGTTTAAAGTTGGGTCTCTGACTCCATAGATACTTTTTAATTAGAGGTACTGTGGCGTAACCAAGGGAACTTGTAAAATAGGGTCACAGCAGGAACATTTTCTTCTTGTACTGAGATTTAATAAAACACTATGTTTTGTCTGCATTTAACAGATAGACAGATTTTCTCAGAATCTCTTTGAAATTATTTTGCGACTCATTGATCAAGAACTTATCCCCAATCCCACATAGGTTACTTCCTCGTGAACTATTGTCATTAAGGGTTTGGCCATTCTTCATTCACGCCTAATTGGTCAGGAGGATTCGCTACTTAACTTCTAATTTGTTTTCTATCGTTTTCTTCTTCACTTTCTACTTCTTATTCAAACATTATGTACAGAATTACGAGAATTTATTTGAAAAGTTCCCTCTTCTTTTCTTCACGACAATTACTTGCTCATCAATCACTAATGCTTGTTTCCAATCCAATCAGATAAGTGAGTGTCTGTCTTCTCACAAATGTTCTATCTCGCTCTTCAATTTCTCGGCTCAAGAAGCAGGCGAGGGCTTATTTCCGGCATTACCACCCCCACCACCTCCACCCCTCACCCCCACATTCCTGGAGGTAATGAGCTGGTTAAACTCCCGGGCTGGGCAGTCGGGAACCGGGCCAAAGAAGGAGTATCAGCGTTCCACTCCGCTTCTGATACACCATATATTAAAACTAAAAGGGACTCAAAAAAAAAAAAAGAATCGAACGTAATGTTTCAATTTATGTCACCATGGATCACGCAAATTGTGTCCCAATATTTTGGTGTTATCGTTTAAATGCTGGTTGTTTAATGCTAGCCGCTGGCTGAGCGC
Organism: Anabrus simplex; assembly: GCF_040414725.1. NCBI lineage: Eukaryota > Metazoa > Arthropoda > Insecta > Orthoptera > Tettigoniidae > Anabrus > Anabrus simplex. The sequence goes on along the minus strand of NC_090267.1, from coordinate 325,139,200 downwards.
GGGCAATGGTACAGAAATGAATTAGGTTTATATTATTATTTATGGTGACAAGCCTGCACAAGGGAGGGGGGCAGGAATGGGGAGGTGGTATTGTGTGCCAGAAGATGAGCGCTAGGACACACACATACATCGTTTTAAGGTCGTGCCCACCGGACAGTCTCTCATACATTAAATTAAATACAGAGATTACGTGTGAACTTTAAAATATACCGGCCAATGTATATCATACTGTAACCTGAGGATAACGCGCATGTTGAATTATTGTTTTGTCGTTTTGGTGAATTTAAGGGAACCGAGATGTCACTACAGCCGAAAATCTTTGCTGTGTATAAAAGCATCCAAGCATAGTTCTCCCAGCTTTGTGAGAATGACAGTAAAATAGAGCATCAGTTCAGAAGTTGTCCAGGATATTCTGGATAGCAGGTACAGGCAATGCCTCTAGCTGACAGAAAAAAGAAACATCGCAGTCACGAAAAGCCACCAAACAGAATAATAATGTTGCCATTGATGTTTTCACGGCCCGTATTTATAGACATGATACTATATAGGCTTTTGGGCTTACTGTATGCCGTGTCAAGAAAATAGGTGAAATTCTTTACGTTTCGCAGAGAACTGTCATCAGAAGAAATCTCGACTGTTCACGAGGAAAGGCTTCTTAAACAATGACTTTTTGAAATTTAGATGTTATAATAGAAGTGGAAATGGTACGTTCATTCGCCACCAGATGGCTCCCCGGGCGTAACACAGCGCTAGCGTTCGAAGCGGAAGCTGATCGAACCATCAGAATCAGAATAATAATGTTGCTGGTTTTACGTCTAACTAACATATTTTCCGTTTTCGGATACGGCGAGGTGCCCGACTGTTGTGCCACAGGATTTTCTGGTTGTACCTATTGTAGTGGGAACCTCGTGATCTACAGGGTGTATTCGTGATGATGATACAAACTTTCTGGAATGGTGGAGGATGGCAAGTGGATCAATTTGACATAAGGAACCATATTCCGGAAATGATCGAGTCAAAAGTTAAACAAAACTCATTTAACTTCATTTACCTGCACAAGTTTCAGAAGCTGCTCCATTTACAACAAATGTTCGAAATTGCGTCCCCCCCCCCCCTGCGTGAATGCAGGCATGGCATCGTCGCACAAAGTTCTGTCGTACCCGTTCGAACATCCCCGGTGTCGTTTGAACAGCGTCACAAGCAGCGAGAATTCTCGTCAAGAGATCCTCTTCAGTCTCGGCAGATGTCTCATACACAAGGCTTTTCACATGGCCCCACAAGAAGAAATCAAGTGGGCTGGCTACTGAGGGTCGAAATTCCGACTTCCCCGGCGTCTATTAAGAACGGACGGACATCAAACAACTTGGATTATTAATAACTTTTGACTTGAGCATTTCTGGACTCCGGTTCCTTATCTCAAATTGATCCATCATCCCAACTAACGACCTTCCAGATGAATCGAACATGCCTCAGCTAGGCAGCCCCCGATGTGTCTCTACAGTATATCAAATGGAATGTCAATGCATTTTTCCTGATGTTTGATTTCCTATGTCGTTCCACGTACGCTAAATGAAGAAATAATACAATAATCAATTTACAATGAGACCAACCACAAGGAAAAATTATGATCCTCCATGAAGGCTGAAGGGATTAAAAGATTATGAAAGACTGACACCGAGCGAATTAGCTGCTCGGTTCGGATCGCATCGCTTTTATCTTGCATTCGGGAGATGGTGGATTTGAACACACTGAAGATGCTTTTCCGTGGTTTCCAATTTTCACACCAGGCAAAATATGGGGCAGTACCTGTATTAAGATCGAATTCGCTTCCTCTCCAGTTCTAGCCTGTCCTATCCCATCGTCGCCATAAGACCTCTCTGAGTTAGTGCGAAACTTGTGAAACAATATCCCTTCACCAACAAATAAAACTTCATTAACTTCAAATTCCATAAACTGAAAATGATAAATAATCTCTTCTCAATTTTTGACCCTAAGTGTATTCAGCTAAAAAAAATTAATGCAAATCCACCACTTCTATATTCAACATTAACCGCGGCGGCTGGCACGACTTTAGCCGGCTACATATTATATTACTAATTCCAAGTCACCTTGATCTTAACTAGCAAAATGCAAAGTTAGGAAGTATCGGATACAGCCTCAAGCGTTTTAGGCGTGAAAGAGTCTGTGTGATCTAGAGAATTAAAATGCTACGATTTATTTTGAGCTTTGTTTATGTTAGATACTGGCTTAACACTACTTACAAAGCTTATGAAGAATGGGCCTATCATATGAGAAATATGGCATACGGCAACGTTTCGCATAAGTAGTCTACATAAGTAAGTCCGAGGGTGGTCGCGCACTCGACCGCCGAATCTAAATTGAAGCTATTCTTTATGAATATGAACAACTCTTCCGTTTTGAAGGAATTAACATTTGAAATCTCCACACAGAATGATGGACATGTTGAAGTCGAGTCTGTCCTCTTAGTCGGTGAAATCGATTGCCTAAGGCAATAGTGCTTGTGTCAAAAACATTTTGACAACTTAAACAAGACTCCGAGATGAATGTAAATTGATACTAAAATGAGTTTGAAATGCGAAGGAAGAGTGACTTCAACCATGCATAAATCACCTAAGAGCGATTGTTCCTAAAGTGAGCGTCGATTGATAAAGTCCTAGACCTGCACAAAGTTTTGCTATACAGATTTCTATATATATATAGCCGCTATGCCAACGGCGTATGTCGTGGCGTCGCTTTTCGAATTACGTCGCGTTAGGCAATCATACTGTCTCTAACCCAAGTCTCGATGAGCGCAAAATAATCACATTTATCAGCCATTACATAGGCCTATGCGGTAACAATATTAGCGGTGTGCACACGAAGACTCAAATATTACAACTTACGCAACGCATATACAATCCAGCGTCGTTGGAGTACTCGCTCTCGCGATGATCACGATCAAACGATGGTGCTCTAAGCGTACAAACTTATGTCTGATTGTCACGCAGCTGTTTTGAATCACAATTCCGTCCCTAGTAGGATCTGTCATTGCATGATTCGTTTACCAAGTGCAATCGTCTAAAGTATGGCAACGTGTACAAGTTGATACTATTGTCTCTTGTTGTACACGGCCTGATGACGTCCTTCAAGCGCAGCGAGGATAAACCAAATGGCACCAACTACAGCGCCGTTTCGTTTTGTATCAGCTTTAACTTCAGACTGAGTGGATGTATTTCAATAACACATGTGTCTGACGATTAGTACCGATGTCCTCTATCATCCTAATGTCATTTAATCAATTTTGCCTTGACATTTGAGCGACGGTCTTCGATATTTGGAAATTCTATCAGCAAATTTCACTTTACACCTACATCATTTGCTTATTTCAAATTTCGCTGTACAGCAGTCTAATGGGCCTTAAAGTACTATTCATTACCCTTCAACTGACACCTCGATCATCCATTTAGGTCATCTCAGTTCGAAATTACAACCGATACTAAAACAAAACGTCCCTGCAAACGGTGCCATTTGATTTTCCCTTGCAGCGTTGTGATGATGTCATCAGCGCATGTTATTGTTATGTTATCTCGCGCATAAGTACGTCCTTTAAATGACCGTATATATCACAACTCTAGGTTGCATAGTTCCTGAGATATAAGCTTTGACAAGTGCGTGTCGAAAAGTGTCGTGTTTCGTTTCCATACTGCCACCCATAAGCTACCCCTGACCATAGTTACTATATTGTGTGACATGCAAAAGAGGACACTTTTAAACTGCATAAATGTAATTGCCATTTTAATCTTGCATAAACATGCATTTTGGCCTGCATGCAAAAGTACTACAACCTTATACATAACTTCACTTAACTGGTGACAACGTAATGAAACTTGTCGCAAATATAATTCAAAATGTATTTTAAGACAGTGTACGACCATTGCATGAAATAAATTTCATGGTTTAAAGCCCGTATTGACAGTGCTAAATATTGTATAGAAGTTGATTTCCTTAGGGAACCTGAGATATTTGTCCCACCACCTGATGGCCAAGCAGGCATCAATTTTTGAAAATGAGACAAAGTCTCTCATAGTGCACTGGCACTGCCGGTGACTCCAAATAGCCTACGTAGTGGCTTCCACGGTACACAATAACCATGCGTCTTGGTAGATGTGCTATTTACCAACTAATGAGAGCAAATTAGCACACTGGGAAGACACGCTGGCAACCAGGAATAAGTTACTTGGAAAATGTATAATCTCCAATAGCGGACAACTATATCAGTGCTTTAAAAGTATTGAAAAGGTGGAGTTTCTCTCAAATATATTTAGTGCACGACGAATTACTGTTTTTGTCCAATTATATTTGCCAGATTACCTTATACTCAACAATTTTGACATTCTTGTCACATATGAATAAAGCTGTTTGCATGTCTTTGAAACTGTACTGATAAATTCAAGTCACGTTAGCAGAATCACGAGTTAGCTTATTTCCTTCTTTGGAGCACTGTATCTGTATTAAAGAAAATATCACTCAACATTGATCTGGAAAAGGTAAACAAACCTCGACAAGTTTTAATAATTCAGAGTGATTAATAGCATTACTCAGAAAATTGGAAATACCAAGCTTGTTGTAAGTATGTTCAGACATAAAAATTATTTTTCGTGAAATGGAAAACATTTTTAACCTCTTGCCGCAATACTCAAATTATTAATTCACGATCATAAGGATTTAACTTATATAGATGGGATAGAAAACAGGGTAGTAGAATAATGCATACAGCGAGTCATTGTAATGTTATAAAATGTGGTCGGCAATCTAAGAGGCCTAATTCACAGGCTCAGAGATCCGTATTCTAATCCAAACCATATCTCACCAAAAATCAATCCACACAGAAGACGAACAGCACGACGTGAGAAGCCAAAATTGATGCATTTCAATAAAAATATGAACCATACACGCAGGGCACTACCAAAGAGAAAGTACGCTTTCATTGAAGGATCTCAAAGCATGTATAGCCTAGTTATTCACTTCGTCTCACACGTCATAAACAAAGATTCATATTTTGATAATTTTGCTAGATAATCGAGAATCCTGCTGTCAGGAGTCAGCCTACTAAGCAAAATAAGTGACGACGTTTACGCTTATGTGACTTGGCGGCGGATCGTTCTAGAATTGATCTATGGCATGTGGATAACGTTCTCTCACACTGGGAATCACAATATTATTTGTGTGAAGATTTCACTAGCCATGAGTCTGACACCAATTCAGTGAAGCGTCCCAAACCCCACCGGAGTGAGTAGCGCTGTCAGCCCAGTCAGGTGATATTGGAAGGTGCTCGCTTACGCCAATCTTGTGTCGGTAGATTTACCGATATGTAAAAGAAATCCTTCAGGACAAAATTACGGCAGCTTGGTATCTCTGTAAAACACAAAACCGTAATAGTTTTGAGGAAGTAAAACTAATAACATCATTTTTTTCAATCCCGAACTCGTTTGATAATATAAACGCCCAGTATTATGACACAGCAATCAGCATCACTGCAGCTCGCGAGGAATAAGACACGTACCGTGGACTCTGTTATCTTTCGCAGAGCAGAATGTAGTCTACATTTGACATGGCTGGGCGTAAAATTATATGATTCTCGGTCCACCGAGAGATCATGTACGAAAATAATTTGGCTATCCTCAATTACTGACGAGCGGTCCAAGATGTATTTGGTACCGAAGATTTATGGCATTGAAATGCAGGGCCATCCTATGATTTTTGAAGTAGGAAGTTGCCACCCTCGTGGGTTGACATCCGTGTCTCAGTGTATTTTAATGCCTCCCATTTCCCTGAAGGGAAAACACATAATTTAGTGTGATATATATATATATATATGATATACTGTATATGCACAACGTTAAGAGCTGTTTTGGACCTCGTCAAAACATAGATTAATTTCCTCGAAACGGCTTGGTTCTTGTGCCTTTGATCGCTATGAAGTGGGATTTATTAGTCGATGACGTTCGCATGTGAAATATCAACTTTAGCTGTTGGTAGTTTGATGTAGCTCTGTATCAGTAAATCGAAAGAAGGAAGAAGTATTACTCAGTTGGAATTTGGACCCTGATTTCTCTAACAACTGTATCGTTTAATGCTGACGTAGTGTGGTCACGCAGTGCAGACTGGTATCGTGTATCGATGTTCAGGCTTCCTACTCCGACACTTAGAATTACATGAAGCCCTTGTGCCTGGAGTTGGAAATTTAATGCACACACTCTGCAATACGTATTATACCGATCTCGATAGCTGCAGTCGCTTAAGTGCGGCCAGTATCCAATATTCGGGAGATAGTGGGTTCGAGCCCGACTGTCGGCAGCCCTGAAGATGGTTTTCCGTGGTTTCCCATTTTCACACCAGGCAAATGCTGGGGCTGTATCTTAATTAAGGCCACGGCCGCTTCCTTCCCAGTCCCAGCCCTTTCCTGCCCCATCGTCGCTATAAGACATGTCTGTGTCGGTGCGACGTAAAGCCAATAGCAAAAAAAATATGTATTATGTTACATTCCCTTAATTTACGCAACTATCCACGAGTAATAAAATTCATATACAGGTTACGGAGCACATCGGCATCGATGAAATCTCATAATTTGGGTTGTTCTGGTTATCGCGAGTTTTAGAGAATGGCTGAACCGATTGACATCGTAAAGCTTTCTGACAAAGCCTGTAGATTTTCAGAGTGTCTCTAAAAGCATACAAATGTCTTGCCGTGTATTTTTAGATTATTAAAGAAAATGTAGCATTCTGATTGGCCAAAGCGCTCGCCAGTACTTCAAGGCCACCTGAACCGTGAGAACGCTGAGGCATGTGGCAGAATAGAGGAGATGGAAGGGGGTAAGTACGCATGCGCAATCAGATGTCTTCCTTGTCAGCTGTACTTCGGCTTCTTCATCGTGTGTTGCAGCGAGTCGCTTGGCCGAGGAGAAGCTATTCAGCGCAATTTTACTCTCTCTTCTGAAGTTCTCCCTATTTTTGCTAACTTGAAATTATTTCGGATAAATTTAAACGTTTCCTTCTCCAAGTCGTCTCTCCTTAAGCAATGTTTGCTAGTTGATTGATTTCGGAGAAATTATTTCTTTTCTTTTTCATGTCGTAAGTTTAATACTGAGGCTGTTGACTTCTTCCATTCCCACAGTTAGTGAAGCGAGTCGTAATGTGCTAATTTTCAATTTCGATTTGGCCGACATGGTACTAATAACAAACAAGGAACAACTTTCAATTATTAATGAAATTATTATCGTGCTTCAACAAATCAACACAAATGTCAAGAATGCATTTTCATCTATGGTCCCGGAAGCACTAGAAAAACATTTAAGATATATCATACAAAAGTGCTTCAATTTAGGGCTTCATGTTATATCGGTAACGTGGACAGAAATACCCGCTGTTTTGCTGTCAAGCGGTTGAACAGTGCACACTACATTCAAACTTCCTCTAAATTTAAATGAGAGTTCGGTGTGTGTGTGTGTTTTTTGTGATTTCAGTCCTCATCCCTAAGGCTTATTGGATCCTCAACTGTTCCGCCATCAGCTGTCATAGATGTCCTAGGCATCACTGAAGAGGCGTACTAGGAAAATGAGGTGTGAGGTAGTTTACCGTTGCTTTCCTCACGATGTCAGAAGTTGCTATTACATATTAGTCTGCCAAGCCCACTTAAATGCATGCACCAGCCGACCCTATGAGCAACATTTGCACACCATTCATAACAGGAAATGCCTGCATAAGAAATGGCATTACTAGCATCGCTCATACCTCAGTCACTTTCATATTGTCAAAGCCAAGGATGAGACTGAGACAGGTCAATGAAAGTAACTAATTTATTCTGGCCCATACCAGAAGACAAAGTGCACTGTAAACAATACATCCCTTGCAAAGGCATAAGAGTTCGGTATCTGGATTGAAATGAATTTCCAAAGAAGCTTACGATAGTCGATTAGCACTGCTCAGTATGGGATAAAACCCCAGTGGCAAATACTCATTCATTAACGTGTGTGAATTGGCTTCTAAAATATATCACAGGTAACGACATTCCATTCCTTCTGGTGAGAAAATTATTGTTCTTGGGGGAGATTTCATAAAGGTTTGCCTGTTTTGGCACATGCTTGTCGTCAAACAATTATTTATTTATAATTGTACTAGCTGTTACCCTCGGCTTCGCTCGCGAGGATTTCATAAGTTGATAAAAATTAAGTGTTCATCGGCACTGCACTAAGACATAATCTGAAAATCCTTAAAGTATAAAAACTCGCCGAAAAATTGCATTTCATTTACGCCAGAACCTCTTTGTAAACCACGTTTGTGGCATTGCCTTTTGGGGCTAAGATGAGCAAGCTACGGGCAGAGCTAAATCTGGAACATGCGGCATGGAACTCTACATGTGAGAAATAGTAAAAAAAAAGAAAGAAAGAGGTTTCTTTATTTTTAAAGGAGATTACAAATATCAATTTTCACGCCTGTAACATGTTAAGTTTATGAGATATACTGTAGATATACTCATTTTTAAAACTGCCCCACTCCTTGGCTGAGAGTTCATCGTTGAGGCCTTCGGTTCACAGAATTCAGGTTTCGATTCCGGGCTGGGTCGGATACTTTAATCGCGTGTGATTAATGATTCTGGCTCGAGGACAGGTAGTTTGTGTTTTTCCCAACACTCTCCTCTTCATATTCACTCAACACACCACATTACTAACCACAACAGGAATACGCTATAGTAATTACATCCCTACACATAAGGTTGGCGTCAGGAAGAGCATCCAGTCGTTAAACAGCGTCAAATCCACATGTGCGACACCATTCGCACCCGCGACGCCACGGGTGTGGGAAAACCGGTAGCAGAAATTCATTTTAAAATATCACCCGCTTTTTAAAAAAATGTCACCCCCTTAAGTGGATTTTCCAGAAAAAGTGCCTTCATTTATTTTTAAAAGAGATTCCAAGGACGGCATACCAATTTTTACGTCTGTAACATCTTCCGTTTCTGAGATATATGTATAATCATACAAATAATTCAACTCCTTCCTCACTTCTCTTCAACCCTCACCCCTTAAGTGGATTTTCTGAAAGCAAAAATTTGTGTTCTTTTATTTTAAAGTAAATTCAAAATACCAAATTTTATGTCTGTAACATGTTAGGTTTTTGTTATATATTGTAGACTAGCAAATGTACCCGTGCTTCGCTACGATATTCTGCATTGTATACGAATATTGAAGTAAATACTGTACGTGCAGTAAATATGATTGTTTTAAAATAGCATGTCTCTTAGCGTTATCCGAGAAACAGCATGGAGTGGTCCCCATACGTTGTTTTCAATGTAAAGTGCTTGTTACGGATTTGTGATAACGACAGGCTCACTTGCCTACTGCCATTCACAATCGAGTTGGGAAGTTTACATTATAATTGCAGGCCCCATTGCCTATTGCGCGGTCCCAATCGATTTGGGTAGTTTCCGTTACAATGGCAGCCCCCTTTCCTACTTCCAGACATATTACAAATTGAGGAGTTTTTATTATAATGGCAGGAAACTTCCTTACAACCAGTCAAAATTGAGTTGTGCAGTGATCATTGTAATGACAGGCCCCTTTTCCAACTGCCAGCCAGCTTACTGCCAGTCACACCAAGTTGGTGAGTTTCCATCGAAATAGTAGGCCAGTATGCCTAATGCCAGTCACATTTTAGATGGGTACATCTGTTTATAACTGCGGGAACGCTTGCCTACAGCCAAACACAATCGGGTAAGGAGAGTTTTGAACAAAACTGCATGCTCCCTTGCCTTCCTGCAAGTCAAATCGAGAAGTGAATTATTCATTACAATGGTAGGCCTGCCTTATTAATGCCAGTTACACAGGAATTGGAGAAGGACCCCATTCCTATTGCCAGTCAAAGTCGGTGTGGGGAGTACTGATATGTCGGCATGTCCACTTAAAAGGGACCAAAGAGTTGCAATTCCTAACTCTAACTGGGAGAGAAATCCATAGCCTTGCTTCAGACATTCGAAAGAAGCAGTTCGTTAAGCGATGCATAGCTATTGCAAGTGTAAAAGTCGGATGAATTTTATGTTCATGAGAGGAGAAGAAACTAAACTTAGAGGATAGATACTGGGTTGTTAATTCATTCAACAGTCGAAATAAGGGAATGTAATGTGAAAATATCGTAGTTTGTCGATTTTTAATCAAGAGAGTATTTTATAATAGTGAAGAAGTGTATTCAAAATATAACTGAAAAATTACACTTAATTCACGACTGCATAGCCTTCTGCAGCGTTTGTTCCATAGTGGTATCGATCATTAAAACATCACAGCAATTAAGCATGGAAAATATGAGTCTCGATAAGTTTAATTTTAATTCTGTGTGGTAAAAGTGATTGGTGAGTTCTGAGATGGTGAGGTGCCAAGTAAATTTTCCTGGAGACGCTTGTTATATTCTCACGCCAGTCTAATGTGTCACTTGCGATAATCACAGGATTTTTACGGACTTCTGATACGTCATAGATACACCACAAAGTAAAAGTGAAGGCAAGGATTTCAGGTTTAGGGCATTTATCTGCCTACGTTATCCTATTATGATAGGTTGTGTTTATTTTAGGATTAATTCCAAATTCCAATATCAACAATTTTGGAGTGGAAACAGATTTGTAGATCATTTGCATATATATGGTAGCACCAGTTGTTGAACTGAAAAGAGATTTCATTAATATATGTAGTAAACAGAAGAGGTCCAAGCACGGATCCGTGTGGAACACCTGTTTATTTTGTCTTCCAGTTCGTGGTCTACATTTTAAAACAGTCGCCGATTTGTGAGATATGAAACAAGGAGCTGAAGAGCAGGACTCAAATTAAAACTTTGTAGTTTCGCTAATAATGTGACATTATTATTATTATTATTATTATTATTATTATTATTATTATTATTATTATTATTATTATTATTATTATTATTATTATTATTATTATTATTATTATTATTAAAATATCCACTGTACATCGTTACTAACTAGATCTCCGTAATGTTAAAACTACAATGTGTCAAGAAATTTGGAACAAGATTTCAACCAGATTTTCCCCTTGAGTCTTTCTATGTTGCAAGTATTATATCCTCATACCAAAACAATAGATGAAAGAAAAATATGAAACATTCTAAGACTCTGCAAAGCTCTGAAATATTAAATTACAGCTAGATAGCTCTGTAACAATGTCCATAATTTCCCGCCTCGGAGATTGAGGTTCATTTCCCGATCAAGACATCATTAAGTCACGCTAATCAGTAAGCCTGCTTACTTGAATACTATAGGCTAGTCAAATGAAAAACTCAAAATGGACAAAATTCCGCCAAAGTCAGTGAATGTTTCGAAACATGATCAATCTTTGCAGCTGATTATAATATTGCGTTCACGCAGAAAATTAGTAATCATTTAAGTTAGATATAATATTTATAATAATGCTGGACATAAACCACTGTATTTGCAACAAAATGACTTTAATTCCAGAACCGAACAGTTAAAGCAACACATGAAAACATTTTAATATGTTTTTTTATCCGTATCAGTTCGGCTGAGCGCCTAACATAAAATATCAGATCGAGTACGGCTTTTTAAAAAAAGATTGGTATATTTGGACAGGAAACTTTATATCTTAATGAATGATGTCATTTCCATTTACTTTGGCAAATTACATCTGGTTGGTACGGCCGAGGATAATAACATCGCACCAGATACAAATATTAGCTGTCATGAATTTTAAATCGTAATCTGGTCTATACAAAATGTTATATTTAATACTAAAAGCTCGTTTTCGCAAATGATTTATAATAGTATATATACTGGTTCATTTGCACCATGCGTTGTTGGCAAAGCTCTTTCTCTCTCTCTCTCTCTCTCTCTCTCTCTCTCTCTCTCTCTCTCTCGCTATTTTACCATCAACTCTTTACTTTTTTTGTGAAAAAACATTTTCTCTCTCGCCCCAAGCGATGCAGTGAAACAGTTTGTTAGGACTTGGCCGACTCAGCGTCCACTAAATCATGTCCTAACAGCACATTATACTGTGTATAGATAGCATGTTCACGTGTGCGTATTGCAATTATTGTTATCCGCGTCGTAATTCATATGCAATGATGACGATGGCGCTGGTGTCTGCAGCCAAGGCGGCCCACACACGTCCACACATGAGCACGTACGATTATTGCTACATGAGCGCGTAGCTAATTCAAGGCAACTTGAACACAGAGCTCAATGTGCTGACACTAATGGACCCACTGCCCCTAGCGCACTATATGTGTATGTGTGTGTTTACCTACATGCATCAGAGGAACTTTCAGTTAAGGGGCGAAAATTCTGCATTCTTTTACAATATTGTATGTAAACCATTGCATCCTGCATCGTTGCACTGGAGAGGAGAAAAGATCGCTAAACCCTTTTACCGATGATGCAATCACTTGGCATGCAACAACAAAGTTAGTGTAGTGACACCACAGAGAGTTTCATGCGTGAGTACTTTGATAAAGTTTCTATTTTAAGGCAAAATTGTAAAAACGTTGCTTCCAAATTTAATTCCGTTGTTAATGAAATACCAATACATTACTGAAGCTTCAATTCGTTTGCCACAACCGACGTAAAAATTTAAAAAGCATGTGATGTGCTGTATTTTAATTGCCAGGTGGAAAAATGTGCTCCCAGTTGCGTAGATTTAATAACTGTTTACACCGTAGAAAAATGTTTGTGATGTTCAGACTTTGAGTGATTTTACAGAAAAGATAAATTATGTATTTTCAAGGTGAAATGTAACACATTTTCATTATGTTAATTAATGCATTAATAATTGACACCATATGACATACATGTATCTAAGTAAAAACGTCATATATATACGGGGATAAACTAAATTGTCTTGCATTTGTTTGCAGAGTCATCGGTCTGAAGGTTGGTTGGATCCTCAAAATTCACCATTTTAATTGGAATGGTTGTAGGGAAATCCAAAATACCCAAGGCAACGCTATGAGATATTCTACAGTAGGCACGACGAGGAGTGGTGAAGTAACACGCCATTGTTTTCATTACTGATAGGGATTTTTTTTTGCTAGTGCTTTACGTCACACCGATACAGATAGGTCTTATGGCGACGATAGGATAGGAAAGGCCTAGGAATTGGGAGGAAGCGGCCGTGGCCTTAATTAAGGTACAGCCCCAACATTTGCCTGGTGTGAAAATGGGAAACCACGGAAAACCATCTTCAGAACTGCCGACAGTGGGATTCGAACCCACTATCTCCCGGTCTCCCGGATGCAAGCTCAAAACCGCACGCCTCTAACCGTACGGCAAACTCGCCCGGTATGTTTCTTTTAAGGGGAAGTGCAGCCGGCCAACCATCCCCTCTTAATACTAATCAGAAGAAATAAGGAGTAGTTCCAACCCTTCGAAGAATGAAGTTATCAGCAAAAGAAAGAGAATGAAAGACTCCCTACTTCTAGCATACCTAATACTGTAGAGTGTGGAAGTGAACAACAGTTGACCAAGGAGGCCGGTATGAAATATGAAATAAAGAAGTCGGACACAAACCAGACGGCTCATGAGCGCCGTACTGTCTACTTACAAATGTCCCGCATGCACAAATAATGAATGGGATCTCTACTGACTGATTTTCACAGGGGCACTACTGCCAGCAGGCAGGTTACGTCAGAATATGAAGAGATTACAACCGGACGGTCGCTCGCAGCATGTTCCTCAGCGCTACCCGTCTAATTCAACCCCTTGGATTAGTAAACCTCGTTTACGATCGCATAGTACTAGGCTGGTGTATATATTAGTGTACAGCAGCACTATATTTGCTGTCTGCATATCGGCAATGGTTAGTATGTTCATCACCGATTAATACACAGACATTATTTTAATCTGTCGAGAATCTGGTGAGGATGTAGGCGAAGCTCCAAACAGCTGCCTGCCTTCTACACACGTATTTCGCCGAACAGTGTTCGTTTTTGTTTCATACAAACAACTATTTTATACAGTGGAATGTCTACACGTGTATAAATTAATACGTTATTAAATTTTCCTTTCTGCATCTTTGGCGTATTTGCAAAAGCTCCCTATGTTGGAACGTGTGCAGTAAAATGGCTGCTATTTGTTTCACAACCACCAAAATACAGCACGTTGTAGTACTCCTTCAAAAACAAGTGATTAGACATCCCATGCATCAATAGTGCATGCGGGACAATTGTAGGTAGGAAGTACGGCGCTCGCGAGCCGCGTGGTATAAGTGGAAATAATGCAAGACTCAGCTAGAGGCCATGGTTATCAACCCAGGCTTCCCAAGCTGATAGATCCTGGGGGTAATTTCTTTCGTTGCTCATTACGACAAGCAGGGGATATCGTGCATGAATTCTACGGCCACCAACAAGGGAGAAGCTGCATTGAAGACGGAGTGCGGAACGGAAGACTGTGTGCTAACTAATAGTAACGTGTATTTGTGTAGTTCTATGAACTAAGGATCGCCGTGGGTCAGCGAGGGAAGCTGCTATCGTGAGTGTGAGCTGGACCTGTGTTAATATTAGCTGTTGTGAGTATCGTCCTGCTGTTGATACTGTTGAGCTGTTTAGTTGTTCACTACATGTGACTCTGTGAATTACTGGACTGTCTCTGGAGTCGAACCAAGGAACAGTCGTCGTGTGTCGTGTAACCAGTAGCACTGTGTTCAAGTCCAGCTGTGTACACACAGCTGCTGTATGAGGTACCGGTAACTAGACTTGGAGAAGTGAAAGTAAGGATTAGCCGTCCCGGTTAATAGCAATGGGCCGGACCACCTGTTGTACAATAAGGAAGAGAGACTTGTAAATAAACAGCAATTAGTGAGTGTGGCTATTCATGGTTGATTAGAATTGTGTGTGTGTGTGTGTGTGTGTGTGTGTGTGTGTGTGTGTGTGTGTGTGTGTGTGTGTGTGTGTGTGTGTGTGTGTGTGTGTGTGTGTGTGTGTGTGTGTGCATGTGTGTGTGTGCATGTGCATTTATTGGGGCGTCCTGAAATACATCACAGTATAAAAAGATGGAGTTTTATTCGTAGTAATAATAATAATAATAATAATAATAATAATAATAATATTAATAATAATAATAATAATATTTAACGCCCGTTTAACTGTCAACTGTATTAATAGACACCAAGGTTTGAAATGTTATCCTGACATATATGGGTGTCTAGAGTTGGATGTTTGATTTTTAATGCAGAGTCTGGTTGCATTTTTCATTTGATAACACTTTGTTCTAAAGTAACCAAGTAAAGTGTCCCTATATCTCACGAATTACTAAACTGATAATATTCGATTAATTATAGACTGGGATGTGTGGCTCGGTCAGTAGAGCACTGGCCTACTGAACCCAAGGTGGCGGGTTGAAACTGTCTCACAAGGGACACCTTTGACCTCGAACGCTCGGAACCGCACGGAACCATGCTTAGAATACCAAGCAATAATAAACAAAACAGTGGTGTGCGTCATTTCCATGCAGAACGTTGCATTCTACATCAAGTAACATTTTAATAGAGAGAAACAAAGTAACAAGATACCAGTACCATAGGAAGGAAATTATATGTAATTTAATGGCATCAGTGTATCATTACATTTTCAAACAGCAGCGCCAAAAACTCTCTGCTTAAAGTACTTATAATAGCGCAAAACACACATATACAGCAGTACCACACACCTGAAAGTGCTTATATTAGTCCTCAATGTGCAAATCCGGGATTTCGATGAAGTGGTTAAAACAAAGTGGGAGAGAACAATGTGCATACCTCACTAAAGCCACGTTATCACATTCCAAATCACTTTCGCATTCACGCAGTCCAATATCAAAAGCCACACTAATTACATTTTCAAATGATGACGTTGGTATGTCAATGTCATAACCTGGTTTTCGCCAAGCATGTTGCAACATAGGCTTGAACGTAGGTGCAACAAATTGATTGTAAATCACAGAGTGAAGTTTCATGATTAAATAACGATCATGTACCTTCATTTGTGGTTTGGCACCTTGTAGTCTTACAAAATCAGTAATCCTTCTGATATAGAGTTTATATTGCCGAAAGAAGTAAACATCAAGGAGTTGATAATATTTTGTTGTTTTCGGTGGCAATATCTTCAGCGTAATATCTTTGTTTGGAAAACTTGCATCTAGAAGGGTACGATATGTACGACCTGCCCAGGAATCACAACAATAGGCTCTTTTCATTTGTTACATGTTTGCCAAGGACTGAAGTTAGTAAACGTTCCATGTGTTCTTTAGTCATTTTTCCACTTTTGCTTGCCTGCACATGAATGTTTCGTGGACAGGTTGTTTCAAGTTTCTTTAAAATATTTGGACCTAAAGTGCCTTGTGTCTCTTGAAAACAGATGTACAACCTGTTTGCTAGTCTGCCTGCCATTGATAAAACCACATCAATTGTGTAGCTGTGGGTAGAGCTATCTATGTACAGACTGCAACACACTACCTGTAGTTTTCTCTCCTCTGTAGGACAGTGTTGATGCTGAAGACATTTCATACTGGAATTGATTCTGTTCACTGTTCCAAACATTACCTTTCTCTATACCCTCCTCTGTTATAAACATGTTCATTTCTTTCACAAACTGTTGTGCCTTCTGACCTATAATATTATCGTCTTCTATGTCCTTACGTGTGACAAATGTAGTAATATGCCTGGATGAAATGCCATATTTAGCCTTGAGATGGTCGATAAACGAAGCTTTGAAATTGACCAAGCCAACCATTTTAGCCCCTTCTAGTGCCCACATCTGCAGGTGCCGATAGTGATCTGTAGATCCATACCTCCTTGCACTATCAAATTGCGATATTACATGCTATTTTATAGTCTGTAATTGTGACAATCTGTTTTCTTTGAAACGAGCACCTGCTCCCCGTTTCCTAGACACATAATTTAGAATTAATGTGCAATTTGATTTACTTTTGATGCACTTATAGCGCTTCATTAGTTTGCTATAGGAACTGAAGCCACGACTGTAATAGTCCTCATAAATGTTCTCTAGTACGCTGTCATCAATATATTTGAATACACTAGACCTCGTCTTTTGGGGTGGAGAGAGTTCGTACTCACTTTGACTTGACTGTTCCTGTTGCTCTGGAGATGAATGCCGTGTACTGCTTGAAGAGCCACCTACATGTTCAGGTTCCTCCTGTCCTTCAAAATCCGTATATCTATCCAGCGTAACGTCGTGTATTTCTGTGTCATCGCCATTATATTTCTGAATTATTATGTTATATAATCTATCCGCGAACTCCATATCCTCGGCCCCGATGTCATCTCCATAATCAGCACGTCGCAACTTGGTAGGATTAATTATCTTCATGACATCACTGCACTGTAGACAGTTTACACAGTAACTCGCTTGCGAACACTCCAAGAGAAAACACGTACTGCAGCTATAGCACCCACGCAACTGGAGCACTGGTTACTGCAGCTACACTATGCTAGCATCTAGTGGCGCTAGCAGACAAGTGCGGAGATTTGCATGGAAATGAAGCACACCACTGTTTTGTTTATGATTGCTTGTTATTCTAAGCATGCTTTCGTGCGGTTCCGAGCGTTCGAGGTCAACGGTGCCCCTAGTCAGTACGATAGTATTTGAAGGTACTCAGATAGGGCCTGCACCTACTGTACTTTATGCCAGTAGACTTACTGCCACACAAAAGAACTCCTTCGGGGCAAATTTCTGGCACTTTGACGACTCTAAAAAGTAGTTCGTGTAATTTAATCCCAGTAAGATGATGATTATTATTATTATTATTATTATTATTATTATTATTATTATTATTATTATTATTATTATTCATAAGTTATAAGGCGATCAAGGGAATCGACTGAACCAAAATCATTGATAAAACACTTTCTTTCTTCTCGAAATAGACACACTAAGGTAATAGATTTATCCTTAAATATTACTTAAGTAAAAATGTCTTCATCCCACTTAGATAGATAGATAAATAGATAGATAGATAGATAGATAGATAGATAGATAGATAGATAGATAGATAGATAGATAGATAGATAGATAGATAGATAGATAGATAGATAGATAGATAGATAGATAGATAGATAGATGGATAGATAGATAGATAGATAGATAGATAGATAGATAGATAGATTATTTATCCTGGCAAAGTTGTCCCTGTCTTACACTTAAACAGTAACAAAATTAGGTAGATAAATACCTAATTACAAAGTAACTTAATCATAAACTTAACTATGTAGAACTACTGAACTATAGCTAACATAACAGTAACTACTTGTACATTAAAAGTTATTATTAAAGTCAAGGGGAAGGAGCACAATATAACCTAAAAGCGATACAGTTTTGAAGATATAATATACGTATGTATAAGCACTAAGGTTGTACGAAATAAAAGAGAATTACGAAACAAAATAGAATTATAAAATTGCATTCTATATTTTGCATAACTTTGGTTTAATAAATATTAAAAGCAGTTCTAATAACTCCAATGTTCTATCTGTAACGATTTGATAGATGCAAGGACATGTTGTTATTATTGTTGTTGTTGTTGTTTTTGTTGTCGTTATCATATGATGCAGTAGTAATACTTAATTTAACATAAATTATTTTAGACTGAACCCTTGACGAGTGTGTGATAAAACGAAATACCAAGAGAGGTTATGTGAATGAATCCGATTCACGAAATGTCACTGTAATATTTGTCCCAAATGGAATATAATAATTGCTTTTACTCAAATAAAGTGTAAAATCTGCAGTAAATTAAGAAATACCGTCGTTACTAGAGAAATATATATACGTACTTACGGGCTGTAGACAGGGCTCTCTTGTGTTGCATTCCGCTGCTCGTGCCGTCCTTTGTTTCTTTCTAGAGGTCCAGGGCTAGCATCAACCAATGGGAGTGCTATGTCTGTAAATTCTCATTATCTTTGTCCATATGGCCAGCGCGGGCAGTTCCATCAGCAATAAATATATTACTGTTTTGTTGAAAGGAAAATAGCATGATCCCTGGACCAATAAAAATGGATGAGTCAGGGCACAAAACGAATAAGCAACATGAAGAAAACTACACCTAATTAATTCAAACAACTTCAGTGAGCAAAGACATCACACACGAAGGTGTTAGACAAACAAAACATGTACAGAAGCGCTGCGACGTAGCAGAAAAAATTGTTGTAAGGTGGTAAAGTCTGTATCCATATCATTCTCTACAAGTAAAATATTTCGTACTTCTTAATTTACCGCAGATTTTACACTTTATTTGAGTGAAAGCAATTATTATCTTCCATTTGAGACAAATAATACCGTGACATTTCGTGGATCGGATTTGTTCACATAACCACCAAGAGAAAATTCATTGTTTAATAAGTTCCGTCTGTGGATTAGTGGTAGAATGTTGTCCTCTGTATCCCAAGATTGCCAGGTCAAATTCGCCAGAGATAATTGGATTGAATTCTATCCCTAACTCCCGGGATCTCTCATTTATGTAAGCTTTTAGTGCCCTTGTCACTTGAATCTTCTGTTTCGTACGCTCATCACTTTGCCACAAGTTTTGCTTATTATCCCTTCTCTTTCTTACAACCATTTTACTGTCAGCTATTACTATTAATTTCTACCATTCGTATTGTTTCATCGATGTTATTAATCTTTATCATGGGGCCGATGACCTTAGATGTTAGGCCCCTATAAACAACAAGCATCATCATCATCATCACCAGTCTTTATCATACCAAGTGATGTGGCCGTGCGGTTACGGTCGCGTAGCTCTGTGCTTGCATTTGGGAGATGGTGGGTTTGAATCCCATCGTCAGCAACCCTGAAGATGTTTTTCCGTAATTTCCCATTTTCACACCAGGCAAATGCTGGGACTGTACCTTAATTAAGACCATGGTGCTACCTTCCCATCCTTCCGGCGCCGAAAACTTTGGATGTTTTAGTGCGACGTTAAAACACTAGTAAAAGAAAATCTTTGTCATAGTTTCAATACCTAGCCTCTGCAGAAAAAGAAAGTACTACAAAGATGTAAGTAGTGAAAATAGAAAGAATTCGCAGGCCAAAGAGCTACAATTCTTAAATAAGTATTGCAAGTAAATAGAAACTAAGAAATTACGGAACATAATAAACAACATTTGTAATGCAAACATAGGTATTAATCATACAAACACCGGGCGAGTTGGCCGTGCGCGTAGAGGCGCGCGGCTGTGAGCTTGCATCCGGGAGATAGTGGGTTCGAATCCCACTGTCGGCAGCCCTGAAGATGGTTTTCCGTGGTTTTCCGTGGTTTCCCATTTTCACTCCAGGCAAATGCTGGGGCTGTACCTTAATTAAGGCCACGGCCGTTTCCATCCAACTCCTAGGCCTTTCCTATCCCATCGTCGCCATAAGACCTATCTGTGTCGGTGCGACGTAAAGCCCCTAGCAAAAAAAAAAATCATACAAACATAAGCGAGGTTGAGTGGATAGAATATTTAAAAGGACTGCTAGAGGGTAATGATAAATGGAAAATGAATAAACTGAGACTGGTATACTTAAACATAGCCTATAGAGAATACTCTACCCTACTAAACGATCAAATAGCTGCGGATCAAGTACTAGAGACATTGAAAAAAGGAAAGGTGGTAAATCAGGTGCTATCAGTTGAATTACAGTACTTGAATTTTAAAGAGCTAGGTGACAACAGTCAGATGTTGGGAATAATAACTAAAATATTAACAACATTTCTGGTGGTAGGAAAATCCCAAGATTTTGGCAAGGCAGAATAATATGTCTTGCATACAAAAGGAAGGGAGAAAGATCTAATACAAATGATTATAGGGGCATTACTTTGTTGGACGCGCGTAGATTCATACCGGGATATTAGCAAATGGAATCATAATGTGGGCGGAGTATTCCTCTATACTAACCACTGTGGGTGGGGGCGGTAGAATAACACCCACGGTATCACCTGCCTGTCGCAAAAGGCGACTAAAAGGGGCCCCAGCGGCTCTCAACTGGGGAGCGTGGTTTGGCGATCACGGGGCCCTTAGCTCAGAACTAGTATTGCTTCCACTTACTTGTGACAGGCTCCTCACTTTAATCTATCCTATCCGACCGCCCTTGATCAACTCTTTATTCTTTTCCGACCCCGACGGTATTAAAGCACTCGAGGCCTAGGGAGTATTTCATTTGCATGCCTTTCGTGGCTCTTGTCTTTCTTTGGCCGATATCTTCATTTTTCAAGTGCCGAGTCCCTTCCCTTTTTTTTCTCTGTGATTAGTGTTATAATAGAGGATGGTTGCCTAGTTGTACTTCCTCTTAAAACAATAAACGCCACCACCGCATCACTTACTCCATACTCTCGGTGTACAATTCAGGATTCATAAAATGAATGAAAACCACTGATAATAGGTATAATTTCAACAATAATGGATAAATACATAAAGAGAAAAGGTGGTAAATTATATTTTATAGCTATAGATTTACAGAAAGCTTTTCATTCAGTCAGCAGACGAGCTGTCGCTGGCTAGAATAGGGCTGTCAAATAAAATCATTAATGCCACAGAATAACTGTATACAGAGGTGATATGAACGATTAAAGTAAAAAGGGAGAGTTAATGCCAGGAAATATGTTTTCAAAAATTGTACTAAATTAGGGATGTAAATTACCGTAATACCAATATTGTTCATAATATTTACCAGCGTTTTGGATAATGAAGGGAAGGAAGATAGGACAATCCCAGGTCTGAATACTAAAGAAATTCCTAGTTTGATTTCCGCAGACGATATCCTTCTTTTCCACTAACACCAGACGATATGTAAAGCAGTATTACGAAAAATGCTGAATAAGTTATTGCAGAAAATGGAAGTTGAAAATTAACACTAAGAAAACCAAAGTAATGGTAGGCCTATGTAAAAAAGGAAGTTGGTGGTTAGAAGGTATAGAATCAGAAGTAGTCAATAAAACAGAATGCTTAGAAACTATACTAACATCTAATAAGACGAAAAAATAAGACGAAATAATATGAAAGTGATGGCCGCTCTATCTAGCACGAGATGTTTCGAGAGAAAGATGCCAAATGCTGAATATGAGCTGCATAAAAAATACGAGTGTTTTAAATGCGTTTGTAAAATAAAGAGCATTCTATGAGGCAGAAATATGGGGCAGTGAAGCGCATACTAAAGAACTAGATGTAATCTATATATTAAAAGAATTTACTAAAAAACAGCTTTGGCAAATTCGTCAGTCCGTTCTACTGGACAGATCTGCTTCATTTTGTATTTTATTCTCTCCGGAATTTCCCGCCGGTGAATCATGAAACCTTGATGGGTCTCGAAGTTCATCCAACTTTGAGTAATCATAAAATCAAGTCATTAAATTATCACTCCAATAATTGCAGGCGAAGGCTTACCCTAACCCGCAATACATTCTGTACTTAACTGGTTGCTAAGCGACTAACACTTCCATTTATATTCTGATATAATTATGTGATTTTCATTCTTAGTAATGTCATTGCATGCAGCCATGTTTGATAACTACCTGTCAAGCTAATTCTAATCACGGAAGAATACTATTCTATGATAAATACTCTTTGATTATCTTACCTTTCCCAGATTCCAAATATATTCAACAGATGACATAGCTTTCCTACTAACTTACATACTGCTAAAAGAAAAAAGTCTACGTACAAACAGACCCCGAAGTCACATACACCTTAGACATTATCTGGGAACTCCTATCGAAGGATAACCTAGCTACACTATAGTTCCGTTTCTATGAGTTTCGACTTGACAGTTAACAGGAAGTCAGACATTGGTGCCAATTTCTTACGAGTACAAACAGCTGATTCACGACTGACAACACGAACGAAAATTATATACTCAAATATAAGTCCAGAATTAATTATTCTTTGTATCAACATGCGTAACTCAGATAATATTAACAATAACACATAACATATTTTTAAGATAAGGCTGGTAAGATAAAAATAGATCAAAGTTCGAACATTAAAAAAGCGCGAGAAAATGAAATGACATTTCTACTCACCATCTAGAAGAACTTGCATTGCTGATAGATTCAATTAATCCTAAAGAAGGAAAAAAATCCTACAACGGGCATACGTCACTCATTTCTGAGTCACTATCGACATTGTCATCGTCTGTTGAGGTTTCACTCTCGCTTGATTCTAACGAGATAATAACGTCTTCAACATAATAATCTGTGATACTATCCCTCTCCCAAGCTTCACTTATCTCGGATTGTGTCTCACAACCTTGCTCCAGTCTTCCACACTTACACTGCCTACAGCTTCCCAAAGAAGTTTTCTAACTTCCGAAACTGTGAAGAGTCGATTATGTGCAGGTATATAATCCTTCACTTGGGCACAAATCAGTTATATGGCGTAAAAATTGCAATGGTATTGTGAAAGGTGAATTGCTTTATGCCCATGCCTCCTGGCTATTTCATCCAATACGTAAACTGGGTAATAGGGCTTGTTTTGTTTCACAAGTTGCATGAGATCCCACCTCCCTCATGTCATCACAAACCGAAATATTGTGCTCCTTCAACCACTCATTCCACTCGTTCTTTCTAGCCGCCATTGTGGGTGCTTTGTCAAGAATGACTGAGTGAATATTAGAGTAAGCAAAGCTTTATCTGACCCTATAATCATTTATAGGGAAATTCCTCAAGGCAGTATTGTTATACCTTTATGTCTTCAAATAAATAATATGAGTAAAGAAGTGGAATCAGAGATAAGGCTTTTTGCGGATGATGTTATTCTGTATAGGGTAATAAATAAGTTACAAGTTTGTGAGAAACTGCAAAATGACCTCGATAATGTTGTGAAATAGACAGTAGGCAATGGTATGTTGATAAACGGAGTTAAAATACAGGTTGTGAGATTCACAAATAGGAAAATTCCTCTCAGATTTTATTACTGCGTTGATGGGGTGAAAGTTCCTTTTGCGGATCATTGTAAGTACCTAGGTGTTAGTATAAGGAAAGATCTTTATTGGGGTAATCACATAAATGGGATTGTAAATAAAAGATACAGATATTTGTACATGATTATGAGGGTATTTAGGGGTTGTAGTAAGGATGTAAAGGAGAGAGCATATAAGTCTCTGATAAGACCCCAACTAGAGTATGGTTCCAGTATATGGGACCCTCACCAGGATAACTTGATTCAAGAACTGGAAGAAATCCAAACAAAAGCAGCTCGATTTATTCTGAGTGATTTCGGACAAAAGAGTAGCGTTACAAAAATATTGCAAATTTTGGACTGAGAAGACTTGGGAGAAAGAAGACGAGCTGCTCGACTAAGCGGTATGTTTCGAGCTGTCAATGGAGAGATGGTGTGGAATGACATCAGTAGACGAATAAGTTTGTGATGTCTTTAAAAGTAGGAAAGATCACAATATGAAGATAAAGTTCGAATTCAAGAGGATAAATAGGGGTAAATATTCATTTGTAGGAAAGGGAGTTAGGGACTGGAATAATTTACCGTGGGAGATGTTCGATACATTTCCAATTTATTTGCAATCATTTAAGAAAAGAATAGATAAAAATACCTGAGCGACTGCCCTAAATGCAGATCAGTAATAATTGATTGTGAACTGAGAAAGCCCCCTAAAAGAACTGAGCACAATTCAACACACAGCTGGCAGCACGAGGTTTCAATAAACAACAGATCGACAACACTGGTAACCGGAACTGGAGTCTAACGCGCTCTATCGGACCGGTCGGCTGCCTATGATTGGCTGTTTATTAATTCACTTAGCCTCCGCCAAAAGGCAGCGCTCAAATGTCAAGTCGAAACACATAAGAACTGAACTACAGAAAGAGTGAAAGCTATGTATCTTAAAAAAAAAATTCTCTGCCTGGCAAGAAACACTCCTTCGAGACAAATCTATGAGCTCACAAGAAAACCGTTCTGTATAGAAGCACTGCCATAAAAAATACCATTGCCTTCTACGACACAGTACCAGGCTTTATATAAAGAACTGCAGGATAAAAAAGCGAATATATAAATTATATAAACAGACGCATGATGACGTCAGAATGGATGAATTCTGACAACGAACATACGACATACTACAATGCGCTTCTTATTAAATGTTCATAAAACCACTGAAAAAGGCAGGCAAGACAATATGACTAAAGGCGAGTTATCCGAGCTGCGGAGCAACAAGGGTCCTCTAGTAAGTAATAAATTATCCGAGAATGTACAGCTAATAGTGGAGTTAGAACGCAGATATACCTAGAAAGGTAATACAATTTTTGTTAACGCTTATTTTTTATTTTCACAATTTTGTTTTACGTCGCACCGACACGTATTATGGCGACGATTGAATAGGAAAGAGCAAGGAGTGGGAAGGAAATGACCGCGGCCTTAGTTAAGATACAGCCCCAGCATTTGCCTAGTGTGGCAAACCATCTCTAGGGCTGCCGAGAGTGGGGTTCGAATCCACTACCTCCTGAATGCAAGTTGATAGCTACGTGACTCAAACCGCCCGTCCACTTGCTCAATATGGTTTAGATTTAGAAGGGGAAAGGAGAGGAAAATATTGAATTTAGCATACCAGCACCAGATGAAACATTTAGATGATGATCACTCGCTAATGAAAGTTAAAATGATGCTTGACAGAATAGGAATGGGAGACTGTTTTGCTAGTGGCTTTACGTCGCACCGACACAGATAGGTCTTATGGCGACGATGGGACAGGAATGGGCTAGGAGTTGGAAGGAAGTGACCATGGCCTTAATTAAGTTACAGTCCCAGCATTTTCCTGGTGTGAAAATGGGAAACCACGGAAAACCATTTTCAGGGCTGCCGACAGTGGGGTTCGAACCCACGATCTCCCGGATTCAAGCTCAAAGCTGCGCGCCCCTAACCGCACGGCCAACTCGTCCGGTGGGAGACTGTTGGGATAAAGATATTCAGAATGAAGATAAGAAGCTGAGCAAGATAGTAACGATTAGAGTGAATGATATTGAGAAGCAGATGATTATGGCAAAATGTAAGACTAAAAGAGCATAATTTTAATTCTGTGAAATGATCAAAAAAGTCAATTAAAAAAATAAAGAAAGAAAGAAAGGCTTACAAATAGACATGTGTGGTGTGGTGGCTAATGAGGAAATATGTGTATAAGAACAAAGGTCAAAGAGAGAAACATGACGAAAATCGTTGTCTATTCTGTGGAGAAACAAAGCAAGAGGCGCATCTGTTGAGAGTATGTAGAGAGAGTCACGAACTTAGGGTTAAATATGCGAGAAGTGAATATAGAACAAAATTAGAAAAAAAGAATCCCATACAATTGTTACATTTTTAAATAAAGGTGGGATTGCACTGGACAAAACAGGAATTTTTCTGCATTTAAAAAAATATGTGGCAAAAGAAAATAAGAGAAAATAAAAAAGCACCAACGAAAAAAAATGAACAGGAGTTGCCATTATATTCTAGTCGGATTGAAGGACAGAAAGAAGTCCATTTAAAACTCAATGTTCCACGATGTCGGCAGGATCTCTGGTGACACATTGGGTTTTTATTCAACAAAATTAATTTAAAAAACTCAGTCATAGGTCGCCTAATAGAGTTGTGGTTTCATTGCCATCTGGTGGAATAAAACGGAACATCGAAACTGACATATAGTGTTAAGTCATCAGGCCGAAGGCTGACTGGATCCTCAAATAGCACCATCAAAGGTTATGCAGTTTCAAGGAAACAGAAAACCCCCCTAGCGGTACAATAAAGAGGCGTACTAAGCAAGATGAGGAGTGAGGTAGTTTGCCATTGCTTTCCTCACTGAACCAGACACGACTAAATTTGAATAGCACTTTTCTCAACATCCAGACGCACAGGCCGTGCTCCGATTGGCATTACTCGCACTGCCCATACCTCAGTAGCTTCTATTAGCTGCAATCGCTTAAGTGCGGCCAGTATCCAGTAATCGGGAGATAGTGGGTTCGAGCCCCACTGTCGGCAGCCCTGAAGATGGTTTTCCGTGGTTTCCCATTTTCACACCATTCAAATGCTAGGACTGTACCTTAATTAAGGCCACGGCCGCTTCCTTCCACTTCCTAGACCTTTCCTATCCCATTGTCGCCATAAGACCTATCTATGTCGGTGCGACGTAAAGCAAATAGCAAAAAAGTAGCTTCTATCTACTCTTACTCCTCCTCCTTCTCCACCTCCTCTTATTTGTGGCATTTTTCCCATTCCATTGGTGTCTGTACTTCATATGGATCTGTCTCAGTGTTACGGTCGAATACATTCCCTGAAACTAAATTTATGCGGAGGGATATATTCACTATTGCGTATTTCTGTGACGGTTAGTAATGTGGAGCGTTGTGTGTATATGAAGAGAAGTGTATTAAGACGAAGGCAAACACCCCACCCTCAAACCAAAGGAATTAACCATTCGCAGTTAAGAATCCTCAGTTCGGCCAGGAATCGAACCCGGGGCCTTCTGAACCTAAGACCAGTATGCTGACCATTCATCCAGTATCAGTAGCTTCCATACTGTCACAGCTATAAGTGAGAATGAGCCTTCAGTGAAAGCCATATTTTGCTCTGACCTGTGCTAAGAGAAAAATGAAAAAACATTGTTGAATCCATCACGAAATAGCCACAAGTGAGGGGGTAACCTAAGTGGCGTTAAATCAAAATACCTGCACGTGATAGCTGAGGCTATAGTATTATTATCAATCAGTTACTACTGATCTGCATTTAAGGCAGTCGCCCAGGTGGCAGATTCCCTATCTGTTGTTCCCTTGCGCTTTTCTTAAATGATTGCAAAGAAATTAAAAATTTATTGAACGTATCCCTTCGCAAGTTATTCCTGTCCCTAATTCCCCTTCCTAGAAACGAATATTTGCCCCATTTTGTCCGCTTGAATTCCAACTTTATCTTCATATTGTGATCTTTCCTACTTTCAAAGACACCACTCAAACTTATTAGTCCACTATCATCATTCCACTCTACTGACAGCTCGGAACATACCTCTTAGTCCAGCAGCTCGTCTCCTTTCTCCCAAGTCTTCCAAGCCCAAACTTTGAAACATTTTTGTAACGCTACTCTTTTGTCGGAAATCACCCAGAACAAATCGAGGTGCTTTTCTTTGGATTTTTTCCAGTTCTTGAATCAAGTAATCCTGGTTAGGGTCCCATACACTGGAACCATACTCTAGTTGAGGTCTAACCTATTTACCCTCTCCTTTACATCCTTGCTACAAACCCTAAACACCCTCATAACCATGTGCAGAGATCTGTACCTTTTATTTACAATCCCATTTATGTGATTACACCAATGTTCCTTCCTTATAATAACATCTAGGTATTTACAGTCATTCTCATAAGGAACGTTCACCCCCATTAACGCAGTAATTAAGCCTGAGAGGACTTTTCCTACTTGTGAAACTCACACCTGACTTTTAACCCCGTTTATCATTATACCATTGCCTACTGTCTATCTCACAACATTATCGAGGTCATTTTGCAGTTGCACACAATCTTGTAACTTATTTATTACTCTGTACAGAGTAACATCATCCGCAAAAAACCTTATTTCTGATTCCATATCATAACATAAAGGTCCAATTATACTGCCTTGAGGAATTCCCCTCTTAATTATTACAGGGTTAGATAAAGCTTCACCTACTCTAATTCTCTGAGTTCTATTTTCTATGTATTAACAAATACATCACAATTGGGAAATATCCCGGCGGCATTTATCACTTACAGTACTGTGATAATAAAGTAAAATTAAAACATAATTACACAGCAACAACAACAACAACAAGAGTACAACAAGCAATTCCATGGAAAGAAAATATTACAAGAAATACTGCTAGTTTAACATTCTAAATCCAGCATCATCATAAACAAATTGCCCGGCTCCATGGCTAAATGGTTAGCGTGCAGGCCTTTGGTCACAGGTGTCCCAGGTTCGATTCCCGGCAGGGTAGGAATTTTAACTATCATTGCTTAATTTCGGAGGCACAGGGGCTGGGTGTGTCGTCTTTATCATCGATTCACCTCATCACGACGCGCTGGTCGTCTACGGGTGTCAAATCAAAAGATCTGCAACTGGTGAGCCGAACGTGTTCTCGGACACCCCAGGCAGTAAAAGCCATACGCCATTTCAAAAACAAATTCACACACATCTTAAGTATTTCCAGTGCTTTACACTACGCCTAGTAATACTACCGGTTGACCTTCCCACTAGCTTAACATTACAACACCATCATATACAAATTCACACGTACCTTAATTAATTCAGATGCCTTCATACTACAATTTACAGTGGGTTGAGCGTTGCATTAAAATAAGACATCACTACATAGAAATGTACACACAATTTACAGAATGCTGGAGTCTATCCTTGAAGCATATTACAGTTTTGGGAAATGGCTCTAAGACAGATTCATGTAATGCATTCCAATCATCAATTCCCCGATTTACAAACCAATACTTACAATAGTTTTTTTTCGATCTACCGTTTACTTTATGCGAATGATCTGTTCTGCTTATGCAACAGGGCTTTTCTAGTCGACTGTTCAACTCTCCCCAAGCTGGCTTATTCGTGTTGACATTATACATGGCACATAACCATGTTCGTTTCCTTCTAGTCGCCAGTGTCTCCCAACTTTTTCTATCGTACTTGTCACACTACCTCTAGGATTGAAATTATTAAGCACGAATCTTGCAGCCTTTCCGTTGTACCATCTCAAGTTCTTTAATGAGTCCTGCTTCCATACTGCACCCATCAGACGAGTCTGATTGGCTGATTTTATTAATTATATTTAATAACGAATAATAATAGTCAGATAGGTCAAGACAAGGACAGCATTAGGATTTTCAAGTAGACAGCGCATGAGAACAAAGCTTCAATAGAAGCCCACGCTTCCTTTCTTCTCTAAAAATAAATTGTTATCTCCAGAACACCTGCTGTTGCATCAGCTTTGGAAATTACGCAGCAGTAATGGAAAAATACTGGTAATGAGGGAGACAGAAAATCACGGTCATAACTACCTGAATTCCCTTGATTTGGAATAGACCCGTCCATACAGTTGAATAACGTAATGTGTGCTCCAAACAGATCACTGAATTCAAATATTTTCAAAAGTAGCGCGACAAAATTGTATGTAGCTCATTAACAATCCAGGTCAATAATTAATGAAGATTGTGTCACAATAGGATGTCAATATTAACTGAAATAATTCTTGACCAACTTAATGGCTTATTGGAAATAAATTGAAACATTTGCGTACTCAGATATTGGGTAGTAACAAGAGTGGAAAGCCCCTGCCAGTGTGGAGTTCGGCTCAGTAGCGTAGAACGAGATATAGTCCAGCTAACGCCAACGATACTGTGAGATAAATTACGAACAGTTCTACGATCACGCTGCATTACGGTGGTAACAAGCAACTATGGAAATTTTGCGTGCAAGGCATTTCATCTTTTGAGTAAATTTATTTCGGAGCTACGCTAGCGCTGACCAGTTGGGATTTTTGTGTGTCAAAATTAGTATTCTTACGCCGATAAGTGTGCCAACCACCCTCGAGAAGCAGTTTTCCGCTTTCAGTCAGCATCCGGAGTGTCATTGTGACCAGACGTGTTTTAGTCTTCGCTCCATCTTCGGATAAAGTTGCAGTGAGCTAAGTGTATTCACTAATTTATTTAGGTGAAATCAAGTTTTATAAGTACAAGCTGTATTGGAAAGTGTTTATAATCATACTATTGAGATGATTAACATATCAACATATTTTATAATGTTCAATCTACGTATTGTTGAAGTGAAACTTGAAATTGCACAATAGTTACATCACGTATAACATGACTGTAATGTGTTGGCCCGTAAGAGAAGCTTGACGTTCTAATAGGCACGGAACTGTAATTCAGTGGAGAATATCTTTGCCTGCTACTGGGAGCAGTCATTTACTGGTTAGAACGCTGTGCGGGGAAGGACATACATTCTCTCTCTACCAGGAATTTAGGTCGAAGGGGTGCTGTTTTGTAAAAGCACAGGGAGAGCAGATACCGCGAGAGATTTCACTGCACCAGAAGTAAACTTGAACGAGCGCCCAGCACGGTGCTGATCTTATGTTACCAGGCATTTGAGCACTGTGTAAGCTGTATATATTATAAATGTTTAGTGTTATAACAAGTTGTTTATATCAGTGTTATCATCAAGAGAAAACGTGTGCAAATGTGTTAATACTGGTGATAATTAGTACGTAAGCAAATATGGATACTGGAAGAATGAAGATTGGGATAAATATGTCTGTCATGAATCTATAAACCACCATGACCGCTTCGAGTGATGGGTGACGAGAGGTGCTAATAATGTGAGTACCAATCTCATATTACTTGTAGAATCTAAAGCTTTTCTTTAATAAATTATCTAGATGTAAAAAAAGGTGCGAGTGATTAGTGTAAAAAGGGCCCGAGAACACAGCCAGATATTTTGGGTAATTTGTTTCATGATCAGTGTAGCTATTATTATTATTATTATTAATATCATGTGTAATATAGGCAGGAAGTACAGTTTTATCCTCTTGTGCCGTCTAAAGTACATTTATTTTTGAGGTAATTAAAATGATTGGCTTTTGTATATTTGCATTATTATTATTATTATTATTATTATTATTATTATTATTATTATTATTATTATTAGTAATTCATATGTACACGTATTTTATTTGTTAAATGCAGATGGGGATACCGTGGTATATGAATGATGAATTTAATTAATGCGGAAACCACATCCATGAGAGTTACTGTCAAAAATTTTGGTTGGCTGACGGTGACGAATATATATTTTTTTGGTTGCAGCAAGTACCATAATTAAACAGTTGGGTGGTCAGCACTAGTATTTAATTTCTGTTAGAGTAGTTAAAGTGCTGTTGAGCAAAAGACGCGATGTTGGGTGACGGCAATATGTTTGATATGTTGAAAGGTCCATATATAAGATGATAAAGTGATACACGACGTTATTTGCTAAGGAAAAATTAGAAATATGGTGAACATATTCCGTAGGTTGACTGGGAATAAAGGTATCCAGCGTGACAGCTGAGATGTAAATGAATACAGGCAGATTGGAGTGGATATGACTTCATATTGAGAAATATAGTGGGAAAATAAACCAGTCAAAGATAATATATGTTTCGAAAGGACCAAATGACGTTTATGCTATTTACCTGTGACACAATATCGCTTATTGAGATAGAAGTTATACACGTTTGATTGCAATTTCAATATTATGTTGGCAACAGTGAACACCCAATTGAGTTATTGTGAATGCTTGCTAGGGCTCGCTAGTAGGAACTACTTTCGTTGAACACCACGAATGATGATGATGATGATGATGATTATTATTATTATTATTATTATTATTATTATTATTATTATTATTATTATTATTATTATTATTATTATTATTGGGAATATTTTTTTCATTTTTTGCCACGATCCTTATTGGCATTATTAGGTGCATTTCTATTACACTGTCATGGCACTCTATGGTGTATGGACCACAGGAAATTACTCAGAGTTGTGGTCAAATTTCAGCGAAATATAATCAGTTGGACGCTGGAATAAACCAAAAATTTGGTGTGAGGCTAACGATATGAGGAGTTTTCAATGTATATTTTATGTATATATTAACACTAATTTATGCATTAGGTTTTTGTTTTTGGCTGTGTATCTCGCGTGGTGTACATAGTAGAGTAATTTAGAAACTATTTATTTTCAAGTGGGAGAATATATTCTCTCCGAATTAATTTGAGTTAAAGTAGGATAGACACTCGCACACATGGTAAAGCAAAGTTTTAGATTTTCATACAGCAACAACAAATCCCATAGCTTGAGTTACATGTTACTGAATTCTAAGGTTTAAAATTAACGTTTATGGTACTTTGTAAAGAACATGTTATAAATCATGAACTGCATATGGGAAGTCAGTAACAATTTCATTCAGATCAATGTTATTATTATAATTAATGTCATAAAACCTGTTTTTGGAAAAATGATGTTTACGCCTTTACACAGTGGATCAGTTATTTCGTTGAATTATAATCTATCATGGCAAATATTGTTTTATAAATTAAAATTCAGTAAACTCTATCAATGAAACTTGGTTACCAGTGGTATAAATTGTTGTAATATGAATGTTCTGAAGTACCAGCTACGTACACGTAATGGTCTGTGAGGATGGTGGATTAATAGTGACTACATTTTCGTGTCAGAATATTATTATGAGTATTATTATTAGTAGTAGTAGTAGTAGTAGTAGTAGTAGTAGTAGTAGTAGTATTGGTTATCATTATTTTAGTAGCTCACCAGTGTAATTCACAGGTTATTTGGAAGGCCTAATGAGGCATAATATCAATCATTTTAGACAGTCAGTTGTGGATTCAGTAAGGAAATGGGGAATTTAATTGTAATTTAATTAATTCAATATTAACATTTATATATTTTTTACGTAATTGATCAAATGTTTTGTTATCAACAATATTGAATTTGGTGAACAGTTATTAGTATTCTTAATGATTTATTTATCGATAGCAACCAAAAAATTAATTTAATAAAATTTATTATTATTATTGTTATTATTATTATTATTATTGTTGTTGTTGTTGTTGTTTTAATTACATTTTCATTTTGGTTTTCCAAAGTTTAATACAGGCATTTGTGAGACATTGTGGAGACATTTATAAGTTCTTTTAAACAATTTATAATGCATTTCAGTAATATCATTAATTTTATTAATTAATTATTATCAACATGTTTATTTATTTACATATCTTAGAAATATTTATTGTCTTATATTAAGTTCGATAGATGACAAATAGTATTCCGATGATTAATTTGAGTTAACCACAAATAATTTCATTCACATCATCATCATTATTATTATTATTATTAACATTATTCCTATTATTATTGTTATTTTATTGATCCACCTGTTATTTTATATGAACATTACTATTCTGGTAATGTGTACAATTACACTGGTATCTTGGAATTTGATAAACAAATCTGGTAATTAATATTTGATATAAAAAATTAAATAATTAATTAAAAATATTTTTTGAAATAAATTAATGAAGTGGTCATGTGTGTTATTAAAGAAAATATTTTTTCTTTTACGGTCTCATAATGTAATGACATGCTATCAACAAAAATTTATTTCACATTAATTAACATTTTATAAAATTATCTTCACTTTTCTTGATTTTATCAATAAAATTTTATATACACATTTTAATTGAAATCAGTCTGTGTCGTAATTAACATAGTGAGTAGTTTTCCCAAATGCACTATCCTTATGCATCCCTATTCGACGACTTGGGACTAATCGCGCCTGAGAAGAGGATCTCATACACCTTCGGTAAGTATATTTTTTTAGGGCAGCCGTGGCAACATTTGACATCCAGTCAACACCGAAGGAACTCTAGAAGGGTGCAATACGACTACTCCATATTCCAGTACTAGCCAAATGAGTGATACGAAATCCACGCACCACTACGTGAAAAAAGACTATGTTCTCTGGTAGAATTGCAGTGCAACAGCACGCCATGGCTTGCATTTTACTCCTCTGCTGAATTTCATACCATAATTCTATAAATTGTCGCCATCCTAGACTGAATAATGAAATCATTATAAGGACATTACTTAAGGTAGTAATGCCTGAAACGACACCTGTCCCGCCTCGAGTCTCCTGACGACCGGAACACTCTCATGACATCAATAGTGTGAGTCCGCTTGGCATATCTCAGGCTTAAGAATTAAGTGTGATTTCGCCCTAGAAAAATCACTTATTTTCTCGATTTCCTGCACTTTAAACTGGGGCTTTTCGTATACCACAATGCTTTAATATTCTCTAAAAGAGTTCTCCGAATGGTCCCGATCCACAACGCACAACGAGAGTTCATAGCTTGCTTTCAGAAAAGAAGATTGTTCTTGAATTGATATTTCGCCCAAAGAGATTGTGAGATCGTATCTCACAAAATCCGTATGTCACGATGGCCAACGAGATTATTAATCGATTTTTCACGCATGCAGACACGCTATTTCAAAACCTGAGCATAGTGGGTTCAATACATACTTACTGTACCCAATAGGGGGATGAACCAAGGACTACATGATATAAATAAGAAAGTCTATTTCATTGTCTGTGGAGGAAATCCGCTGGAGTACGAAGCTCAGGATGCTAGTAAGTGTCATCCAAGCTATCCTCATAGCAGGATAGGGAGATACAGAGGAACGAACCAGGAGTGGCTTAATTCAGTCACGAGCCCTCAGACAGCGGAGAGAGTGTATTATCTCTACTGAGCGAATTCTCAAAAGCCATCGCAAAACAGTAGGATCAACAGCGACTCTGTTGCTAGCATTTCAATTACCCGACCCATATGTGCCCACTGTCGACATTTGTCGACGTTAATATCTGAATATTGTCGATCTTATATCTGTAAACCGGAAGAATATTTTGAGGTGCATTGTTTACAGTTCATTGTTTGATACTGCACAGCACAAAAACAAGAAACACTCGGTTTCGCGCCTTATCGCGTGGCCGTATATGATATACCATTCCGTATACAGTAAAGGGGATGACGCTTCCGTCGCGGTGAGTAATATTTTCTTATAATATTGTTACAGTGGAAAGTAAGATCGGACTGTTGTGTTAAACGTAACAACAAAACATACCTTTAACAGATTTTGAATTCATTTATGGCGATTTATAGTTGCTTTTGACTAGCAGAGCACAAAATTTCCACGTCGACATATGTCGACAGTGGGCGCTAATGGGACTGCCTCAGTACTGATATAGAATTTTCAATTATTCTTCTCAGACTGACCGTCGAGCAGATCATAAGCATCCTGGAGAAATCACAAGACATCCTAGATGCTAATATATGCATAGAACCACCTGAAAATGCTTTCCATTGTGACGGGGATTAGCGATGATGATGATGATGATGATGAGTCATGTGGAGATATAAACAAACTTTCTTGTAATCAACTCCGGGCTGGTGTTGAACTAGTGTGTACAAAAATAAGTGAACTTTACCGTTTGACCCCAAACGGCAAAGAGGAAAATTTAGACCCTCTCGGCTTCACACGGTACATCGTTAGGGCATATATCTGATCTTGTGCCGCTACGCGTCCTAACGCAGGAAGACCGAGTACGAAATTATCTTCACGCGTATTGCCGGAAGTGCGTTTCGATGGGGTAATCCATTACCTCGAAACAAGAGGGAAGCAGCTGCGGTGCGCTCAATGTGGTAAAGCTGCCAGGAAACAGTGCAAAAAATTTAACGTTGGCTGCCACGGCCTTTGCTTCGAGGCATTTCACTCACGCTAAACCAGACTGGATGGCGAAAAGAAGAGTGTAACTTCAAAATACACACTAAACTATTTTGAAGTTCTACTCGTAACTTTCCTTTTTTGTTATTTTCAAAGTGATCATACTTGCTTAAAATTTGGTGTTGTGTGTATAACAAAACTACAAACATACGAATATAGTCCTTTTATTTTGAAACAGTGTGCATTCTAAACTGAGAAAAAACTGTTCCTCATTTATGTTTTGAATCACATATTTTGTAATATTTTGTGCTTATTCAACACTTGTGTGACTAATATTTACTAAGTGATTAATTATTACATTCATATGAGCTTAGATTGCGAAGAAAAGTTCCTTTATTGAGCATGTCTTTTACTCTACCCGTCCATGCTCACTGTCGACATATGTCGACACGGTAAATCTCCGCGAAAATATGTTAATGGAACCTAAAATCATCATAACCCTTTCATTTAGATTACAAACAATTGCACTTACGAAATATATCGCAATATTCCACAGAAAAATAATTTGGGCAGATATGGGTTAACTACTATGACGTGAGACATGAAGTCAGAAAGTCAGGATATTAATATCTGAATGTATAAGGACCATTTGCATGCTCTGTTATATTACAAATTATGCGAATAGGTACTTTTGTGTTACATAACAGTGGAAATTTCCACGAGCCATCTGGCTATCGTCCAACAGATACTTCAGACAGGGGATTCACCTCGAGAAGAAAATGTTGCTATGCTCATAATTCGTTAATTTACGACAAGATCCTTTACAGGCCGGTCTCAAACTACATCTAATAATATTGGCTACCTGACCACTGCACTCTTTCATTCGTAACACCCCGTGGATAGGCGTTATCCAGATTTGTGGTGGAGAGATCATCCAGGATTACGCCATGTTTTCATCGATGTCATAAAAAAGGTCCTAATCACCTTTTCCACACAACCACTAAACCATTCTATCTCGTGCGAGACAGACGTATGACAGGTCTCGTGAAAATTTTTCCTTTGTCAGATTTATTTATAAGGACACTGTGAGGGTGAAACATTATTTGATTGAGGTAGAGTAATTTATCAGTACCGGTAAAGTAGTCGTGTGCGCGTACGGATTATTTGATCAACTTTATACACGAGCTCAGAACAGTATTATTCTTATTATTATTATTTAGATATTATAAGAGTTTACTAAAACGTCTTTGGCAAATTCGTCTGTCCGTTCTACTGGACCGATTTGCTTCACTTCGGTCTTATTCTCACCGGCATTACCTGCCGGTGAATTGTGAGACGTTGATAGGTCTTTAAGTTCAGTCAACTTTGATTGATCATAAAATCAAATCTATTTAAATGATCACATCAGTAATTGCAGGCGAAGGCTTACCTTTACCCGCAATACAATTTGTACTTAGTAGGTTGTTAAGCGACTAACACTTTTTCATCCTAGAAATGGCATTTCATGCAGGCATGTTTGATTACCATCTGTCAAGCCAGAGAGTATACACTTCCTCAGATCACGGAAGAATACCATTCCCTGCTAAATACTCTCTCTCTCTAACCTTTCCCAGCTTCCAAATATATTCAGCAGATGGCAGAGCGTTCCTAAAAATGTCTACGTACAAACAGACCCCATCATAACATACGCCTGAGACAATATCTGAGAACACCTTGCGAAAGGATAACTAGCTAAATGATAAAGAGTGAAGGCCATGTATCTTTAATTTCTCCGCCTGGCAAAAAGAAAACCCGCTCCTTCGAGACT
Organism: Anabrus simplex; assembly: GCF_040414725.1. Lineage (NCBI taxonomy): Eukaryota > Metazoa > Arthropoda > Insecta > Orthoptera > Tettigoniidae > Anabrus > Anabrus simplex. The sequence goes on along the minus strand of NC_090267.1, from coordinate 325,101,069 downwards.
AGCCTATGAGTTCACAAGACAGCCGTTTTATACAGAAGAACTCCGATTAAAAATACCATTGCCTTCTACGACACAGTACCAAGCTTTATATTAAGATCTGCGGGATAAGAAACCTAATATTTGGAGAGTTTTACCAAACAGACACGGCATGATGACGTCAGAATGGATGAATTCTGATTACCAACTCGGCATAACATGATGCGCTTCTTATTAAATTTTCATAAAACCAATGAAAAGTGCAGGCAAAACAATATGACTACGACAGGCATATCAAGACGAGTTATCTGACCTATTATAACGGATGTTGCAGAGCAGTATGAGTCCTCCAGTTATTATTATTATTATTATTATTATTATTATTATTATTATTATTATTATTATCAATCGAGATAAAGAGAGTGATACTAGTTTGAGCTGTCATCATTACAGCAGGAATATGCGCAGGGTTAGACACTGCGACACGTAACTAAATGAACTACATAACCTTATCTCGAGACATTGAATCAGGGACACCTGTTCCGTAAAGTGCGCCGTAAATGATCCGACCATCGTGGAAATCTACCTGGAGGAGCTGAAGAACTAAGGACTACCAATATGGATCTCCCGACGTGAACGGGGGCATTCGAGTGCTGAGGCTGAGTAAAACTATATTTTAAAGCAGGACATGTAGCATGACAGGTTTTCCTTTAAAAATGCATACAAGACAGTAAGATTAAAAGAATATGTACAATATGGACCTATACGATTTACAGCATTAGGACCAAAAGGAAAATAACTTTAAATGTGGATTGGTGGATATTTAATCCATTCAATTGCTTCTGGATTGGATGCATGAAGATTTTCCAAGGACTCAGGAAACATATTATATAGAGGGCACTCCTGTACGATATGCTTGATGGTTTGCACTACCTATCCACAGTCACAACGAGGCGAGTCTATCCAGCCCCACTGATGTAAGGTTGCACCGGTTCGGGGAGTGCCACATCGAATTCTGTTCAGTCGTGACCAGATAGCCCGAGGGAGATGAAATTCAGTTAGTTTTATGGTGCGGTCATGGATTTCAATCAGACCACGAGGTGGATATTTAGACCATTCATCCTTCCATATATTTTTGGGGTCAAACCTAGTTGAAGTAAGTTTTATAGCCGTCCTGTAGGCTGGTTTTCGTGGTTGCAGCCTGGATGTAGTGATTTGGTTGACATCTTGGTGGACTGGGAGAACGTCATTCTTCATTGTTCTACCCCACAGACGGACAAAAGCTTGCTGTCTCCTGATGTGAGGAGGAACAATATTACTCAGTACAGGTAGCCAGTGAGATGGAGTGCAGTGCAGAGTACCAGAGATTATCCTCATTGTCTGGCGGAGTTGGATATCAATCAGTTGGCAATGGAAAATTCATAGAACAGACACTCTTCTGTTATTCAGGATCATATCACGCACTTGTTCAATATTGGTGTTAGTTACGGCTGCAGATGAACGCCCGGATCTTTCCTCATCCTTCACGCTTGTAGAATCCCTTTTGAACTGATCAATCCACTGGTAAACACTTCGCTGTAGCAAAACATTGTCCCCGTATTGTACTGAAGGTCTTCTATGAATTTCCGCTCCTGGTACACCCTCAGACCACAAAAAAACGGATTACGGAACGCTTTTCTTCCTTGGTGCAAACAGAGAGTGACGAAGCCATTTTCACGCCGCAACAGCGCAAGCTGTACTGATCTGATAACGCTGAAACCTACTACAAACGTAGACAACGGTACCATCTAGCGGCTGGTGAGCACACAACGCCATAGGGCCAACCTAAAGGCAATTAGAGCAAAATTGCAAATACCTATTGACTTGCCTACGTTTCAGCACTCTAATGGCCATGATAGGAATATTCCTTGCACTTGTGTTCCGTCTTACCCTCGGTAACATAATAATTCACAAACATTTTCCCTTTGTCAACTTCCAGAAATATGACTTTGCGTCATATTATTCGTTCTGTATTCATTCGGATAGATTTGGTTTCATTTTCAACTGTCACCAAGAGGCACTAAACCTTTATTTTAGCAGATATTTTGATTTATTGGCTATTCGTTGTACTGTAGTTAGCTTCTACCCTTCTCCTTCCCTTGCCCATAGCAAGGACCGAACGCGATCCTGAGCAAACACTGGAGCACTTAAGGGCGGTAGGATGACGGGTGTAATAAATACAAACGTGTATGCATACATACCTACTACATACCTGCATTTCAGCGTTCAGTCTGCAAGTATGTGAATTTAATCTGCTAAACGCCTCACCAGTCCTTTATTTCTAACCAGCATTGTGGCCTTGTTTAGTTTCGTACATTTATATTTAAATCATTAGAGACTGGGTCGAACCATCGTCGCCTTGATATGTCTCTACTTATCTTGCCTTCCATGACCGAGTCCATTATTCTCCTACATAGCCTAGATAGATAGATATGTGATTATATTATTCGTTCTGTATTCATTGGGATAGATTTTATTTTCAACTGTCACCAAGAAGTACTAAACCTTTATTTTAGCAGGTATTCTGATTTTTTATTCGTTGTAGTTTGTTCTTCCATTCACCTCAGATGTCCCCACCAACGAAGCCGTTATTATTGTACCGGGCGGTACACCTCCGCTCCGCTAATTCAAACATTGCGCCAGTTGAAACTCCTCTACTGGAGGAAGCCTGAACTTTAACTACAGTGTTAATTCCCTAGTTTCTCAGAAGATGTCCCTACTTGTAAATTTTGAAGAGTTCTGAACGGTGTCTTTTTCGATTTAGTTTTGTTTTCTCAGTAGTGAGAAGTGTGAACATTCTCTTCTAGACGGCACTACTGAAGAAATACAACGGTGCACCCTAGTGCGTAGTGAAAGAACTTTTTTTTTTTTTTTTTTGAAAAATTTTAGTATGCATAAGTTTGTTCCTTATTAAATTTCTTTCAGCTTGTGTTTAAGTTGGCAACGTTAACCCTTTCTTTCTGCCAGTTTTGAAATTGGCCAATCATAAATTTCTGTAATTAATTTTCCACCAATCCTGGTTTTCTTCTTCACTTCTGACATGTAATCTTTTGGTCGTCCAATAAAAGGCTTGTGGGCGGGGGTTCTCATTCCTGAAAGGTCTCGAATGTTCCGCGAGGGTATATAAACTGCTGATTTTCGGGTCTCTGGACCACTTCAGGAACATCTATCAGTGTGTAAATTATGTAGCAGGGGGCGGGTAGCGCCTCTTTCATCGGGCAGCGGTTCATCAATAAGGTAATGGCCTTTTCATAACTACTTTCTTGCTAGCTCAGCAGTTTAACCCTCGGGGCGGGTTCGAAACTTGTATCATGTAATTTTCCTTAAAATGTAAAAGACTCTTGATTTAAATTCTGCCTCTGTAACTACAAATTGGGATAGAGAGTGCCTACCCTCTCGAGCTCCCTTTCATATTGTTCTTGAGGTGACTACGTTTCCTCAACCAGTTTTCTTCGTTTCGAAATGTAATAAGTTTTCCTATCGTGTCACCTCTTTAGTATGGGATTAGCCCTTGCATTAACGGCCTAGTGTCAAGTAGGTTTTAAACAAAATGTATTAGGAGTGCAGTTTCGCCTCCTCTCAAGTTGGTATACTTGGAGGCCATGTAATTGTCCTGTTTCTTCACTGAATAGGCCTCAGTAGGTTGGGTATTTTTACCCCTGTGTTATTGTAATTGGAGGACAGCTTAAAGGTGGAGTTCGGTGTGGCCTTTGATAGGCTTGAATTTTGAGAGCGGGTTTGCTCTTTCTTAAAAGTTGATTTTGTGTGCCTCGAGGAGGCTTTATTAGGTAATTGGGAGCTAGTGCTCCTGGGCATGATTGGGAGTTTCTGCCCCTTTGTCGAATCTTGTATTTGGGTAAAGTTGGGCTTACTGCTCAAGAATTGTGTGCCTGGCTCTCGGAGCCCTAATCCTGTAACACTGTAATTGAACATTCTCGATTTGTTGTTAGGCTACTGAGTACCTGTTATATTTGTTATTTCTTGGTCTTGAAAAAAATATATAACCTTGTTAAATTTTAAAATTAACTTTATTTTCGTAGATTGAGTCCTATTCATCCCAGCACCTTCTTTCACCTCTAACTACCACGGATAACTCCGTAACAAGTGGTAGCAGAGCGTGGTTGAATGGGTCTCAATTTAGCCTCTTTTGACGGCTAAACATTGCCTTGTTTTCGAACTCTAACAATTTTCTCAGTTGCTGGAATTTTTTGATTTTCCGTTTGTTTTCAAAATTGCTTTGTCATCATGCCCGGCCCTCGCGATGTTCTCCATCTCAACTATTTGCGCAAGGAGGAGTTAATCTATGAATTAACAATTAGAAATGCGCAATCTGGAGGCACGGTTGCGGTAGACACAAATAAGCTTAGAGAGTCCCTTGATTTGCCCATTTCCATCCCCACTTTGGGAGAGAAAGAAATTGACGACTCTCACTCCACGATCATGGACAATACTACTGAGCTGGCATCTGTAATTACATTTTTTGAAGAAAATGATCCTTCTCCCAATCAAATTAAACGTGTGCAAGCCAGGTTATTCCATTTTTCTAATAGAGTTAACGATCTGTTGTCTCTGAAGTTGAATGACGTTCAGAGGAAGGAAGCTAGTGTGGTTCTTGAAAATCTTGCTGAATTGTCCAGTAAGGTTACCCAATTGTTAACTGGGGAAGTTCCTCCCAAAACTGATCAACCCACTACGGTGAACGTAGGTAGCGAGGAAGAGCCTCCTAAGGGAGAAGTCAATAGGAAAACCGTTGGAGCTCAACAAATCTCTGCCCCATTGGACAACGAGTCTGAACGCCGTACCTCGTTGAATAATGTACGTTCTGAATTAGCTTCGTTGCCACTTAAACCTTTACCTACTATGTCACCCGGGTTCAGCAGCTTGCCTCATCCATTAGCAATGTTGCTCAGAGGTATTTCTAAGTTTTCTGTTAACACTACCAGTGAAGTAATTTCATTCTTAAGGTTTTTAGTTGAGTTTCAGAACCATGCTATTGTTTTTTCTCTTTCTCCATGTCAAATTTTGCAGATAATTTATCCTTATGCAATTGGTGTTCTCTCAGACAAAATTGTTAGGGCAATAGCGGAACAGTCATCCATTGAAGATTTTCATGCACATCTGCTTGCAAATTTCATTCCTGCTCGTGCAAGGTCCTCACTTATTCAGAAGTACTATTATCGTGTACAGCGGTTGGATGAAAACTTGGCAGATTTCATCCAAGATATTAAGTTCTATACTAGGGTGTTTGCTCTTCACTTCCCTGAAGATCAGATTGTACAGGCTATTGTGGAAGGTATTTCACCATCCTATAGGTCATATTTGTGTTTCGCGGCGTGCCCGCAAACCTTCTCTGAACTTGAAGCATTGGCCGTCTAAGCGGAAGGAGTTAGATACGCCGATACCTTGCGTGTCGCGAAAGAACCCCCTCCTTCTTTTAGTAATCGCCGGCCTCCACCTCGCCGACCAGTTACACCCCGTAAATGTTATGCTTGCGGGTCGCCTGACCATCTTCGCAATAAATGTCCATTGGTCAAATCTAGTAGGGCAAATAATGGAGCTGGTTCATCACAAGGCTGTTTTAAATGTGGGGCTTTCTCACATATCGTCAAGAATTGCCCAAATTCGAATAGCACCCCCTCCTGCTCAACTTCTGGTGCAACTTCCACCAATGCCAATAATAATAATTGACTAGTGGCTTCGGCTGAGTCGACTAATCCATCTTCCCGAGGCTCAGCCCCTTGTAAACATGTTGAAAGATCGGGGAAATGTCAGTCTTCTAATCTATCATTTGAAGGCCCTAAGGAATGTCTTAGGATTCCGGCGGATTCCCCCGCACCCGTACCTTTTCTCAAAATTGACTTAAATAATGAGCCTATAACAGCTCTATTAGATTCAGGCAGTGTTTGTTCTATTATTTCGGCTGAATGGTATTCGAAATTGAAATCTGTTTGTAAGCTTCCTGACTATTGTTCGTCTTCGGTTCAATATGTTTCGGCTAATTCATCTCCATTAGAAATTTTAGGCTCTTTAAAGGTCACAATCCGTATTTCTAAATTTACTTGGAAAGTTAAATTGTTTGTGGCTAAGCATTGTCTTGCCCCATTATATTGGCAGCCGACTTCATGTCCCATACTGGTCTTGTGCTCGATCTTCAGAGTAGGTCGTGCACTTTCAAATTTGCTTCTAATTGTAAAATTTCCTTATTGAAATGTAATTCTGCACCATGTTCATCTATTTCGCCTACCCAGGATGAGATGTTGTTAGATCTTAGACATCTTCCTGAGGAGCAGGCTGACAGTATTCGTAAGTTGTGTCAGTCGTTTCCAGAGGTGTTCTCTGATACTCTTGGTGTTACTGACCTGATCGAATATAAAATTGAGGCCACGGATTGGAATTTGTATGAATACAACCGCGTGCCTTTCGTGCTCCCCACGGGAGCAGCTGTACTCACTAGACTGCTGGATAGGGTCTTCTCCGACATCAAATTCGAGTACTTGTACCACTATCTTGATGATGTCGTCGTATTTTCGGAGACTTTTGAAGAACATCTAGATCATCTAAACTAAGTTCTCAATCGCCTTCGTAAGGCTGGGTTAACTGTGAAATTGTCCAAGGTCGCCTTCGCTAAACCCTCTATGTCATTTCTAGGGCATATTGTCTCGCCCGATGGTGTCGCAGTCGATCACTCTAGAACACAGGCCATCCGAGATTTCAAGCCTCCCAAGGACATTAAAGGTATTGCCAGGTTCATTGGTATGGTGAATTTCTTCAGGAAATTTATTCCAAATTTCGCTAATAGAGCGGCGCCCTTGAACTTACTCCGTAGGAAAGGCGTCAAATTCGAGTGGGGGCCTTCGCAACAAGCCGCTTTTGAAGACCTGAAATTAGCTCTCTGTAATGCCCCTGTCCTTGCTATGCCAGATTTCTCGAAGACATTCGTCGTCCAAACCGACGCGTCGTCGTCGGCGGTAGCTGCAGTCCTTCTTCAAGAGACTGAACTAGGGAGGCGACCCATCGCCTATGCATCTAGGACTCTATCGGCTCAAGAAGCCAAGTATTCCATCTATGAGCTCGAAGGTTTGGCAGTCTCATTTGCCTTAGAAAAGTTCCGTCTCTATCGACCTGGAGACTGATAATCAAGCCTTAAGCTGGGTCTTAGGTAGGCCGCGTCGTACTGGTCGTATAGCCCGTTGGGCCATCCGAATTTCTGCCTTCCAATTTGACGTCAGGCATATCAGAGGTACTGAAAATGTTGTCGCAGACGGACTCAGCCGTATGTTTTCCAATGATGTCGCGACCCATGAATCGGTCGATAGTTCATCACCTCCCGAGTCCATGCTATCTGAGGTTAATGCGATCTTAACAGATGCTCCCATGCTCTTTAGGGATATTGAGAAATATCAACGTGGAGATCCAACGCTGGCTCCGATCATGGAAACCCTTTCTTCTGGGGAACATGTTGTCCCTTATGTACTGAGGAATGGTGTTTTATGTTGCCCTTCGAGGCATGATCAGATGATGAAAGTTGTAGATCCAGCCGTACTTGTGCCAATGATCTTCAAGTACTATCATGAGACCCCATTAGCGGGGCATTTAGGCATCTTCAAAAGCCGGGAAAAGATCCGTGAAATGTTTATCTGGAAGGGTATGGACGGTGAAATCCGTGAACTAGTAAAGGCTTGTAAATCTTGTTTGCTTAGTAAACCAACCATGTCTACCAAGGTATGCCTTTTGTCTTCTCATCAAGCGTCGCGCCCCATGGAACGTCTCTACATCGATTACGTAGGACCCTTCCCCCAGTCAAAGGGGAATGCCAACAAGTTCATCCTTGTATGTGTAGATGGTTTTACAAGATTTTCTTGGTTATTCCCGACTAAGCTGGCTACCGCTCAGGCCACCATTACTTGTTTAAATTCAATCTTTGCTTCTTTTGGTCCGTGTCAATATATTGTGTCTGACAATGCTAAGGCTTTCACATCTAATCTATTTCGTAAATTCTGTTTTGACCTGTCCATCTCTCATGTGACAACTTCTGCTTATTATCCTCAACCATCTCTGGCTGAACGGGTTAATCGTAATCTGAGGT